>NC_090812.1:149795449-150122199 GCF_000390325.3 Nicotiana tomentosiformis
AGATTGACCACTCCGCCCAAATAAATTAACGAACCACACATGAAGTCAATTAAACGGCCTTGAGGTAATACCTCATAGAGACGGGATTGTATGACAATTAGCAGGATTCGCATATTCCATATTGGTATTTCAGGAGCAAGATTGACTAAACAAAGAACAAGGTAATTAGGAGAATCAGCAGGGCCTAACTTCAAAATTGGTGGATTTGACACGGCAAATTATCAACATAGGTTCAATCATTCAACAAGTGATGGCATGCGTGGGACAAACATAACCTTACAGAATTGAGGGGACATGCTACTTATAGTAATTGAATGAGCATGCCAGACACATATAAGATGAATACGCTAAATCTTCCAGAATGAGTTTAAAGCAAAGCATTAAACTAGAATTAGCCTGAAGCTAAGGTTCTAAGTCATGGAGGTCTGATAGAGTTATAATCAGAGGGCAGCAAGTAGTAAATAGGTAGGTGGGCCTGATTTGTAACAGCCAGTGAGAATCCTAATCATGCTGAGTATAACACAAAGGTTCCCAAGTTCAAAGACATCATGACAGAAAGACATGTCAACTTAAAGTCGAGTAGAGCATGCAGAATTCAAAACTTATGCCAGTTGACTATGCATAGTAAAAACTAAATATACTGAAATTCAACTAGAAGCTTAGGGCAATATTAAAGAGTGCACAACATTATAGTTCTCATCAATAGAGCCATGTGTTTTTCTAAACATTGAGACAATAATTCACACATAAGTTTCACGTAAGTATTTAGTAGATCATACATAAAGGATTCATCAGAAAGAAATCTTTTCAAACAAGTTTTGGGCAGGAGATGATCTCCTAAGAGTTCCAGTATAAGAAATCCAGGAAAGGCATGGGACAAGACTCATAACAAACAATGGGTTGTTAGAATAGCAGGACATGCTTAAGGTAATCATGAATCATTCATGTTCCACACAAAAATGGGCATGCCACGAAAATCAAAATTCAAACAGGTTCAGGTACTAGCAAAACATAGGGGGTATAGGATAATTCTAAGGCAAACAAGAATATGAACATAGGAAAACAATAGTATATTGATTCACGAAAGACTAAATGACATGAGCATACAAAGCATGAATACCAAAAAAAGAGAATGAACTTGCGAAAGTCTCATTACGTACTAGTTTGCAGAACTAAAGAGAAAATAAGGTAGAAGATTAAATGCCAGAAGCAGCTCGCTTATCAGTAGTAAATAGAGAACAACAGAAACCCTAAATTCCCAGTGTGTCAGAGTTCGCAAGTATCTTAGATGAACCCTGGGCAGTGCTCATATTGAGAGAGGTTCGAGAATCGAATTCAGGTGGCCTTGGCGTTCATTCGGCCAAGAGCCAAAGTTCAAAACAAAAGAATGAGAGATTAAGAGAGAAATAGCTTTGAATTTCAGTGAATCCGCTGATTAAAGTCTATCCAAAAGGGAAATTGGGGAGGGGCTTATATAGTTATCGAAATTGAACAAACAAACAAGTAAACACTGAAAAATCAAACATAATAAACAAAATAATATCATGAAAAATCAATTTAGTATCAGATTAGGAGAAAAATTAGGTGAACCCTAGTTCATGATGGAGAACCAAAATAGTTAAAAATCTCATTGAATCGGACCCATATAATCTCGGCATGAATGTATATAGATGAAAAATTGCCTCAATCTTGAGAAGCTAGAGATATTTGTGCTTGATTCGTAGGTTGGTACTTGCCAAAAATGGGGAAACTACTATGTAATACCATAATCTTGTAAGTAACAATTAGGCAACGCATAAAAGATAAGAAAATCACAGAAATAATCCATGACTTGATCGGATTCGGAGAAGATTGAGGAAGGCGTCTAGGGTTTCTGAAGGAGGGAGTGTTTATGTGATGACCCAAAATATCATCTTTAAATTTAATAAGTAATTCTATGTTCTAATACCTTGAAAAGCACAATTTATCCTTCCTCGAATTGCATGCACAATCCGTAAAATTTTCTGGAAAGTTTTTATGTGAAATATGAATTAAAATGTGAAATAGAGCTTTAAAATTCAAGTGAGTTGACTTTGGCCAATATTTTAGCAAACGGACCCAAATTAGTGTTTTGACAGTTCCGGTAGCTCCGTATCGTGATTTGGAACTTGGGCATATGCCCGAAATTTAATTTGGAGGTCCCTAGCTTAAGTTATGACCATTTAACGGAACTAGCAATTTAATGGCTAAAGATTTCCAAATTTGACCACGGGGTTGACTTTTTGATATCGGGGTCGGAATCCGATTCGAAAAATTAGAATAGCTCTGTTATGTCATTTATGACTTGTGTGCCAAATTTAAAGTCATTACGGATTCATTTAACATGTTTTGGCACAAGATTTGTAAATTGAAAAGTTTGGAAACTCAAAAGATCGAATCGAGGTGTGAATTATAATTTCAGCGTCGTTCGACGTGATATGAACCCCTAATAAGTCTGTATAATGTTTTAGGACTTGTTGGTATATTTGGTTGAGATCCCAAGGGCCTCGGGTGGATTTCGGGTGGTCAACGGAATTTAATTTTGCCATTTCAAGAACGTTCGACTTCGTTTATTCAAGACTAAGTGTTATCCCATTAAGCAAATGAATTCCAAATTCAGTTTTGATGGAATCATTAGATCCGTACTGAAATTTTGGAGCCATAGCAAAAAGAATCGTCGAATTCAGAAATCGTATGAGAGAGTTATGTCCATTTTCGTGTCGGGAAAGATTTTTCGTAGCCGCCAGCGCCCAGGGTAGCGTGGGGCGCTAGCCCTGGCGCTGGGAATTATTGGTGTACTGGAAAGTGCGCCACAGGCAGCGCCCCACGCTACCTGTGGCGCTCGAAAATGCCAGAAACCCCATAAAACGGGGAGTTTAGCCATTTTACTCATTTTTGAGTTTGGGGAGCTCGATTTAGGCGATTTTTGGGCGATTTTCACGGGAAAAAATTGGGGTAAGTGTTCCTTATCCTATATTGATTATATTTCATGATTCCATACTCATTTACATCATGAATCCATGAATTTATGGAAGAAAAATCATATTTTTACAAAACCTTCCAAAAATGTAAAACGGAGATTCGAAGGTCAATCTGATGTCGGAATTTTGATAATTTTTGTATGGTTGTACTCGTCTCGGAATGGGTGTTTGGATTTCGTAAGTTTTTCCGAGATTTGAGATGTAGGCCCCACTGTCAATTTTTAAAGTGAATTTTGGATTTTTATCCGGAAAATTAGTAAATTCATATGGAATTAATTCTTACGATTTCTATTGAGTATATCGAATTATTTGTGAATAGATTTGAATCTTTTGGAGACAAATTTAAAAGGAAAAGTTGTGGTCGAGTAATTTATTGGAATTTGCATAGCGAGGTAAGTGTCGTGTTTAACCTTGACTTGAGGGAATAGAACTCTTAAATTATTTGTTATGTGAAATGCATGTGAACGACGCATAGGCGAGGTGACGAGTGTCTATACGTCGTCAAATTAATTATTTGCATAATTAATTTTGATAATAATTTGCTAATTATCATTGCTTGTTTCATAATTAAATCATAACAATTAAATGCTTGTTGTTTTAAACTTTTATATTAATTGTTGCATTTATTGAGGCTATTTATTCTATAACAATTGGTAAATGAATATATTGGAGGATCGGGTTGCACGCCGCAACACACTTGTTTAAAAGTCCATATTGGAGGATCGGGTTGCACGCCACAACAGACTTGTTTAAAAGTCCATATTGGAGGATCGGGTTGCACGCCGCAACAGACAAGTTTAAAAGTCCATATTAGAGGATCGGGTTGCACGCCGCAACAGACTTCTTTAAAAGTCCATATTGGAGGATCGGGTTGCACGCCGCAATAGACTTGTTTAAAAGTCCATATTGGAGGATCGAGTTGCACGCCGCAACAGACTTGTTTAAAAGTCTATATTGGAGGATCGGGTTGCACGCCGCAACAGACTTGTTTAAAAGTCCATATTGGAGGATCGAGTTGCATGCCGCAACAGACTTATTTAAAAGTCTATATATATACTTGATTGAAATAAATATATGACATACTTGATTAAAAGGAAAATATTGGGAGAGCGGGTTGCACGCTGCAGCAGAATTGAATGTGAATATATTGTGAGAGCGGGTTGCACGCTGCAACAGAATTTGTGGAAATGATAATTGGTTATAACTGCTGAGTTGGATTCAACCATTATAAATGAGTTACCTGATTTATTTCTATTATTGATGTTGTTACTAATATTGCGTACAAGTTAATGTAAGTGAACCGCCTTAGCCTCGTCACTACTTCGTCGAGGTTAGGCTCAACACTTACCAGTACATGGGGTCGGTTGTACTGATACTACACTCTGCACTTCTTGTGTAGATTTCGGAGTTGGTCCCAGCGGCGTACCATAGACTTGCTCGGATTTTAGCTACTCAGAGGAGACTTGAGGTATAACTGCACGGCGTTTGTAGTTCTGAAGTCCCCGTCTACTGTACCTTAGCTGTGTGTTTATTTCCAGACAGCTTTATTTTATTCAAACCTTTATTTTTATTATTCTAGAAGCTCGTGCACTTGTGACACCAATTTTGGGATTGTATTTAGACGCCGTTATTTTTATGGATTATTCACTATATTTCAGACCTTACTTTCGTATTTGTTTCTTTATTATTAATAAATTTAAAAATAGTTTTAAAATGGATAATATTATTTTAACGTTGGCTTGCCTAGCAAGTGAAATGTTAGGCGCCATCACGGTCCGAAGGTGGGAAATTTGGGTCGTGACAGTTGGTATCAAAGAACTAGGTTACATAGGTCTCACGAGCCACGAGCAAGCTTAGTATAGTCTGAAGGATCGGTACGGAGACGTTTGTACTTATCTCTCAAAGGCTATGAAGTTTAGGAACAATATCACTTCTTTCTTATTCTGTCGTGCAATTTTATTCAATCATCGATGATTGAACCATTCTACTCTTATTCACTCGCAGATGGTGAGAACGCATAATACCTCTACCGATGGATAGGGACCAGAACCCCCGGTGCCAACTATGGCCAGGGGTGGAGGTCGAGGCCGAGGTCGTGCTAGAGGCCGAGGCAGAGGCCGAGGTAGAGCTCAGTCCAGAGCTCGAGCAACTGCACCTGTTAAAGAACCTCAGGTAGACCTTCAGGAGGAGGTCCCAGTTCAGAATGTACCAATTGGACCAGTTCAGGTCCCGGAAGGATTCATAGCCACTCCAGTGCTTCAGGACGCTCTAGTCCGATTGGTGAGTCTTTTGGAGGGTGTGGCTCAGAATGGTACATTTCTAGTGGCACCAGCCGTCTCACAGGATGGGGGAGGAGCACAAACTCCCACTACTCCCGCCCCGGAGCAGATGGCTCCCCAGAATGAGGCTCCAGTAGCCCCGCTAGTTGGGGTAGTTCAGCCAGTTATTGCGGCACAGACCGGTGATAGGCCCGCCATGTTGTTTGAGGCCTTATTGATACTGGATAAGTTTACTAAGCTCTTTCCAGTTCACTTCAGTGGTACACCTTCTGAGGACCCACAGGATTATCTTGAATGTTGCCACGAGGTGCTGCGAAACATGGGTATAGTTGAGACCAATAGAATTTATTTTGCCGTATTCCAGATGACGGGTTCTGCCAAGAGGTGGTGGAGAGATTATACATTGACCCGACCAGTCGGATCACCTACACTTACCTAGGAGCAGTTCTCTTAGCTATTTCTGGAGAAGTTCTTCCCTATCACACTTAGAGAGGAATTTCGCAAGCAATTTGAGCGTCTACAGTAGGGTAGTATGATTGTTACTCAATATGAGTCCCGTTTTGTAGATTTGGCCCATCATGCTCTCCTTTTTCTACCTACGGAGGGAGAGAGAGTGAGGAGGTTCATTGAGGGACTCACTCACCCTATCAGACTTCAGTTGGCCAAGGAGACCGGAAGTGAGATTTCTTTTCAGGCGGCTGCTAATGTCGCAAGGAGGATCGAGATGGTCCTAGCACAGGAAAGAGGGCAGAGGTCCGATAAGAGGCCTCGTCAGTTCAGTGGTTACAGTGGTGCCTCGTCTGGAGGCAGGGGTAATTTTGGTAGGGGTCGTCCTCCCAGACTGTTTCATTCAGCACTCCATGTATCTCCCGGTGCTTCAGGGAGTAACGGTCCTATTATGCCTTACTCTTGGCAGCCAGTATTCAGTGCACATTCAGCTCCTATCAGTGCACCACCACTCCAGAGTTACTACAGTGGTTATCCGCCCCATCTGGGCCATCTTCAGCTTCAGCAGCCACGATATCAGGATGGGTGTTATGAGTGTGGGAACATTGGTCACATCAGGAGGTATTGCCCTAGATTGGTGAGTAATAGATCTCGGCAAGATTCTCGTGCCATCATACCGGCACCGGTTACTTCACCGCCTGCTCAGCCAGCTAGAGGTAGGGGTCAGACAGTTGGAGGTGGAGGTCAGGCCATTAGAGGTGGAGGTCAGACTATTAGAGGTTGAGGCCAGCCAGTTAGAGGCCGTCCCAGAGATGCAGTTCAGAGTGGTGGGGCCCAGCCCCGATTTTATGCTTTTCCAGCTAGGCTTGAGGCCGAGTCATCTGATGCTGTGATCACAAGTATTATTCCAGTTTGCCATAGAGATGCTTCAGTTTTATTTGATCCAGGATCTACTTATTCCTATGTGTCCTCCTATTTTGATTCTCTGAGTGCTTCTGTATGTATATCTACACCGGTGGGAGACTCTGTGGTAGTAAATCATGTCTACCGTTCGTGTGTGGTTACTATTGGTAATCTTGATACTAGTGTGGATCTTCTACTTCTTGATATGGTAGATTTTGATGTCATCTTGGGTATGGATTGGCTGTCTCCTTATCATGCTATATTGGACTGTCATGCCAAGACAGTGACCCTAGCTATGCCGGGGTTACCTCGATTAGAGTGGAAAGGAACTCCTGGCCATTCTGCCAGCAGGGTTATTTCTTATATAAAAGCTCGGCGTATGGTAGAGAAAGGGTGTCTGGCCTATTTGGCTTATATTCACGATCCCAGTGCGGATGTCCCTTCTATGGACTCAGTACCAGTTGTTCGTGAATTTTTGGAAGTATTTCCTGCAGATCTGCCAGGGATGCCACCCGACAGAGATATTGACTTCTGTATTGATTTGGCTCCAGGCACTCAACCCATTTCTATTCCACTATACCGTATGGCCCCGCCAGAGTGGAAAGAATTGAAAGAGCAGTTACAAGCCTTGCTTGATCGGGGATTCATTAGACCCAGTGTCTCGCCCTGGGGTGCACCAGTATTATTTGTAAAGAAGAAAGATGGCTCGATGCGGATGTGTATAGATTATCGGCAGTTGAACAAGGCCACTATCAAAAATAAATATCCGCTACCAAGAATTGATGACTTAGTTGATCAGCTTCAGGGTGCCAATGTATTTTCGAAAATTGATTTGAGATCTGGTTACCATCAGTTGAAGATTAGGGCATCTGATGTCCCTAAGACAGCTTTTCGGACTCAGTATGGGCATTACGAGTTCCTAGTGATGTCATTTGGGTTGACAAAAGCTCCAGCAGCATTTATGGATTTGATGAATCGGGTGTTCAAGCCTTATTTGGATTCTTTTGTGGTTGTATTCATTGATGATATCTTGATTTACTCCAGCAGTCGAGAGGAGCATGAGCGGCATCTTCGAAGTGTGCTTCACACCTTGAAGAATAATCAGTTATATGCCAAATTTTCAAAATATGAGTTTTGGTTAGACTCAGTTGTGTTTTTGCGACATGTTGTATCGGCAGAAGGCATAAAGGTGGATCCTAAGAAGATTGAGGCTATTCAGAATTGGCCTAGAGCTGCTTCGGTTACAGAGATCCAGAGTTTCCTAGGTTTGGCAGGTTATTATCATCGGTTCGTGGAAGGGTTTTCATCTATAGCAAGCACCTTGACCAGACTAACCCAGAAAGGTGTTCCATTCAGATAGTCAGACGAGTGTGAGTTGAGCTTTCAGACGCTCAAGACCGCTTTGACTGCGGCGCCAATATTGGTATTACCCATTGGTTCAGGATCGTATACGGTATATTGTGACGCATCTCACATTGGGCTTGGTGCAGTATTAATGCAAGATGGCAAGGTAATTGCATATGCGTCGCGGCAGTTGAAAGTTCACGAGAAGAATTATCCTGTTCATGACTTAGAATTAGCAGCCATTGTTCATGCGCTGAAAATTTGGAGGCATTACCTCTACGGTGTCTCGTGTGAGGTATTTACTGATCATCGCAGCCTTCAGTACCTGTTCAAACAAAAGGATCTTAATTTGAGGCAAAGAAGATGGATGGAGTTGTTGAAAGACTATGATATCACCATTTTGTATCACCCTGGAAAGGCCAATATGGTGGCCGATGCTTTGAGTAGAAAGGATGTGAGTATGGACAGTCTTGCGTATATTCCGGTTGGTGAGAGGCCATTAGCTGCAGATGTTCAAACTTTGGCTAATCAGTTCTTAAGGATAGATGTTTCAGAACCTAGTCGGGTTCTAGCTTATACAGTCGCTCGGTCTTCTTTATATGAGCGCATCAGAGAGAGGCAGTATGATGATCCTCACTTACTTGTCTTTAAGGACACGGTGTGGCACGGTGATGCCAAACGGGTTGCTGTAGGGGAAGATGGAATTCTGCGAATGCAGGGCCGTATTTGTGTGCCTACTGTGGATGGGCTTCGTGAATTAATTCTTGAAGAGGCACACAGTTCTAGGTATTCTATTCATCCAGGTGCCGCAAAAATGTATCAAGATTTGCGACAACATTATTGGTGGAGGAGAATGAAAAAGGATATAGTTGCACATGTAACTCGGTGTCTGAATTGTCAGCAAGTTAAGTACGAGCATCAGAGACCTGGTGGTTTATTTCAGAAGTTAGAAATTCCTGAGTGGAAGTGGGAGCGTATCACAATGGATTTTGTTGTAAGGCTCCCGCGGACTCAAAGAAAATTTGATGCAGTTTGGGTCATTGTGGACAGGTTGACCAAGTCAGCCCATTTCATTCCAGTGGCAGTTACCTATTCTTCAGAGAGGTTAGCTGAAATTTACATTGGTGAGATTGCCCGCCTTCACGGTGTGCCCGTGTCTATTATTTCAGATCGAGGTACGCAGTTTACCTCACATTTTTTGAGGGCTGTATAGTGTGAGTTAGGCACGCGGGTGGAGTTGAGTACAGCATTTCATCCATAGACAGATGAACAGTCAGAGCGCACTATTTAGATATTGGAAGATATGCTTCGCGCTTGTGTTATAGACTTTGGAGGTTCTTGGGATCATTTCTTGCCACTTACGGAGTTTGCTTATAATAACAGCTACCATTCGAGCATTCAGATGGCTCCATATGAGGCATTATACGGAAGGCGATGCCGATCGCCAGTTGGTTGGTTTGAACCGGAAGAGGCTCGGTTGTTGGGTACCGATTTGGTACATGATGCCTTGGATAAGGTCAAGATTATTCAGGATCGACTTCGCACAGCTCAGTCTAGGCAAAAGAGTTATGTCGACCGTAAAGTTTGTGATATTGCATTCATGGTTGGAGAACGAATATTACTTCGGGTTTCACCTATGAAAGGTGTAATGAGGTTTGGAAAGAAGGGCAAGTTGAGCCCTAGGTATATCGGACCCTTTGAAATTCTTGAAAGGGTGGGTGAAGTATCCTACAGGCTTGCATTACCACCTAGTTTATCAGCGGTTCATCCGGTGTTCCATGTGTCTATGCTCCGAAAATATCATGGTGATCTGTCCCATGTGTTAGATTTCAACTCAGTCCAATTGGACAAAGATTTGACTTAGAGGAGGAGCCGGTGGCTATTCTAGCCCGGCAGGTCCGACAATTGAGGTCTAAGAGTTATCCTTCAGTTCGAGTGCAATGGAGAGGTCAGTCGGTAGAGGCATCTACCTGGGAGTCCGAGTTGGAAATGCAGAGTAAATATCCACACCTTTTCTCCAGCTCAGGTATTTTTTTTTTCTAACTCCGTTCGAGGACGAACGTTTGTTTTAGAGGTAGAGAATGTGATGACCCCAAATATCATCTTTAAATTTAATAAGTAATTCTATGTTCTAAGACCTTGAAAAGAACCATTTATCCATCCTCGACTTGCGTGCACAATCCGTAAAAGTTTCTGGAAAGTTTTTATGTGAAATAGAGCTTTAAAATTCAAGTGAGTTGACTTTGGTCAACATTTTTAGCAAACGGACCCGGATTAGTATTTTGACAGTTCCGGTAGCTCCGTATCGTGATTTGGGACTTGGGCGTATGCCCGGAATTTAATTTGGAGGTCCCTAGCTTAAGTTATGACCATTTAACGAAACTAGCAAGTTTGACCACAGGGTTGAGTTTTTGATATCGGGGTCGGAATCCGATTCGGAAAATTGGAATAGCTTCGTTATGTCATTTATGACTTGTGTGCCAAATTTAAAGTCATTCCGGATTCATTTAACATGTTTTGGCACAAGATTTGTAAATTGAAAAGTTTGGAAACTCAAAAGATCGAATCGAGGTGTGAATTATAATTTCAGCATCGTTTGACGTGATATGAGACCCCGAGTAAGTCCGTATAATGTTTTAGGACTTGTTGGTATATTTGGTTGAGATCCCAAGGACCTCGGGTGGATTTCGGGTGGTCAACGGAATTTAATTTTGGCATTTCAAGAACGTTCGACGTCGTTTCTTCAAGAATAAGTGGTATCCCATTAAGAAAATTAATTCCAAATTCAGTTTTGATGGAAGCATTAGATCCGTATTGAAATTTTGTAGCCATAGCAAAAAGAATCGTCGAATTCGGAAATCATATGAGAGAGTTGTGTCTATTTTCGTGTCGGAAAAGATTTTTTGTAGCCGCCAGCACCCAGGATAGTGTGGGGCGCTAGCCCTGGCGCTGGGAATTATTGGTGTACTGGAAAGTGCTCCACAAGCAGCGCCCCACGCTACCTGTGGCACTCGAAAATGCCAGAAACCCCATAAAACGTGGAGTTTAGCTATTTTACTCATTTTTGAGTTTGGGGAGCTCGATTTAGGCGATATTTGGGCGATTTTCATGGGGGGAAATTGGGGAAGTGTTCCTTATTCTATATTGATTATATTTCATGATTCCATACTCATTTACATCATGAATCCATGAATTTATGGAAATAAAATCAGATTTTTACAAAACCTTCCAAAAATGTAAAACGAAGATTCGAAGGTCAATCTGATGTCGGAATTTGATAATTTTTGTATGGTTGGACTCATCTCGGAATGGGTGTTTGGATTTCGTAATTTTTTCCGAGATTTGAGATGTGAGCCCCACTGTCAAATTTTAAAGTGAATTTCGGATTTTTATCCGAAAAATTAGTAAATTCATATGGAATTAATTCCTACGATTTGTAGTGAGTATATCGAATTATTTGTGAATAGATTTGAAGCTTTTGGAGACAAATTTAAAAGGAAAAGTTGTGGTCGATTAATTTATTTGAATTTGCATAGCGAGGTAAGTGTTGTGTTTAACCTTGACTTGAGGGAATAGAACCCTTAAATTATTTGTTATGTGAAATGCATGTGAACGACGCATAGGCGAGGTGACGAGTGTCTATACGTCGTCAAATTAATTATTTGCATAATTATTTGAAAATCATAAATTGTTCTAAGACACGAATTAATTATTATAATAATTATTTCTTTCCTATTCCTTGATAAATATTAATTCTTGAATTCCTGCAATAATTGTTACATGCTATTTGATTTATGTGTATTAATTGCTACTTGACATTTAGCATATTAAATATTAAACTGTCTATTTTCTCCCCGATTTTCATAATAAATTGCTAATTGTCATTGCTTGTTTCATAATTAAATCATAATTATTGAAATCTTGTTGTTTTAAAATTTTATATTAATTGTTGCATTTATTGGGGCAATTTATTCTATAAGAATTGGTAAATGAATATATTGGAGGACCGGGTTGCACGCCGCAACAAACTTGTTTAAAAATCCATATTGGAGGATCGGGTTGCACGCCGCAACAGACTTGTTTAAAAGTCCATATTGGAGGATTGGGTTGCACGCCGCAACAGACTTGTTTAAAAGTCCATATTTGAGGATCGGGTTGCACGCCGCAACAGACTTGTTTAAAAGTCCATATTGGAGAATCGAGTTGCACGCTGCAACAGACTTGTTTAAAAGTCTATATTGGAGGATTGGGTTGCACGCTGCAACAGACTTGTTTAAAAGTCCATATTGGAGGATCGAGTTGCAAGCCGCAACAGACTTATTTAAAAGTCTATATATATACTTGATTGAAATAAATATATGACATACTTGATTAAAAGGAAAATATTGGGAGAGCGGGTTGCACGCTGCAACATAATTGAATATGAATATATTGTGAGAGCGGGTTGCACGCTGCAACAGAATTTATGGAAATGATAATTGGTTATAATTGCTGAGTTGGCTTCAACCATTATAAATGAGTTACCTGACTTATTTCTATTATTGATGTTGTTACTAATATTGCGTACAAGTTAATGTAAGTGAACCGCCTTAGCCTCGTCACTACTTCGTCGAGGTTCGGCTCAACACTTACCAGTACATGGGGTCGGTTGTACTGATACTACACTCTGCACTTCTTGTGTAGATTTCGGAGTTGGTCCCAGTGGCGTACCATAGACTTGCTCGGATTTCAGCTACTCATATGAGACTTGAGGTATAACTGCACGGCGTTCGCAGTTCTGAAGTCCCCGTCTACTGTACCTTAGCTGTGTGTTTATTTCCAGACAGCTTTATTTTATTCGGAACTTTATTTTTATTATTCTAGAGGCTGGTGCACTTGTGACACCAATTTTGGGATGGTATTTAGACGCCGTTATTTTTATGGATTATTCACTATATTTCAGACCTTACTTCCGCATTTGTTTCTTTATTATTAATAAATTTAAAAATTGTTTTAAAATAGATAATATTATTTTAACATTGGCTTGCCTAGCAAGTGAAATGTTAGGCGTCATCACGGTCCGAAGGTGAGAAATTCGGGTCGTGACAGTTTGTTAGAGTATAGAGATGGCTGCTGAAGGGAAATGGGGATTAGGGTTTGAGGTTGGGTAATTAAAAGGGGGAAATGGTTTATGGGTCGTTGATCTCTAAGATCAACGACCAAAATTAAAAGAAAAGTGGGGGTGGGTCATGGAGACGGGTCCCGATCAGGTTAGAATTGGAGGGCTCGTCTATCTTGGGCTTTGTGAATTGGGCCAGGGGTATCGGTTTTGTGGACCATTGATATGGTCCGAAAATTGGCCTAACTTGGGCTATATTTTAAAATACAAGGACTTCTGGAAAATAATTTAATAAAATAGTTAAATAGAATATAAAAATACTATTTATGAAACTTAATACTTAAAAACAACAACATAAGATTAAAAAATGTAAAAACTTATTTTGACCTTGAATAAAATGACAAAATGCAATAAATTATAAAAATAGGCTATTATTGCAAGTTACGTATTTGGCATAAAAGTACAATAAATGTGATTATATAAAATGAAGTAAAATATTATGAAATATATATATATATATATATATATATATATATATATATATATATATATATATATATATGGATGAAAATAATAATTTTGGGTAATTAAATCGTCAAAGAATAATTTCAAGGACAATTTATAAATATTCAAATAATTTAAATGCAAAAAAATTAATTTTAAAGCTATAAAAATTATGAAAAATTGTAAAACAAATGCTTGTTTAACTCTTGTAAATTAGGTAATGATTCAAATTGATATTTTACATATATATATATGTATTACTTTTAAAATGTGAGGGCAAAATTGGGTATCAACAACTGCCCCTCTTTACCCGTGAATGATGAAAGAGTTGTCGGGTAAAGAAAATGATGACCATTTTTTGCCGAATTCAGTGGGAATGATGCGATTAAAACAAAATGGGGTCCATACCCTGGTTCTTGAGTTGCCTACATATTCTTGGTGTTACAAGAGTCAGACTGTGTGTAGTTCTGGATCCAACGACGAATGAAACCGATAGAGTTGTTATAAGTGTTATTGTATGTTTCAAAAAGGATCTTTTTCAGTAGAATAGTATCGTAAGCGGAGTCATGAATGTGAAATGAACGTTACGGGTGTATCACAAGGCAGATATCTGAACGGTCATAGAGTAAAAGGTAGGCAATGTCAGTTACGTTTGAGGTAGTCAAAGGATGTGAACGTTGTGAACGGAAATCGGAGCAAAGATTGCTCATGTTTGCAGAACAATTATCTCCCGAGTTACCTGCAAAACTCAAAACATGGTGCATACGAACATATATAGGTTATTGCGAAAATTTAAATATGATGCAGATGCCCTTTGGACAATGAAGGTTGTCTTGGGACAATGAGGATGATGTCCTTATACAATGACGCCCTGGGCCATGAAGCGTATGATAAGGGATTCACAGGCCATGAAATGGTATCCTCGGGCCATGCCGATGGTGCCTCTGGACTATAACACCTTTGAATAATGATATGCAATATCGAGAGACCCTCAGGTCATGAGATGGTGTCTTTGGGCTATGAGGATGGGGCTTTCGGACTATGATGCCTTTGGACAATGTGGCAATGTTTCAGCCTATGAAATGCAAAGATATGGCAGTATCGATTGTTTGATAAAAGAAACAGGTGATGCTTAGTCATATGTGAGAACGAGACAAGACAAGGCATGGTGTTGTGTGAGATGAGGGCAGTGCTTACATTGATGCGAAGAAGGGAGACCATGCTTAGTCTTATGCAACGAAAGGCAGTTCTTAGCCTTATGCAGTGTGGAGGCAGTGCTTAGCCTTATGTATTAGGGAGGCAGTGCTTAGCCTTATGCAAATAATGCAGACAGTGCTTAGTCTTATGCAAGGAAAGGAAGTGATTAGCCTCATGCAAAGAATGGAGACAAGGCTTAGTGTCATGCAATGAAAACGCAATGCTTAGCCTTGTGTAATTTTGGAGGCAATGCTTAGCCTCATGCAATAAGCGGATACAGTGCTTAGTCTTATGTAGGGAAAGGCAGTGCTTAGCCTTATGCAATTATGGAGGCAATGCTTAGCCTCATGCAAGAAGTGGAGACAGTTCTTAGTCTCATGCAGGGAAAGGCAGTGCTTAGCCTTATGAAATTATGGAGGCAATGCTTAGCCTCATGTAGGGAACATAGACAACGCTTAGTCTCGTGCAGGGGAAGGGAGACAAGGCTTAGTCTCGTGCAAAGAAAAGGCAGTGCTTAGACTTATGCAGGAAAAGCGATGAGTGACTATGAGATAGTGAAGTATTTCTTAGCTGGATGTGTATGCATTTGGCAACTCGTCGTCATGAAGGTAGTGATTTGTTATGCGTATGTATTCGTGAATATTGTTGTTTTATCGTGCCTGCATTCAAAGAAAAATCGTGAGTTTTGTGTGGGAGGGGGGAGGTTGGTCCGTGCTCTTGACTCCTTGCTTTGCCTTCTTGTCTTGAGGTCCTGCTTGAGTTACCCTGGGTAACCTCTGGCTGTCATAGAAACAAAGTTTTCGAAAACATGTATGCATTTGACAAATTATTTGCAAGGATATAGTTGTTTGAAATGATTATAGTAAGGAAGATCAAATAATTTAGATGAACCAGTGACTGTGACACATTTAGAGACATTGCAACCTCCTTGCTTTAGAATTTTGATGGTCCTCCTCAAAATTATGCCCCATTTTAAATGCATACTTATGACAATACATTTTTGTTGTTCTACACATGATGATGTCGACTGAACTTGTGATCTTGCCCCGGTTTCTGATGATGGGAAAATGAAGATTTTATTAAGATGTGACCGAACCCACAAGGCTGCCTACGTATCCCCTCTTAAATGGGAATCAGGTCAACCGTAGTTCAGTTACATCAAATAAGGAAATGCAAATAATCCTAAACATAGTATCTCTTGACTGCGTCTGAGTTGATAGGTTTTGGCCAAATCCCTCCGTCCATTTCTGCAAGTATAAGTGCTCCTCCTGTTAGTACCAGATGAACCATGTAGGGACCCTTCTAGTTTGGTGAAAACTTCCCCTTGGCTTCATATTGATGTGGGAAGATTCTCTTTAGCACCAATTTCCCCGGTGTGAATTGCCTTGGTCTGACCTTTTTGTTGAAAGCTCTTGCCATCCTGTTCTGGTAGAGTTGACCGTGACATACCGCATTCATCTTTTCCCATCAATGACAACTAGTTGTTTATATCATCTCTGTACCCATTCTGCACCGCTGAGCTCAGCTTCTTGTATAAGTCCTAAAGAATGGATTTCTACTTCGGCAGGAATAACCACTTCAGTACCATAAAACCAATAGGTAGGAGTTTCCCCAATTGATTTGCAAATCGTCGTACAATACCCGAGCAGAGCAAATGGCAGCTTCTCGTGCCATTGTTTGTAGTTATCTACCATTTTCCTCAATATCTTCTTGATGTTCTTGTTGGCGACTTCTACGGCTCCGATCATTTGTGGCATGTATGTTGTGGAGTTCTTATGCTTGATCTTGAAGGTTTCACACATGGCCTTCATCAAATCACTGCTGATATTGGCGGCGTTATCGGTGATGATTGACTCTGGTACTCTGAACCGATAAACAATGCAGTCCCGAACAAATTCTGCTACGACCCTCTTAGTTCCAGCTTTGTAAGACCCGGCTTCAACCTATTTCGTGAATTAGTCTATGGCCACTAGAATCAATCTATGCCCATTTGAAGCAGCGAGTTCGATCGGGCCGATGACATCCATCCCCCAGACCGAGAAAATCCAGGGCGAATTTGTTGTGTTTAGTTCATTAGGTGGTACTCATATCATGTCAGCATGTACTTGGCATTGGTGGCACTTCTGAACATACTTGATGCAATCTATTTCCATAGTCATCCAGAAATACCCCGCTCTTAGTATCGTTTTGGCTAAGGTGAACCCATTCATGTGCGGTCCGCAGGTTCCGGCGTGTTATTCCTCGAGCAATCTGGATGCCTCCTTGGAGTTGACACACCATAATAATCACAGGTCTGGAGTCCTTCTATATAGAATTCCTCTTCTTTGAAAGAAATGGTTGGCTAACCTTCGAAGTGTGCGCTTCTGAGTATGGGTAGCGTGCTCTGGATATTCTCCATTTTCCAAATATTCCTTGATGTCGTGGAACCACGGATTTCCATCACTCTCTTCTTCAATATTAGCACAATTAGTTGGCTGCTAATGAATTCCTATTGGGATGGGATCGATGAAATTCTCTTCTGGGTGTTGTATCAAGGAATATAAAGTGGCCAATGCATCTGTGAACTCATTTTGAATTCTCGGAACATGTTGGAAAACTATCTTTGTGAATATATTGATCAGCTCTTGTAAACAGTGCAAATATGAAAATATTTAGTGTTCTTTGTGGCCCATTCATCTAGAACCTGGTGCACCAAAAGATCTAAATCTCTGATTACCAGCAACTCCTGAACATTCATGTTAATGGCCAACCGGAGTCCCAGTATCCAGGCGTCATACTCCGCTATATTGTTTGTGCATGGAAACCTGAGTTTTGCGGATACTGGATAGTGTTGGCTGGTTTTTTATACCAAGACAACTCGGATACCCCACCATTGTATGCCTCGGTGATTTCTTTTCCCATAAATGACACCTCCTCATCGAAAAAATACATTTTCAATGGTTCGTATTCTCCATCTACGGGACTCTCTGCCAGATGATCCGCCAATGTTTGCCCTATAACCTCCTTCTGAATTACATAAACGATGTCGTACTCACTCAACAAGATTTTCCATTTTGCTAACTTACCCGTAGGCATGGGTTTCTGAAAGATTAGCGGATCCATCCTTGATATGAGATATGTAGTGTATGCATAGAAAGCATGCCGTAACGTCTGAGCTATCCATATCATAACACAGCAAGTGCATTCTAGCAAAGAATACCAGACTTTGTAAGGCGTGAATTTCTTGCTCAGATAATATATTGCCTGCTCCTTTATCCTAGTCTCATCATGTTGTCCCATAACGTAACCAAAAGATCCGTCCAGTACGGAAAAATAAAGTAGCAAGGGTCTTCCTGGTTCTAATGGAACCAGAACGGGCGGTTTAGATAAATATTCTTTGATTTTATCGAAGGCTTTCTGGCATTCTTCAGTCCAGCCTGTTTTAGTATCTTTCCTCAGCATCCTGAAGATGGGCTCACATATCACGATTGATTGTGCTATGAAGCGGCTGATGTAATTGAGACGCCTTAAAAGCTCATCACATCTTTCTTATTCTTCGGAGGTGGCAAGTCTTGGATTGCTTTGACTTTTGACAGGTCTAACTCAATCCCTCTGCGAGTGACGATGAGTCCTAAAAATTTTCTAGCGTGGACTCTGAAAGCACATTTTGTAGGATTCAGTTTCAGATTGTACTTACGAAGCCGATAGAAGAATTTCCTCAGATTCACTATGTGGTCCGTACTCTTTTTGGATTTGATGATAACCTCAGCGATGTACACCTCTATCTCCTTGTGTATCATGTCATGGAAAGTGGTTGCCATAGCTCTCATGTAGGAGTTTCCAGCGTTCTTCAAACCAAACGACATCATTTTGTAACAGTATATTCCCCACAATGTGATGGAGGGTATCTTTTCAGCATCCTCTTCATCCATCCAGATATGATGGTACCCTGCAAAGCAATCCACAACGGATTGGAGTTCATTCTTGGCACATTTTTCAATCATTATGTGTATATTTGGGACTCGCTCTATTCAGATCTCGGTAGTCAACACATACTTTGATTTTCCCATATTCTTCGGAACTGGCACAACGTTGGCCAACCAAGTCGGGTATTCGAATACTCTAAGATCCCTGGCTTTGATTGCTTGGTGATTTACTCTTTTATCTTCAAACATATATCCGGCTTGAACTTTCTGAGCTTCTGCTTCACCAGTGGGTATGTAGGATTAGTGGGTAGATGTGAGCCACTATGGATTTCCTCAAACCAGTCATATCGCCGAAGGACTATGCAAATATATCTTCATATTTTTTTAAGAATCTGACGTACTCTTATTTCTCTGACGGTGATAGATGAATGTTTATGCGTGTTTCCTTGACTGTTTCAGAATCCCCTAAGTTAACTGCTTTAGTTTCGTCCAGGTTAGACTTTGGTTTGTTTTCAAAATTTGCACTTCTCTGACGATTTCCTCAGGTGTTGAATCATCGTCCAGATCCTCTGAATCACTATCCTTATGTTGCGTTCTCTCACTACATGTCATAGTCGCAGGTTCATCGGGATAGGTAATAATAATTCTATAAAGAAACAAAATGAATAGAATAATAAAAAATACAAAAAGTAGTCATACGTTAATAAAATCTCGAAAACGTCAACAAGTGTGGCTCAATGACTCGAGCATTTATTTTAAAAAAACAATACTGAAAATGTCTTAAATACTCAAAACTATTTTTTAAAAATAATTGATGCTAATTTGCCAAGCTACCCAGGAACTCGACGCGCCTGGGATGGTGCAGTTGTCCAGTTCTTGAGAACAACACCTTTCTCCACGGTCTGAATGATAAGGTCCTCCTCCTCCTATTCCTCCTCCTCAACTATCTGTTACACCCTATATTTTCGTACGTAAAAATGTGTCGTAAGTAAACTAATGTAGGACCAAAAATGAGATAATATTTAAAAGTATATAAAGTAAGTTAATAATGTTACCTCTGAGGTTACAAATATTGAAGATCATGAACAACAAGTACAAAGAGGGTTGGACAGTTCAGAAGCTAAAGCAATTGAATAAAACAATGTTTCGTCGAAAGTCGACAAGTTGGGAATGTTATAACATGTACCTTTGGGGTGAGACTAGGGTGATTAACATGATAAGGAGATTATGTTATGATTTATATTATTCGTATGACATCCGTTTGTTATGTTTTGAAGTCAAGAGAGTTGTGGAACAAAAGTCGATGAAAGTCATCACAAGTTACATTCATAAGTTTTACTGAAACTTTGGGTCAAATGTAACTGCGATTTTCTCCCAATATACTTAGGGTTATGGGGTGTTCCATCCATCCAATTAAATATCTATGAGTCTATTTTCCAACGCATTAAACCGTTTGTCAATACGACATTGGAGTAGAGAGATATGGGCATTTTTGCAACACTGCGCAAGCTGCTAGGTGACAAGTAGGTGTGTCACCTCCTTGCTTAAATGAAAGCCCAAAAATGGGCCATTTCGGGTCGTCCAAAGAGGCCTTTTAAGGGCCTATTTTCTTCATATATTAGACTTAAAATAGAGCATAATAACCAGACATAAGCTCTGCAAAGAATCCTCCCAAAAAGTTCCCACAAACCCTAATTGATTTTCTCTCCCTTTCAAGTTCCAATTGGAGGTAAAACTTAGAGTTTGAAGAACCAAGATAGGAGCTGAGTTATCCAACAAATAAGGTGAGTTTACTGCTCTCTTTCATCCATTTTTTCTGCTGTAAATTCATGGTAAGTCGTTCTATACTTGTAAGAACTCACGGGACGGTGATCGGAAGCCGTGAGTTCGAGTTATTCACTTGTAGCGGACTGTTTTGTGGACTGTTTTGTGTTGCTGTTGGGCTGCGTGTTTTACTACTATTTTGTGGAGTTTTGGAGGAGGAAGGGGGTTTATAAACACCATATAAATGTAGGGTGGTTGGCTGGTCGTTCGTCATAACATTTTCGGGTCGTTTGACACTACTACGGTGGTCGTTTTGTGTACGAAGAGATTGGGGTGTGTTGGGCTGTTTTGTAGTATTTGATGGTGTATATAGGGCTGGAAAATGATGTATATATGTTGTTATTGTTCTGTTCTTGTATTGTTGGTGTTATCTTGAATTTGGAGGAAGGGCATATTATAGGGGAGATGCTGCCCGTTTTAATACAAAATAGGTTTGTCGTTCGTTGTGCGATAGTTGTACCTTTCGTAACTTAACGATAGTATTATTATCATTCTTGTAGATTAAGGTGTGAAGAGGTGAGTTCAACTTGGTGATTGGAAAGATTGTGATAAGGTATGTTAAGGCTAAGCCTTCCTTCATTTTGGCATGATCTCGTAGCTACATGTGTTAATAATGAGACAAAAAGAGAAGTTCATATTCATGAATTTATTCACACTATTCTAGTCTCATAAGTTACAATATTATTCCTTATCGAGATTCTATATTCAATTTAGTATTGTCTTCTTCCAGTCAAGAGAGCAACAAGCCTATATATACAGTATTACAGTATTTTCATTACCATCGAGCTATAATCGATGGGCAGGCCCCTATTGGGCAACCTCTGATCAGATGGAAAGTTATATACCGAGCCTACTGTGGCCGAGCGCCTATGAGCGAGCCCAGCATGGTCGAGATACATAGCCTAGTATGGCCGAGCGCCTATGAGCGAGCCTACTATGGCAGAGCAGTTATATATACCGAGCCTTATAAGGCCGTACAATTATTTTACTTACTATATTGAAGGAGTTGAGTCAGTATCAGCAGGTAAGTATATCTCCAGATCATCTTGACTCCTGGTCCGTGCTCTTGACTCCTTGCTTTGCCTTCTTGTCTTGAGGTCCTACTTGAGTTACCCTGGGTAACCTCTGGCTGTCATAGAAACAAAGTTTTCGAAAACATGTATGCATTTGACAAATTATTTGCAAGGATATAGTTGTTTGAAACGATTATAGTAAGGAAGATCAAATAGTTTAGATGAACCAGTGACTGTGACACATTTAGAGACATTGCAACCTCCTTGCTTTAGAATTTTGATGGTCCTCCTCAAAATTATGCCCCATTTTAAATGCATACTTCTGACAATACATTTTTGTTGTTCTACACATGATGATGTCGACTGAACTTGTGATCTTGCCCCGATTTCTGATGATGGGAAAATGAAGATTTTATTAAGATGTGACCGAACCCACAAGGCTGCCTACGTATCCCCTCTTAAATGGGAATCAGGTCAACCGTAGTTCAGTTACATCAAATAAGGAAATGAAAATAATCCTAAACATAGTATCTCTTGACTGCGTCTGAGTTGATAGGTTTTGGCCAAATCCCTCCGTCCATTTCTGCAAGTATAAGTGCTCCTCCTGTTAGTACCAAATGAACCATGTAGGGACCCTTCTAGTTTGGTGAAAACTTCCCCTTGGCTTCATATTGATGTGGGAAGATTCTCTTTAGCACCAATTTCCCCGGTGTGAATTGCCTTGGTCTGACCTTTTTGTTGAAATCTCTTGCCATCCTGTTCTGGTAGAGTTGACCGTGACATACCGCATTCATCTTTTCCCATCAATGACAACTAGTTGTTTATATCATCTCTGTACCCATTCTGCACCGCTGAGCTCAGCTTCTTGTATAAGTCCTAAAGAATGGATTTCTACTTCTGCAGGAATAACCACTACAGTACCATAAAACCAATAGGTAGGAGTTTCCCCAATTGATTTGCAAATCGTCGTACAATACCCGAGTAGAGCAAATGGCAGCTTCTCGTGCCATTGTTTGTAGTTATCTAGCATTTTCCTCAATATCTTCTTGATGTTCTTGTTGGCGACTTCTACGGCTCCGATCATTTGTGGCATGTATGTTGTGGAGTTCTTATGCTTGATCTTGAAGGTTTCACACATGGCCTTCATCAAATCACTGTTGAGATTGGCGGCGTTATCGGTGATGATTGACTCTGGTACTCTGAACCGATAAACAATGCAGTCCCGAACAAAATCTGCTACGACCCTCTTAGTTACATCTTTGTAAGACCCGACTTCAACCTATTTCGTGAATTAGTCTATGGCCACTAGAATCAATCTATGCCCATTTGAAGCAGCGAGTTCGATCGGGCCGATGACATCCATCCCCCAAACCGAGAAAATCCAGGGCGAATTTGTTGTGTTTAGTTCATTAGGTGGTACTCATATCATGTCAGCATGTACTTGGCATTGGTGGCACTTCTGAACATACTTGATGCAATCTATTTCCATAGTCATCCAGAAATACCCCGCTCTTAGTATCGTTTTGGCTAAGGTGAACCCATTCATGTGCGGTCCGCAGGTTCCGGCGTGTTATTCCTCGAGCAATCTGGATGCCTCCTTGGAGTTGACACACCATAATAATCACAGGTCTGGAGTCCTTCTATATAGAATTCCTCTTCTTTGAAAGAAATGGTTGGCTAACCTTCGAAGTGTGCGCTTCTGAGTATGGGTAGCGTGCTCTGGATATTCTCCATTTTCCAAATATTCCTTGATGTCGTGGAACCACGGATTTCCATCACTCTCTTCTTCAATATTAGCACAATTAGTTGGCTGCTAATGAATTCCTATTGGGATGGGATCGATGAAATTCTCTTCTGGGTGTTGTATCAAGGAATATAAAGTGGCCAATGCATCTGTGAACTCATTTTGAATTCTCGGAACATGTTGGAAAACTATCTTTGTGAATATATTGATCAGCTCTTGTAAACAGTGCAAATATGAAAATATTTAGTGTTCTTTGTGGCCCATTCATCTAGAACCTGGTGCACCAAAAGATCTAAATCTCTGATTACCAGCAACTCCTGAACATTCATGTTAATGGCCAACCGGAGTCCCAGTATCCAGGCGTCATACTCCGCTATATTGTTTGTGCATGGAAACCTGAGTTTTGCGGATACTGGATAGTGTTGGCTGGTTTTTTATACCAAGACAACTCGGATACCCCACCATTGTATGCCTCGGTGATTTCTTTTCCCATAAATGACACCTCCTCATCGAAAAAATACATTTTCAATGGTTCGTATTCTCCATCTACGGGACTCTCTGCCAGATGATCCGCCAATGCTTGCCCTATAACCTCCTTCTGAATTACATAAACGATGTCGTACTCACTCAACAAGATTTTCCATTTTGCTAACTTACCCGTAGGCATGGGTTTCTGAAAGATTAGCGGATCCATCCTTGATATGAGATATGTAGTGTATGCATAGAAAGCATGCCGTAACGTCTGAGCTATCCATATCATAACACAGCAAGTGCATTCTAGCAAAGAATACCAGACTTTGTAAGGCGTGAATTTCTTGCTCAGATAATATATTGCCTGCTCCTTTATCCTAGTCTCATCATGTTGTCCCATAACGTAACCAAAAGATCCGTCCAGTACGGAAAAATAAAGTAGCAAGGGTCTTCCTGGTTCTAATGGAACCAGAACGGGCGGTTTAGATAAATATTCTTTGATTTTATCGAAGGCTTTCTGGCATTCTTCAGTCCAGCCTGTTTTAGTATCTTTCCTCAGCATCCTGAAGATGGGCTCACATATCACGATTGATTGTGCTATGAAGCGGCTGATGTAATTGAGACGCCTTAAAAGCTCATCACATCTTTCTTATTCTTCGGAGGTGGCAAGTCTTGGATTGCTTTGACTTTTGACAGGTCTAACTCAATCCCTCTGCGAGTGACGATGAGTCCTAAAAATTTTCTAGCGTGGACTCTGAAAGCACATTTTGTAGGATTCAGTTTCAGATTGTACTTACGAAGCCGATAGAAGAATTTCCTCAGATTCGCTATGTGGTCCGTACTCTTTTTGGATTTGATGATAACCTCAGCGATGTACACCTCTATCTCCTTGTGTATCATGTCATGGAAAGTGGTTGCCATGGCTCTCATGTAGGAGTTTCCAGCGTTCTTCAAACCAAACGACATCATTTTGTAACAGTATATTCCCCACAGCGTGATGGAGGGTATCTTTTCAGCATCCTCTTCATCCATCCAGATATGATGGTACCCTGCAAAGCAATCCACAACGGATTGGAGTTCATTCTTGGCACATTTTTCAATCATTATGTGTATATTTGGGACTCGCTCTATTCAGATCTCGGTAGTCAACACATACTTTGATTTTCCCATATTCTTCGGAACTGGCACAACGTTGGCCAACCAAGTCGGGTATTCGAATACTCTAGGATCCCTGGCTTTGATTGCTTGGTGATTTACTCTTTCATCTTCAAACATATATCCGGCTTGAACTTTCTGAGCTTCTGCTTCACCAGTGGGTATGTAGGATTAGTGGGTAGATGTGAGCCACTATGGATTTCCTCAAACCAGTCATATCGCCGAAGGACTATGCAAATATATCTTCATATTTGTTTAAGAATCTGACGTACTCTTATTTCTCAGACGGTGATAGATGAATGTTTATGCGTGTTTCCTTGACTGTTTCAGAATCCCCTAAGTTAACTGCTTCAGTTTCGTCCAGGTTAGACTTTGGTTTGTTTTCAAAATTTGCACTTCTCTGACGATTTCCTCAGGTGTTGTATCATCGTCCAGATCCTCTGAATCACTATCCTTATGTTGCGTTCTCTCACTACATGTCATAGTTGCAAGTTCATCGGGATAGGTAATAATAATTCTATAAAGAAACAAAATGAATACAATAATAAAAAAGACAAAAAGTAGTAATACGTTAATAAAATCTCGAAAACGTCAACAAGTGTGGCTCAATGACTCGAGCATTTATTTTAAAAAAACAATACTGAAAATGTCTTAAATACTCAAAACTATTTTTTAAAAATAATTGATGCTAATTTGCCAAGCTACCCAGGAACTCGACGAGCCTGGGATGGTGCAGTTGTCCAGTTCTTGAGAACAACACCTTTCTCCACGGTCTGAATGATAAGGTCCTCCTCCTCCTATTCCTCCTCCTCAACTATCTGTTACACCCTATATTTTCGTACGTAAAAATGTGTCGTAAGTAAACTAATGTAGGACCAAAAATGAGATAATATTTAAAAGTATATAAAGTAATTTAATAATGTTACCTTTGAGGTTACAAATAGTGAAGATCATGAACAACAAGTACAAAGAGGGTTGGAAAGTTCAGAAGCTAAAGCAATTGAATAAAACAATGTTTCGTCGAAAGTCGACAAGTTGGGAATGTTATAACATGTACCTTTGGGGTGAGACTAGGGTGATTAACATGATAAGGAGATTATGTTATGATTTATATTAGTCGTATGACATCCGTTTGTTATGTTTTGAAGTCAAGAGAGTTGTGGAACAAAAGTCGATGAAAGTCATCACAAGTTACATTCATAAGTTTTACTGAAACTTTGGGTCAAATGTAACTGCGATTTTCTCCCAATATACTTAGGGTTATGGGGTGTTCCATCCATCCAATTAAATATATATGAGTCTATTTTCCAACGCATTAAACCGTTTGTCCATACGACATTGGAGTAGAGAGATATGGGCATTTTTGCAACACTGCGCAAGCTGCTAGGTGACAAGTAGGTGTGTCACCTACTTGCTTAAATGAAAGCCCAAAAATGGGCCATTTCGGGTCGTCCAAAGAGGCCTTTTAAGGGCCTATTTTCTTCATATATTAGACTTAAAATAGAGCATAATAACCAGACATAAGCTCTGCAAAGAATCCTCCCAAAAATTTCCCACAAACCCTAATTGATTTTCTCTCCCTTTCAAGTTCCAATTGGAGGTAAAACTTAGAGTTTGAAGAACCAAGATAGGAGCTGAGTTATCCAACAAATAAGGTGAGTTTACTGCTCTCTTTCATCCATTTTTTCTGCTGTAAATTCATGGTAAGTCGTTCTATACTTGTAAGAACTCACGGGACGGTGATCGGAAGCCGTGAGTTCGAGTTATTCACTTGTAGCGGACTGTTTTGTGGACTGTTTTGTGTTGCTGTTGGGCTGCGTGTTTTACTACTATTTTGTGGAGTTTTGGAGGAGGAAGGGGGTTTATAAACACCATATAAATGTAGGGTGGTTGGCTGGTCGTTCGTCATAACATTTTCGGGTCGTTTGACACTACTACGGTGGTCGTTTTGTGTACGAAGAGATTGGGGTGTGTTGGGCTGTTTTGTAGTATTTGATGGTGTATATAGGGCTGGAAAATGATGTATATATGTTGTTATTGTTCTGTTCTTGTATTGTTGGTGTTATCTTGAATTTGGAGGAAGGGCATATTATAGGGGAGATGCTGCCCGTTTTAATACAAAATAGGTTTGTCGTTCGTTGTGCGATAGTTGTACCTTTCGTAACTTAACGATAGTATTATTATCATTCTTGTAGATTAAGGTGTGAAGAGGTGAGTTCAACTTGGTGATTGGAAAGATTGTGATAAGGTATGTTAAGGCTAAGCCTTCCTTCATTTTGGCATGATCTCGTAGCTACATGTGTTAATAATGAGACAAAAAGAGAAGTTCATATTCATGAATTTATTCACACTATTCTAGTCTCATAAGTTACAATATTATTCCTTATCGAGATTCTATATTCAATTTAGTATTGTCTTCTTCCAGTCAAGAGAGCAACAAGCCTATATATACAGTATTACAGTATTTTCATTACCATCGAGCTATAATCGATGGGCAGGCCCCTATTGGGCAACCTCTGATCAGATGGAAAGTTATATACCGAGCCTACTGTGGCCGAGCGCCTATGAGCGAGCCCAGCATGGTCGAGATACATAGCCTAGTATGGCCGAGCGCCTATGAGCGAGCCTACTATGGCAGAGCAGTTATATATACCGAGCCTTATAAGGCCGTACAATTATTTTACTTACTATATTGAAGGAGTTGAGTCAGTATCAGCAGGTAAGTATATCTCCAGATCATCTTTGACTCCCAGTTAATTATCAGTTCAGTTTCAGATTTCAGTTATTTTATTGCCTTACATACTCGGTACATTATTTCGTACTGACGTCCCTTTTTTGGGGACGCTGCATTTCATGCGTGCAGGTTCAGACAGACAGACGGGTAGACCTCCTCAGTAGGTGTTTCCCGAGTTCCGCCTGATCGGTAAGCTCCACATCTTTCGGAGTTGCCAGGTCTAGAGTTTTGTGTACATCTTATGTATATCTGTATATATGTTATGGGTAGGTCGGGGCCCTATTCCGATCACAATACATCTATCCGTAGAGGCTTGTAGGCATATCCTGTTGGTTAGTGCAGTATGTATGGTTTGTATAAATTGGTGGTTTGTCAGCTGTAGTAGCTATGACGGCCTTGTCGGCCTAGCTTTATATTGATATTTAGTTAGCGCTAGTTTCCATTCAGTTTTATATTTTGCTTCGCAAATTGTCTTGCAAGGTGGCCCCATGGCCAAAGTATGACATTATGTGTTCAGAGTCCCTTAGTCGCAATTTGGTACGCCAGGTTAGGTGAGGCACAGGGTGCTTGTCTCGCTCCTAGGTTCGGGGCGTGACAAACTTGGTATCAGAGCAGTTCTGTCCTAGGGAGTCTACAAGCCGTGTCTAGTAGGGTCTTGTTTATAGATGTGTTGTGCACCACATTATATAAGCAAGGAACTACAGGGCATTTAGGAGTTGGTTACACTTCTTTGAAATCTAAATCGTGCTATAGAACTGAGTTATAGGAAATTTGAATTAAACTTATGTGTTGGTGTTTGCATGCACAGATGACGGTGACTAGGAAGACTATGGCTAGCCAGAGGAGAGATACAGTAGTAGGTGAGGGGACCAGTAGGGTACCCCCAGTAGATGGGGCCCAGTCTGAGGCTCAAGGGGATACCCCTACTCTGCCATTACCGGCTCATCCACCAACTACGGAGATTCCTAGGGAAACCGCACATACAGTTCCCCCTCCACTTCCATCAGATCAGGACTTAAGGAGTGCGGTGCATTTGTTGACACAGTTGGTAGCTACCCAGCAATATGCTAGGGCATCAGCTAGTGCAGGAACTTCTGAGGGGTCTGGGAGTTCAAGGGTCCGAGAGTTTATTGCTTTGAGTCCCCGAGAGTTCACGGGGACAGATCAGAGGGAGGACCCGCAGGATTTCATAGATCAGCTTCACAGGATCTTTCGTGTTATGCATGCCACGGAGAAAGAGGCAGTTGAGCTAGCAGCTTTTCGACTTCGAGATATAGCCATCCTTTGGTATGAGGGATGGGAGAGGTCCAGGGGACGTGATACACCTCCATCTATTTGGGAGAATTTTTCAGATGCTTTCCTTGACCAGTACTTACCGCGGGAGATCCGACAGGCTCGAGTCGATCAGTTTCTAGCCCTCAAGCAGGGTAATATGAGTGTTCGAGATTATAGTCTCCCTTTTGACTCATTGGCCAGATATGCACCATCCATAGTTTCTACTATGCGGGACAGGATTCACAGGTTTATAGCAGGGTTAGCCTCAGAGTTAACCGAGGCATGTGCCACCGTTGCATTGCAGGATAGTATGGATATCTCCTGGATTCAGGCATTTGCCCAGAATATAGAAAGGGGTAGGCGTCAGCAGCAGGGTACAGAGAGGGCTGAGCAAGGTCAACGTAAGAGGATGAGATTTTCCAGGTCTCAGGAGCAATCTCAGGGTAGTTATAGGACCCAGTACTTCGGACGGCCACCTAGGCCTCCGCTACCTCGGTTACAGGGTTACAGGTATGACCGCTATACTCAGTCAGGACCAGGTGAGAGCTCACGGGTATCGGGTTTGCAGCGACAGCGAGGATCTGCGCAGACATGGTCATTTCCTCCACGGTGTGACATCTGTGGTAGAGGACACTTGGGCCAATGCCGAGCAGGTTCTGATGCTTGTTATATATGTGGGCGTCCGGGGCATATGATGCGAGATTGCCCAAATAGAGATTCGGGGGGAATGGCACAACCAGCGAGTTCAGCAACAGGATCATCTATGTCCGTGCATCCTTCAAGGCGCGAGTCTAGAGGTCGGGGCAGAGGTAGAGGTTCCAGTTCAAGTGGTAATCAGAACCGTATCTATGCTTTAGTGGGTCGACAGGACCAGGAGTCTTCACCAGACGTTGTGACAGGTATATTAACCATTTGCTCTCACGATGCTTATGCTTTGATAGACCCAGGATCTACTTTATCGTATATTACCCCATTTGTCGCGAGGAAGTTTGGTATAGTGCCTGAAATACTAAGTGATCTTTTTGCGGTATCTACACCGGTCGGAGAATCGATTATTGCTAGACGGGTTTACCGAGGTTGTACGGTGACAATTTGTAGTCGTCAGACCTCAGCTGACCTAGTTGAGCTAGAGATGATGGATTTTGATGCTATCATGGGCATAGACTGGTTGGCAGCTTGCTATGCCACAGTTGATTGCCGAGCAAAGGCAGCCAAATTTCATTTTCCGGGTGAGCCAGTCCTTGAATGGGTAGGTAATACACCAACACCCAGAGGTAAGTTTATTTCCTATCTGAAGGCGAGGAAAATGATCGCAAAAGGGTGCATTTATCATATTGTGCGAGTTAGAGATGCAGATGCTGAGATACCTACACTTCAGTCTATTCCCATAGTCAAAGAGTATGCAGATGTGTTTCCAGATGAGCTTCCAGGTATTCCTCCAGAGCGAGAGATTGATTTTAGCATCGATTTGATTCCAGGAACTCAACCAATATCTGTCCCTCCGTATAGAATGGCACCTGCCGAATTGAAGGAGTTGAAGGAGCAGTTAAAAGATTTGCTGGAGAAAGGTTACATTAGGCCCAGTACCTCACCTTGGGGTGCACCAGTACTATTTGTGCGGAAGAAAGACGGCTCGCTGAGGATGTGTATCGATTATAGGCAGCTGAACAAGGTAACTATTAAGAATAAGTATCCACTTCCAAGGATCGATGACTTGTTTGATCAGTTGCAGGGGGCTAGATGCTTTTCAAAGATAGATTTGAGGTCGGGGTACCACCAGGTCAGAGTTCGGGAAAAAGATATTCCGAAGACAGCCTTCAGGACCCGATATGGCCACTTCGAGTTCCTTGTCATGTCCTTCGGGTTGACTAATGCACCCGCTGTATTTATGGACTTGATGAATAGCCTATTCCAACCATTTTTAGATCTGTTCGTGATAGTATTTATTGATGATATTCTGGTTTATTCCCGTTCAGAGGATGAGCATGCGGACCACCTGCGAGCGGTACTCCAAACCCTCCGTGATCGTAAGTTGTATGCTAAGTTTTCTAAATGTGAGTTCTGGTTGAAGTCTGTAGCATTCTTGGGGCATATTGTATCAGATGAAGGGATAAAGGTGGACACTCAGAAGATTGAGGCCGTGAAATCTTGGCCTAGACCTACCACTCCGACAGAGGTTCGTAGCTTTCTAGGCTTAGCAGGATACTATCGGAGGTTCGTAGAGGGTTTTTCTTCCCTTTCGGCACCATTGACGAAGTTGACACAGAAAGAAACTAAGTTTCAATGGACAGAGGCTTGTGAGCGGAGTTTCCAAGAGCTTAAGAACAGGTTGACCTCAGCTCCAGTTCTAACACTTCCAGAGGGTCTAGAGGGTTATGCCGTGTATTATGATGCATCAGGTGTCAGGTTAGGATGTTTCCTGATGCAACATGGGAAGGTAATTGTGTATGCTTCAAGGCAGTTGAGGAAGCACGAGAGGAATTATCCGACCCACGACCTCGAGTTAGCTGCGGTTGTCCATGCACTTAAGATATGGCGGCGTTATTTATATGGTGTTCATGTTGATGTATTTACTGATCATAAAAGCCTACAATATATTTTCAAGCAGAAAGAGTTGAATTTGCGACAGAGGCGATGGCTTGAGTTATTGAAAGATTATGATGTTAACATTCTCTACCATCCAGGGAAAGCTAATGTTGTAGCAGATGCCTTAAGTCGCCGATCTATGGGTAGTTTAGCACATGTAGAGCCCGAGAAAAGACAATTAGCTAGAGAGATTCATCAATTGGCTTCGTTGGGGGTTCGGTTAGTATATTCTGAGGATGGTGGAGTTGTAATCCAAAACACTGCAAAATCATCCCTCATAGCTGAAGTCAAGGAAAGGCAGTACGAGGACCTAGAGTTGGTCGAGTTGAGAGAGCGAGTTCCGCAGCAGAAGAAGCCATTGTTAGAGCTCAAGGGAGATGGGGTTCTCAGATACAGGGGCCGTTTGTGTGTTCCAGATGTAGCAGGGCTACGAGACAAGATTATGTCAGAGGCACATTATTCATGGTATTCCATCCATCCTGGATCGACGAAGATTTATCATGACATTAAGGATGTGTACTGGTGGAATGATATGAAGAAGAACATTGCTGAGTGTGTCGCCCAATGTACTAGTTGCCAGCAAGTGAAGATAGAGCACCAGAAGCCTGGAGGGCTAATGCAGACTATAGAGATCCCGACATGGAAATGGGAGGCGATAAACATGGACTTTATCGCGGGTTTACCTCGTTCTAATCGTAAGTTCGATTCCATATGGGTGATAGTCGATAGGCTCACGAAATCAGCTCACTTCTTACCGGTCAGATCTACATATACAGCAGAAGATTATGCAAAGTTATATATTAAGGAGATAGTGCGGCTACACGGAGTACCAGTTTCTATTATATCTGACCGTGGGGCTCAGTTTACAGCACATTTTTGGAGGTCATTTCAGAGAGGTCTAGGGACTCAGGTGAATCTCAGCACAGCTTTTCATCCACAGACTGATGGACAAGCCGAGCGCACAATTCAGACGCTCGAGGATATGTTACGAGTATGTGTGTTGGATTTTAAAAGAAGTTGGGATGAACATCTACCTCTTATCGAGTTTGCATATAATAACAGTTACCACTCCAGTATCCAGATGGCTCCGTACGAGGCTTTGTATGGGCGTAAGTGCAGATCTCCTATAGGGTGGTTTGATGTTGGAGAATCTGGGTTACATGGGCCAGACCTGGTTCAGCAGGCCATAGAGAAAGTAAAGGTTATCCGGGAGCGACTGTTGACAGCTCAGAGTCGTCAGAAGTCATATTCTGACGTGCGGCGACGAGACTTAGAGTTCAGGATTAATGACTGGGTATTCTTAAAGGTATCACCTATGAAGGGCGTGATGAGGTTTGGCAAGAAAGGAAAGCTTAGCCCACGGTATATTGGGCCTTATAGGATCATTCGGAGAGTGGGCCAAGTAGCTTATGAGTTAGAGTTGCCCTCAGAATTGGAGTCTGTCCATCCGGTTTTTCACGTATCTATGCTACGGAAGTGCATTGGCGATCCTACCCGAGTGGTGCCCACGGATGATGTACAGATTACAGAGGACTTGTCATACGAGGAAATTCCAGTTGCCATCCTAGACCGACAAATCTGCAATCTACGAAATAAGGAGGTAGCTTCCGTAAAGGTTTTATGGAGGAGCAAGAATGTAGAAGAGATGACGTGGGAATCGGAGAAAGAAATGAAGTCTAAATACCCCCACCTATTTCAAACTGAAGATATGGTTCGAGATGGGACGCTACAACATAGCTCTATGTAGGCTAGCAGGTCATCAGGTAAGCTTTTATTTTTTACTTTCAATATTTATGATTTACGGTCGGTGAGGCAAATTGCTGCTATTTATAAAGATTGGCCATGTGTGGCATGCATAGTATGTTTCTGGCTACCTGCAGGTTGGTTTTAACCTAGTGTACGAAGGATACTCTAGAAAAAGTTTCCAAAGTCTCCAAGAGTAAACATTTGAGGACGAATGTTCCCAAGGGGGGAGTATTGTTACACCCTATATTTTCGTACGTAAAAATGTGTCGTAAGTAAACTAATGTAGGACCAAAAATGAGATAATATTTAAAAGTATATAAAGTAAGTTAATAATGTTACCTCTGAGGTTACAAATATTGAAGATCATGAACAACAAGTACAAAGAGGGTTGGACAGTTCAGAAGCTAAAGCAATTGAATAAAACAATGTTTCGTCGAAAGTCGACAAGTTGGGAATGTTATAACATGTACCTTTGGGGTGAGACTAGGGTGATTAACATGATAAGGAGATTATGTTATGATTTATATTATTCGTATGACATCCGTTTGTTATGTTTTGAAGTCAAGAGAGTTGTGGAACAAAAGTCGATGAAAGTCATCACAAGTTACATTCATAAGTTTTACTGAAACTTTGGGTCAAATGTAACTGCGATTTTCTCCCAATATACTTAGGGTTATGGGGTGTTCCATCCATCAAATTAAAGATATATGAGTCTATTTTCCAACTCATTAAACCGTTTGTCAATACGACATTGGAGTAGAGAGATATGGGCATTTTTGCAACACTGCGCAAGCTGCTAGGTGACAAGTAGGTGTGTCACCTCCTTGCTTAAATGAAAGCCCAAAAATGGGCCATTTTGGGTCGTCCAAAGAGGCCTTTTAAGGGCCTATGTTCTTCATATATTAGACTTAAAATAGATCATAATAACCAGACATAAGCTCTGCAAAGAATCCTCCCAAAAATTTCCCACAAACCCTAATTGATTTTCTCTCCCTTTCAAGTTCCAATTGGAGGTAAAACTTAGAGTTTGAAGAACCAAGATAGGAGCTGAGTTATCCAACAAATAAGGTGAGTTTACTGCTCTCTTTCATCCATTTTTTCTGCTGTAAATTCATGGTAAGTCGTTCTATACTTGTAAGAACTCACGGGACGGTGATCGGAAGCCGTGAGTTCGAGTTATTCACTTGTAGCGGACTGTTTTGTGGACTGTTTTGTGTTGCTGTTGGGCTGCGTGTTTTACTACTATTTTGTGGAGTTTTGGAGGAGGAAGGGGGTTTATAAACACCATATAAATGTAGGGTGGTTGGCTGGTCGTTCGTCATAACATTTTCGGGTCGTTTGACACTACTACGGTGGTCGTTTTGTGTACGAAGAGATTGGGGTGTGTTGGGCTGTTTTGTAGTATTTGATGGTGTATATAGGGCTGGAAAATGATGTATATATGTTGTTATTGTTCTGTTCTTGTATTGTTGGTGTTATCTTGAATTTGGAGGAAGGGCATATTATAGGGGAGATGCTGCCCGTTTTAATACAAAATAGGTTTGTCGTTCGTTGTGCGATAGTTGTACCTTTCGTAACTTAACGATAGTATTATTATCATTCTTGTAGATTAAGGTGTGAAGAGGTGAGTTCAACTTGGTGATTGGAAAGATTGTGATAAGGTATGTTAAGGCTAAGCCTTCCTTCATTTTGGCATGATCTCGTAGCTACATGTGTTAATAATGAGACAAAAAGAGAAGTTCATATTCATGAATTTATTCACACTATTCTAGTCTCATAAGTTACAATATTATTCCTTATCGAGATTCTATATTCAATTTAGTATTGTCTTCTTCCAGTCAAGAGAGCAACAAGCCTATATATACAGTATTACAGTATTTTCATTACCATCGAGCTATAATCGATGGGCAGGCCCCTATTGGGCAACCTCTGATCAGATGGAAAGTTATATACCGAGCCTACTGTGGCCGAGCGCCTATGAGCGAGCCCAGCATGGTCGAGATACATAGCCTAGTATGGCCGAGCGCCTATGAGCGAGCCTACTATGGCAGAGCAGTTATATATACCGAGCCTTATAAGGCCGTACAATTATTTTACTTACTATATTGAAGGAGTTGAGTCAGTATCAGCAGGTAAGTATATCTCCAGATCATCTTTGACTCCCAGTTAATTATCAGTTCAGTTTCAGATTTCAGTTATTTTATTGCCTTACATACTCGGTACATTATTTTGTACTGACGTCCCTTTTTTTGGGGACGCTGCATTTCATGCGTGCAGGTTCAGACAGATAGACGGGTAGACCTCCTCAGTAGGTGTTTCCCGAGTTCTGCCTGATCGGTAAGCTCCACATCTTTCGGAGTTGCCAGGTCTAGAGTTTTGTGTACATCTTATGTATATATGTATATATGTTATGGGTAGGTCGGGGCCCTATTCCGATCACAGTACATCTATCAGTAGAGGCTTGTAGGCATATCCTGTTGGTTAGTGCAGTATGTTGGGTTTGTATAAATTGGTGGTTTGTCAGCTGTAGTAGCTATGACGGCCTTGTCGGCCTAGCTTTATATTGATATTTAGTTAGCGCTAGTTTCCATTCAGTTTTATATTTTGCTTCGCAAATTGTCTTGCAAGGTGGCCCCATGGCCAAAGTATGACATTATGTGTTCACAATCCCTTAGTCGCAATTTGGTACGCCAAGTTAGGTGAGGCACAGGGTGCTTGTCTCGCTCCTAGGTTCGGGGCGTGACACTATCGAACTGCAATCCATATCTTCTTCATCTAGAAAGAGTTTTCTCATGCCAGCTAAGACTTCATCTTCCCCATATCCCCACATCATGTCTGCTTATTGGAATGTTTGATGCAGAGGTAGTACCGGTTGTTCTAGTGGATAATAAGGAGCACGCCATGGTGGAGACCAGTCCTGTCACTCTTGCCAAGTATATTCATAACCAAGCCCAAAGGTTGTACCATGACACTGCGGTTGTACCATGACACTGCGGTTGTACCATGACACTGCGGTTGTACCGGCTTGGTGATCCTTTCAAGGTTTTTGCTGAGACCTTTTTCAGGTTCATACCCCGTCCATAGTAGTATTCTTTCTATCTTGTTACTCCACCATCGATCCTTTTCAATTACGTTGACTCGCTTAATGCGGTGGTACGTCTCTCCACCTAGTTGCTTCCTATTTTCGATAACTGGAATGGTCTCATTAGTGTACATGGTGTTACTTCCATCCCCGTGGATAATCACTTCTTGATGATTCCATTCGAACTTCACAACCTGATGTATAGTAGAAGCCACTGCCCAGAGGCGTGTATCCAGGGTCATCCCAATAATAAGTTATGGGTAGCAGATATATCCAGCACTTGGAGCTCGACATCAAACTAGGCCGGGCCCATATGCAGGCTGATATTGATTTCTCTGATTGTGGCTCTTTTGGATCCATCAAACGCCTTCACATTCACGCTTCCCATCTGTATCTCGTGTAGGCCTTTACCCAATCACTTCAGAGTAGTTAGTAGGCATATGTTGAGACTAGATCCTCCATTTATTAGGACCCTGGTGATGAACTTATACTCAAATCGCTTTGTGATGTGCAATGCCTTGTTCTGACTTAGTCCCTCTGGTAGTAACTCCTCTTCATGAAAGGTGATTTTTTGGTTCTCTAATACCTGCCCGACCATATTGGACATCTCCCCACTAATGATCTTGGTGGGTACATAAGCTTCACTCAGCGCTTTTATTAAGGCATTCCTGTGTGTGTCGGAGTTTTGCAGTAGTGACAAGATGGATATCTGAGCAGGAGTTTTGTTCAGATGATCGACAACAGAGTATTCCTTTGCTTTTACATTTCTATAAAGGTCATCAGTACCAGTCTCGACAATGGGCGGCTTAGATGTAGCTTCCTTGCTCGTTCCTCCCAAGTTTTTAGGTGTATAAACTCTAGTAGTTCTATTCATGCCTTATGCCGCACCTGTCTCTTCCATCTTTGCTTTTCCTTTTCTCCTGGATTCTACAACATAATCCCATGGGATGGCATCAGACTTGTAGGATGGTGTGGGAGCTACCATCACAGTGCAGGGTGCAGTTACTTCGACCTCAAACAGTCTTGAGTTTGTACCACAACTGGTGTGAGGGTGACCAGAGATGTCTTAGAAACATCCCCCTCTCGAATGAGTAAGATTGACCCTTTCGGGTCCCATTCTTCGACATTATCTATTACATTCACTCCCTCACCTCTGTGATCCAGGATAGGATCGTTACGTATATTTAGTGCAATTTCCTTTGCCTGTATGACCTTGTTGTCGATCAGTGTCTGAATCTTATCTTTCAGTGTGTGACACTCATCAATTGTATGACCGTTCATACCTGAATGATTGGCACACGTTTTGTTGGGGTTAATCGATTGAGAAGGATTCTCCATAGCAACGACAGAGATGGAAGTGACATAACCCCTTCAGTCGCTCGTAAAGTTGGTCTATGGGCTCAATAATTAAGGTGTATTGTCTAGGTGGTCTGTTGTTAAAGTTTGGTCATGGGCTTTGGTAGTTTTGGCAAGCGGGTGGAGGTGAATGGTAATATGTAGGTTGAGTGTTATAGGCGTGGTCGGTGGTAGCAAGTTTTTGGTATCTGGAGGGTGAATGTTGATATGTGGGTGGAGGTGTTTAGTATTTGAGAGGAGACTAAGGACCCTGGCTACCATTACGACACCTACTTCTTTCTTCTTCGCAATACCTCCTAATTGCAAGGCTTTATTTGTGGCATGTAGTGCCATGAAATTTGTCACCATCCCACTCTTATTCCCTTCTTCTATTCTTTCCCCTAGCTTGATGATGTTAGAGAATTTGTGGTTCTCAATAACCATCAACCTTCCATAATACTGCGGGTCTTCAGCTCTGACGAAGAACTTGTTCATTTGTTCTTCTTCGATTGCTAGACTTACTTTCGCAGCCTCATATCTCCATTGAGTGACATGCTCCTGGAAGGTTTCTGTTGGTTTCTTCTTGAGATTTTGAATGTAGAAAACATCTTGTGCATTTTCTGTGTTAAACCTGAATCTGTCCATGAAATCTGACGCCATGCTTACCCAACTAACCCACTTCTTCGGGTTCAAACTGATATACCAAGACAACGTATATCCTGTGAGTCTTTGCATGAACAGTTTCATGCGTATTTGTTCGTTCTTGCCCACTCCTACAAGCTTGTCATAATATGTCCTCAGATGCATTTTCGGATCACCAGTTCCATCAAATATTTCAAATTTGGGAGGTTTGTAACCCTCCGGCAATTCCACATCTGGCTGAATGCACAAGTCTTCATAGTTTAAACCTTCAATGCATTTACCACCTTCGGCATTCTAAACTCTGCCAGTGAGCTTCTTGAGTTCCTCCGCTATATTTTTAATGAGAATGTCTTTCTCTGTCGATTCAGGTATGTATAGGGTTTGTTGCGGGGTGTGAGGTAAGGTTTCCACATATATTGGATTGCTTCAATGGACTCTGAGAATCTGGGCATAAAGGTGGTCATTTGTTGAGTTTTGGCGATCAGGAGTAGGTTGTGGTACGTTCTAGGGAGTGTGATAAGTGGTAGCATGTGGGTATTGGGTTAGATGGTGTTGGTTTTGTTGAGGAGTTGGTAGTGGGGGGGGGATTAAGGCTTTGAGGAGGTGTGGGCTACTGGTGTGCTGCAAGAGGATTTGACGGATGATTTTGGTTTTGCGTGTTTTGCGGTGGTGTTTGGTTCTGGGTAGTTAGATTTTGTTGGTCAATATCAGGGATATTGAGGGTGAGAGAGAGGTTTGCAAAATTTCAAACCTGCTAAAGTTCTCCTTGTAACTCCAAGATTTTCTGTTCTAGACGTAAGACCAGTTCATTCTGTGCCGGAGTGCTTCCACCATCCGAACTTTCGACATTTTCTGCCATGGTAGCGTTATCCTTTCTAATACCACTCAGATCATCCATTTTCCCTTTTCCTTTGTTCTTGACTTTAAGATCTCTTGGTGGGGGATAGCTGGAGAACTTCTGGATCTGGTGTGATATGCTGACGATGCCAGTATGCACGAACCAACCTTGGGGAATGGGAATAATCAAAAGAAAGAAAAAACAAAACGTAACCAAGTTAGTAAGGGGTATTGAAAGAATGCTTGCAGTATTAAACATGTTTTGCAAAGTCATGCAATAATTCGCGCACTAATTTGGAGACATCGTTGTGCCTGAGGTAGGCCTAAGAGACACATAGACTTGGAAAAAATCGATGCCAATAATTGCGTCATTTCATTAGTGCGAAAATGAGCCAAACCTTTACTAAATCGACAATAATAATAAAGTTACTAATGGCATTTAGCCTTATTACAATCGAAATCTAAAACTAAGCTGGAAAGTAGTAAAGAACATTATTTGCTAGTCTACTTGGTCCCTGAAGGACCTTCTCCCCACTTGGCTCTTTTGACTCCATTAGTCAAGTTCCCCAGGTCGCGCATATCCAATAATAAGTAAGCCTTTGCTAGATGCCCTGCTTCACTGCCATCCGTCTTTTGACAATCTGAAGGCCTCTTTCTCATCTTCCCCTCATGCTCCATCAATACATGTTCCAGATATTCCAACCTATCGGTTCACTTAGTAGTGATTCATCTCCGTTCTTTTATTGCCTCCATGTCCACTTTGTGTTGTTCCAGATGCCTAGCTTCAGACTCGAAAACTTTTTTGCGAAGTCTCCTATTTTTAACATGTGCCTCAGTAACATCATCAATGATCATATTTTCTAGATTGACCCCCGGCTTGACGTCTCCTGCTATATCATCTACCAACCATGATAGATAGAAGTACACATGAGCGACATGATACCTCTCTGGCTCAATAGTCTATCTTTCCACAATGACCTTCTGGTTCCACATATGTTGTGCCTCGAACTTGAAAGGAATGATTTCCCCTTTGAAATTTGTCTTGTACTGAACTATGTTGGAAACCCGAGGTATGACCTATTCTCTTCTTGCTTGTCTCATTACCCTTATAGGAGTATAAGGATAAATGTCTCGCACCCGATCAATACCAAATAAGTAGTATCCCTCGACCTGATGATGAACTCACTGCTAGGAAACCATTCAAACATCCAATGTACATTCTAGTGTGTCAGGTTGCTGAAGAAACGCACCCAACTTACAGCACTTCCCGGCTGTGCAAACCTGTCTGGGATAAATGTCATTTTCTTTGGATTGTGATAGGCTATGTAGTCATTGGTCGGCCATCACAGAAGCTCTGGATGATATTCTCCCCTCTGAAAGTGTTTTAAAAGACAGACTTGCAGTAACAGATTACAACCTTCAAAATGCCTGAATCCCTGCTTGCACCGATCTAGAGCGCGGTACATTTGAGCTAGGATCATGGGGATGATGGTGTAGGTTTGCCCCTCGATGCCTTCCATTAAGGTCCTTGAAACCATGGCTAAACGAGTGTGGATCCTTCCCCCTTTCATTGGAAATATCAACAAACCCAAGAAGCAGATGATAAACACATAAACCTGACAGTACGTCCAACCTAGGGAAGTAATGGCAAGTTCCACATGATGAAGACGATACGGCTTACTATGTCCATAACGCTCATAAAGAAGCCCAATAGGGATGTAGGATTTCTTTAAGCAGAGCAATTCGTCATTTTTCTTAAAGCCCAACATCTATAGAAAATCACGAGGGGTGCAATTCTCTAGTACTTGTAACCCCGGACTATCCCATGGCATCTTAGAAAATCCTCCTATTTCTTCTAAGAGAGGAGTCATTTCTATGTCACCAAATTGGAAGACCGCTCTTTTCTCATCCCAGAACATGGTAGTGGCCTCAATCAATGCCCTATTTGTTTGGATATTAGGGAAAGATAGCAAATCACCAAGTACCCTTCTCACATGATTCTTGTCGCAAGGCGTATGGTCTTTCAACCAGTGAAGTAGCAGAGGTGGGATGTTTTGGACCATGCCAAATCTAGGGACTTCATGCTTCATTTTCTGTAAACAAATAGGGTTATCCCTTTTCCCCTCCAAATTCGACCACTTACACAATAATAATCAACATATAAGCACATTTTCTCCGAGTAATGCACATAACATGATGGTGTCCATTGGGATTGTTGAAATCCTGTCGGACTCTAGACAAGGCTTATCATAGCGGGCTATTATGTTAACAATGTTCTAACCTGTACTAGGTTTAACATGATGCATGTACATTTGACATTGGAGTAAGTTTTCTAGAATGGTCTAGACTGGTACTCTCAAGTGGACAACTTGATAGGGAAAGGCATGGGACCATCGACTGCACCGCTGATCGACTAGTCTGCCGCAAATAATCCTTTCCTATTTTAAAAAGGGTATTTTTTGGAAAAGTGCGGACACTCATCAAGTGCCGCTATGTTGATAATTGGCACGAGTTAAGTATGATGTGGAGCATGATTTATGCAGAGATAATACCACTTTTCCAAGCATTTGCATAATAGAATATGTAAAGACAGTAAATAAGATAGCAAAAGTAAACATGGAAAGAATAGAGAAGAAAGACAAAAGAAGGAAGTCAGTTTAGTTCATAAAAGATATATGAGAGAAATAAAGCAGGTAAGGAGGTAGGGATAGGAAAGACATGATATAGCAGTCTTAGACAAGGTGAAAAGAAATGAAGAGCGTTCATAGAAAATAAAGGTGAATGGGGAAAGGGTATGCATGTCATAGCAGATTAGAAAAACAAAGGCGAGAAAGGGAAGGGATGTGCAAGTAACAAAGAAAGTAATCCACACAAACCAAGTTCAGTATGGTAAGAACCTAAGTATATCCCCAGCAGAGTCGTCATACTGTCGCACCCTTTTTTCTAGCTAAATCGAGCTTTGACATATGATAACTCTTTTAAGTGAAAGGGTAGGGTGTTAAAAGAGAAGAGTCGCCACCTAATGATTTTTAAGGTGTGTTAGGGCACCTATTTGCGAATAACTCTATTTTAACTAGTCTACGCCACCAAAGATCTGGTAAGGGCTCAAATTACCTCAAAGAGAAGGTGTTAGGCACTATTTGAGATCCACAACTGTGGGTCCCGGTCGAACTTAAGACTATGTGGATTAAGTAATTAGGCTAGACGATCAAATAAACGGAAAAGAATATAAAGGTCGAAGAATTATAACAAAAAAGGAATTGGTACAAATCTTAGCACGACTACAAGTATACAACTACTTAGGTCTAATAGAAAAAATATAAAGGAGGGGGGGCCTAAGTTTTTCAGCCTAAAGGATCACCCCGTGCAACATAAATAATGCTTCACAACTCATTTTGGAGAGGAGTTTCTCATATTATTCAATGAGCACAGACTATCATCTCCTGCTACCCGATTACTATGTTGAAGTTGTTTACCTAAAACGCTCTAGTTCAATTCTAAGTCGTACCCTATGCGTGCGCTACCCGTCACATGCCTATGATCCAGGAGGCTTTGGACCTACTACTTGGGTGGTTCTAGACTTTACTTAGGTTTCTCGAAAAATGATCAAACGAAACGACATTCAAAACATATAAGACTTCACATAAAGACAATTAAGACCTAAGTTAGCCTCCACACATAACAACAAATGCACGCGGGCAGATTTCAAATTATGTATAGGCAGTTTCAAATTCGAGGTGATGTTTTAAACTTATAGACATGGTTTCTATATGACCACACAGGTTAAGAAAGTCTCAGGGTAGTGCTGCTATTCGAATCATCGAGATTACAGATTACAAATTATAAAACCTATAAACATTATCCCTAAGTGATTTGCGCAACGGGCGGTGATAGCCATTGAAAGACTCAGAATTACTCTCGTTTGATCCTATTGGCATGCTTTATAAGCGAGTAGCAGTATTTATAGATTGGTTTTAATATTTGGCAGATTTATCGCTTATTCCTATAGGCATGTTATCTAGGTGGGTAGAATAGTAATATAGCATAATCAATCGATTAGTTAATCAATTAAAGTCCTATAGATATGGAATCTAAATGAGGATTAGTAGAGCATAAATTAATATAATCCTATAGGCATGTTATCTAGTAAGTACACTGCAGTTGCACAAATTAAGCGAATGATTATTGACACTTGATTCTTATAGGCATGCTATCTAATAACAAATAGCAGTAAACATGGGAACAAGTAAAGTACTTAAACTCAGGTTTCTGATAATAAAACAAGTTGAGTGAGTGTATGACTCCCTATAGGCATGGTTTCCACAAGTGTATAAATCACATCGAATACAATAACAAACAAGATCAAGTAGATCCTATAGGCATGTATGCTACCCTATATGCAAGCATTAGAATATACTCGTTTTTCTAATTTCACTAACACCCCAATTGTTTGTTATTGCAAATTATTACAGGCCCAATTAATGAACATAAATACAAATATAACATGCGAAAAACTGCAGGCTCAAAAAATTAAAATAACCTAGTATTGCTTGGGCCTTCAACAAGATCACTTCACACGAATGCACCTATCAAATAGGAGAACAAGCCCATTTGTACAACCAAGGCCACACGTGAATTCATACTAGGTCAGATAATTATAGATTGACAATTCTACCCAAATAAATTAACGAACCATACATGAAATCAATTAAACAGCCTTGAGGTAATACCTCATAGAGACGGGATTGTATGACAATTAGCAGGATTCACATAAAACATAGTGGTAATTCGGGAGAAAGAGTTACAAGATTGACTAAACAAAGAACATGGGAATTATGAGAATTAGCAAGGCTTAACTTCAAAAATGGTGAATTTGACACGGCAAATTATCAGCATATGTTCAATCATTCAGCAATTGATGGCATGCGGGGGACAAACATAACATTAAAGAATTTAGGGGACATGCTACTTAGATTAATAGAATGAGTATGCCAGACACATATAAAGTGAATACGCTAAACTTTCCAGAATGAGTTTAAAGTAAAGAATTAAACCAGAATTAGCCTGAAACTAAGGTTCTATGTCATGGAGGTCTGATAGAGTTATAATTAGAGGGCAGCAAGTAGTAAACATGCAAGTGGGCATGATTTGTAATAGCCAGTGAGAATCCTATTCATGCTGAGTATAACACAAAGGTTCCCAAGCTCAAAGACATCATGACAGAAAGACATGTGAACTTAAAGTCGAGTAGAGCAGGCAGATTTCAAAACTTATACCAGTTGACTATGCATAGTAAAAGCTAAGTATAGTGAAATTCAACTAGAAGATTAGGACAATATGAAAGAGTGCACAACATTATAGTTCTCATTAATAGAGCCACTTGTTTTTGCTTAACATTGAGACAGTAATTGACATATAAGATTCACGTAAGCATTTAGTAGATACATAAATGATTCATCAGAAAGAAGTTTATGTAAACAAGTTCTGGGTAGGAGATGATCTCCTAAGAGTTCCAGTATAAAAAATTCAGGCAAGGCATGAGAGAAGACTCATAACAAACAATGGGTGGTCAGAATAGCAGGACATGCTTAAGGTAATCATGAATCATTCAAGTTGCACACATATATTGGCATGCCTCGAAAACCAGAATTCAAAAAGGTTCAGGTACTAGCAAAACATAAGGGTATAGGATAATTCTAAGGTAAACAAGAATATGAACATAGGCAAACAGTAATATATTTATTCACGGAAGCCTAAATGACATGAGCATACAAAGCATGAATACAAGCAAATGAGAATGAACTTGCGAGCGTCTCAACACTTACAAGTTTGCTGAACTAAGGAGCAAATAAGGTAGAAGATTAAATGCCAACAGCAGCTCGCTTATCAGTAGCAAAGAGAGAACAACAAAAACTCTAAATTCTCAGTGTGTCAGAGTTCCCAAGGGTCTCTGATGAACCCCTGCCAGTGCTCACACTGAGAGAGGTTCGAGAATCGAATTTCGGTGGCCTTTGCTTTCAGCCGGCCAAGAGCTAAAGTTCAGAACAAAAGAATGAGAGAATAAGAGAGCAATAGCTTTGAATTTCAGTGAATCCAGTGATTAAAGTCTGTCCAAAAGGGAAATTAGGGAGCGGTTTATATAGTAATGGAAATTGAACAAACAAACAAGGAAACACTGTAAAATCAAACATAATAAAGGAAATATAGCATGTAGAATCAGTTTAGAATCAGATTAGGAGAAACATTTGGTAAACTCTAGTTCATGATGGAGAACCAAAATTGTTAAAAATCTCATTGAATGGGGAAAAACTATGTATTACCATAATCTTGTAAGTAACAATGAGGTAACGCGTAAAAGGTAAGAAAATCACAGAAGGAATCAATAACTTGATCGGATTCGGAGAAGAATGAGGAAGACGGCTAGGGTTTCTGAAAGAGGTAGTGTTTGAGAGAGTATAGAGGCAGCTGGAGAAGGGAAATGGGAATTAGGGTTTGAGGATGGGTAATTAAAAGGGGGAGATGGTTTACGGGTCGTTGATCTCTAAGATCAACAGCCAAGATTAAAAGAAAAGTGGGGGCGGGTCATGGATATGGGTCCCGACCGGGTTAGAGTTGGAGGGCTCGTCTGGATTGGGCATTGTGAATTGGGCCAGGGGTTTGGGGTGTTTGGACCATTGTTATGGTCCGAAAATTGGCCTAACTTTGGCTATGTTTTAAAATACAAGAAATTAGAGAAAATAATTTAATAAATAATTAAATAAAATATATTAAATGCTATTTATGAAACTTAACACTTTAAAACAACAATAGAAGATTAAAAAAATGTAAAAACTAATTTTGACCTTGAATAGAATGACAAAATGCAATAAATTATAAAAATAGTCTATTATTGCAAGATTACGTATTTGGCATAAAAGTACAATAAATTTGATTATATAAAATGAAGTAAAATATTATGAAACATATATATGGATGTAAAAAATAATTTTGGATAATAAGATCATAATAGAATAATTTCAAGGATAATTTATAAATATTCAAATAATTTAAATGAAAGAAAATTAATTTTAAAGCTCTAAACATTATGGAAAATTGTAAAACAAATGCTTGTGTAACTCTTGTAAATTAAGTAATGATGCAAATTGACATTTTAAAAATATTTTTTTTTTTAAATGTAAGGGCAAAATTAGGTCTCAACACCCCTAGGACTCCATAAACCTAAGGCTCTGATACCAAGTTTGTCACGATCCATTTTCTGAGCAAGCCGTAACCAGCACCGGATTACTAAACTTGACCGAGCGAACCAACTCCAATATTTATTAGTAGTAACCACTGAAATACTGCTAAGTTATTATCAAAATATCTAAATCTTAAACCACTGACTGTGTCTATGAAGCCTCTACTGATAAACTGACGCGCTGCTTAGGATATGCGATTTCATGGCCCGTTCTCTAAGTAAACAAAGAAATAGCTAAATACTAACGACTCAAAGGAGTACTCCAACAACAAAAGCGAAGCTCACCAAAACCACTGGAAGTGAGGGAAGTCCTAACATGTCGCCTTCCTGCAAAAACGGTTCCTACGTTGTACCGCAGACCAATGTAGGTTCCCAAAAGAGATCCATTGGACTCAGTGAGTCTCAACAACAGGGATACACTACGAGGAAAGATTCTAAATGCTTGGAAAACATAATGCTTCTAAGAACAATTATAAAATAATTGCATAATTTCCGTTTATGAATATTCTAAAAGAAATTCTTTTTTTTTCTTTCTTAAAAACAAATACTTCACTTTATACTTTGGGAGTTCCAACAATCCTAACATATTTCTATCTTAGTCGTCATGTGACCGGCACAATCCACGAGGTGCCACTAGCTTCATGGTTCTCAGCGCTCATGTATCATACATTAACATGGCTAAGTAAATTCTTAGCAACGAGACCATTGGCTCGTGTTCTCCCTACATTGGTACAAGTAGTTTCAGGAAGTTAACGCCTTGGTCAGACCCTCGGCCTGGACGAGGATACTCCTAAAAATATTTTATTCCTAAAACTTCTTCTTGTGACTTTTCAAGTCTAAATGTTTTTCTCGAATATCCTATACATACTCATACTGATATCCTTAAATGTAAAGCATGGCATAAGAATGAAATAAACATTAAAAATTATTTCTAAAGATTCTTGCTTCTTCATGAATTTTCAACATGAAAATGGCATATAAGAATAACACAAAAATATGAAAATTTATGCACATATATCATAATAAATCTTTCAAACTTTAGCTAGAACAATTTTAAGTTAATAGGTACTCACTCGCTCCAATTAAGTACATATTAACTCTTTTAAACAATTCATCAAACACCTTGTATGTGTGCTTTTATGAGTTAAACCACTCTAGTAAGGGGTTATATAAACTCACCTCAAACTTTCTTGAGCCAATACGTAGGACCCAGACCAGTTTATACCCGTCAAACAATCGTTTCTACAACAATCAGTACATTTTAATCAATTTTAAAGTTTTACACATAAACATAGAATTTACTGTTGATACAGAGAAAGAAGGAGATTAACAATTCAATCTTACCTACTACTGTAGGATAATTGACAATAGAAAATTTTATATACCTGTGTTCAAGAACTAATTATTTATAAAGAAGCCTAGAATTTTCGTTGCCTGCGTGAATAGTTCGCTCCCTCTATTGCTTGAGCAAACAGAATGTTAATTTTGTTTTGTTCTTATAAGGCTTTTTACGCCTCTTGCCTTACAACAACCCTTTATGGGCTTAGGCTTGGCTCGTGCTTTATTTTATTGGTTTTTGCTTTTGATTTAACCAGTATTTAATTATACATACTTTTAATAATTAATAATATTAAAATTATTAATATTCCCCTAATTGTATATCCAATTATTGATAAATAGAGAAGTAACTAAAAAATCAATCACAAGGGTTTAAATCCATAATAGAAGAATAATTTAAGATTAAAAAAAATTAAATTCTATATTTAGCGTATCTTGAAACTTTTATAGATTTGAGGAGTGTTACAATCTCCCATCTTTAAAACATTCATTCTCGAATGTTGCTAGGGCCTTATTCTTAAGCTAACAAGCATTCCTTAGGTTCTTGAACTTCTTAAGTTTTCTTAGCACTACTCACTTTCCCAAGGGACTCAAAATTTTGGCTAACTCCCTAATTTTTTAAAACTTTAGGCAGAGTTTCCCTTGTAAATTGGACTATCCAAAAAATATCCTTGTCACAAATACCACAACTACACCAACCACAACCAAATATACCATAACAGGCCATTCATAGGCACCATACACAACTCATAAACTAATTACTTACATTCCGGCAAGGAGGTACCACAATAATCAACCATAATTTAAAGCCCAATACTTCAGCAAAAAGTAAATAACATTAATGAATTAAATGTACTCTGGCATGGTACTAAATAATTTAATAACTAAATATACTCTGACAGGAACTAAAATACTTCAACAACTAAGTATAATATAGCAAGGACAAAAACACATGTTAACTTATATTTAATAAATGAGATATAAATGCCAAGCCAAACTAGGTTCATATACCTTGTTCCTCAAATAAATAAAGATACTTCTTCCTCGTATCTTCCTCGACCTCCCATGTAGCCTCTTTTGTATCATGATTACTCCACAAAACGTTTATTGATATTATATCTTTTGTTCTCAACTTTCTTACTTGCCTATCGTGAATTTCTATAGTTACCTCTTCATAAGTCAAGCCTTCTTTAATTTCTATGGTACTGGAAAGTATTATATGTGACTCATCATAAATGTACTTTCTAAGCATAGACACAAGAAAGACAGGATGAACAGAGGACAACTCACGAGCAATGCTAGTTCATAAGCCATTTTTCCTTTCTTCTCTATAATCTCATAAGGTCCGATAAACCTAGGACTAAGTTTAACTTTATTACCAAACCTTATAACTTCTTTCATTGGTGAAACTTTCAATGTCACCAACCATTAACTCTAAGTCACGATGTCTCTTGTCAGAATAGGACTTTTGACGACTCTGAGCCGCTTTTAGTCTTTCTTTGATTAGCTGGAGTTTCTCTAAGGCCTCACAAACAAACTCTGGACCTATCAACAGCACCTCTGCTGGTTCAAACCAACCCACTGGAGACTAACATCTTCTCATCTTCGCACCTCTGCTGGTTCAAACCAACTATATAGTTTAATGGATATTAAATTTTCACCTTCCAACTTCATTGTATCTGTATAGCTATGCAAATGCGGGCTGCTGGAATAGTAGCACATTTATTGGCCAAGTGTTCTAACATGTCCTTTTCTTTTCTTTTCAGTTTTGTTTTTCTGCGTTGTTGAGAAAGGAAAGTTGGTGAGATATTTAAGTTACTCTGAGAGAGGACTTTCTATTAGGCCTTTCTACTATGGTTGCGTTCGGCCAACAGAAAGCAAACGACGACATAATTATTGGACTTTCTGTGTTAAGTAATCCGAACTTCTGGATGTGAATGGTTAGAGCAAACTAACTGCACTATAAATTGTATGCAAAACAAAGGATATTTTGAGGAGAGAATGTTAAGTTATTAATGATAAGAGTGACACGACCCAAAAATGACTGTCGTGATGGCACCTATCGTAGAACTAGGAAAGCCACAACTCAATATTTTCAACACAGTAAAACCCTTTTAGAAATGACAGCGGAACAATGGAACATTTAGAAAGAAATCCTTTTAAAAATAGAATTTAAAGATAGTGACGAACTCAACCGAGACATATAAAATGAAAATAACTATGCAGAAACGTAGACATGCTATCAAATCAATAGGCAACTCAAAACAGTAAAGTAAAGCATATCCGAACAGTGTAATGAATGTAACTCTGTTATCTACACATGCCAATGCACATTCTATAAGTGATGCACCATATTGTGAGCCTCAAGTGCTCACACTCTCGATATCTCAACCACTCGGTACTGTATATGGCCCACACGACCCAGGGAAGATCCATCCTAGAAAATATGCAACACTGACCATAGGTCACCCACTACCGTAGAAAGGCCAATCCAACCATGTGGAGAAGATCCATCTCCAGGTATCAAGTACTTCAGACACGATCCATGTCCAGGAAATATCCATCCCTCAATAATATCAACCGCGCTCTCTGGGGTGTGTTACCAACTCTGGAGGGGTTCCTAGAGCCCAACCGCTAGCATAACATCAATAAAACTGCTGCGGCGTGTAGCCCGATCCCATATCTGTCACACACAATCAGCTCTCGGCCTCACTCAGTCATCAATCTCTCCAGTCTCACTCATGGCCCCAAAATGTCATGAAATAATATATAACAACTGAGACTAGTATACGACATGAAATGCATGTATATGACTGAGTACGAAATATCAGTAAAAGCAGTAAAGTAACACCAAGAAACGACCACTATGGGTCTCAACAGTACCAGCATAAAGCCTAAACATGATATCTAGCATGATTTACAGCTCAATTACTTTATCACATGATAAAAATACGGATATCTGCAAGATATTATCACTACACAATGCCATGGATTCAACCAGAACACAATTCTCATGGTGAACGATCGCACGCCCGTCACTTGGCATATGCCTCACCTCAATACCAATCATATAATACATATGTCGGGGTTTCAAACCCTCAGAACCAAGTTTGAAAGCGTTACTTACCTCAACTGCGCAAATATCCTACTCTGAAATGCCTTTGCCTCTCAAATCGGTCTCCAAATGCCCAGAATTTAGCCACAAGCAGTATGAGGTAATCAATATAGGCTAAAGGAATCAATTCCATAAAGAAAACATGAAATTCTACCACAAAAATCCAAAATCGGTCCGAACCCGGCCCTCGAGCCCACGTCTCGAACTCCGACAAAAGTCATAAAACCCAAAAGCCCATTCACTCATGAGCCTAACCATACCAAATTTTCTCATATCTGATAACAAAATCCCAAAGCCTAACTCAAGAGTTCTTCCTCTTTTTCCCTAATTTCTCACCCCAAATCACAAATTAGATGATAAATTTAAAGATGTAATCATGGGATTTAACCAAAACAAGTAAGAATTACTTACCCCAATAAACTCCACGAAACTCCCTTCAAGAATCACCCAAATCCATGGTCTCTAGCTCAAAATATGAAAAATAGGTTCAAATACTCATTTTTTAAATTAATACTGCCTGCCCAGATTTCCCACTTCGCGAACGTGACCATCATCTCGTGTTCCCGTAGACCAACTCAGACTGCCCCTCACCTTTACTATTTGCGAATGCGAAGCTTAACAAACTCTGACCTTCGCGAACACGATCCTTACCTCGCGAACGTGTAGACCAAGGGCCTGAGTTCACCAGTTGCCTCTTCTCTTCTTCCCGAACACGAAGAACAAACCCTATGTTCTCAAACTCCAGGTACGCTTCGCGAACGCGAGACCTGCCTCGTGAACGTGTAAGAGGAAACCAACAACAGTAGAAACCAATAGTTATCATCCAACAAGCAAAGTCCAAAATGATCTGTTAACCACCCAAATCTCACACGAGGTCCTCGGGACCTCAACCATACATACCAACAAGTCCTAAAATATCATACGAACTTAGTCGAATCCTCAAACTACCTCAAAACAATATCACTAGCATGAATTACACACAGATTCAAGCCTAATGAACTTTGCAATTTCCAAATTCTAGAAACGACACCGAAACCTATCAAATCACGTTCGATTGACCTCAAAGTTTGCACACAATTCAGAAATGACACCGCGAACCTACTCCAACTTTCGAAAATCCAATCCGACCCCGATATCAAAATTTCCACTGCAGGTCAAATTCATCAAAATTCCAACTTTCGCCGATTCAAGCCTAATTCTCCTATGTACCTCCAAATCATATTCCAAATGCGCTCCTAAGTCCAAAAATAACCTAACAAAGCTAACAGGTTCATCAAAATTAAAATCCGAGGTCGTTTACACATAAGTCGACATCTGCTCGACTTTTCCAACTTAAGCTTCCAATTAAGAGACTAAGTTTCTTAATTCACTCCGATATTACTCCGAACCCAAACCAATTACTCCGGTAAGTCATAATACAATTGTAGAACACAAAATAAGCAAAAAATAGAAGAACGAGGTTGTAACTCTCAAAACGATCGTCTGTGTCGTTACATCCTCCCCCTCTTAAACAAAACGTTCATCCTCGAAAGGGTCTAGAAACATTCCTGGAGTCTCAAATAGGTGTGGATATCTGCTTCACATATCCTGCTCGGTCTCCCAAGTGACCTCCTCCACTGGCTCACCTATCCACTGCACCTTTACTGAACCTATATCCTTTGACCTCAACTTTCGAACATGCCGCTCCAAAATGGACACCGGCTCCACATCATTAGTCAAATCCCCATCCAACTGAACCGTGCTGAAATCAAAAATATGAGACGGATCGCCGACGTACATCCAGAGAATAGAAACATGAAATACTGGATGCACACTCGACAAGCTAGGTGACAAGGTGAGCTTGTAAGCCACCTTCCCGATCCTCTGAAGTACCTCAAAAGGCCCAATGAACCAAGGGATCAAATCTCCCCTCTTCCCAAACCTCATAACGCCCTTCATGGGTGATACCTTCAGCCTAACCTTCTCCCCGACCATGTAAGACATATCACGAACTTTCCTGTTGGCATAGCTCTTCTGCCTAGACTACGTAGTGCGAAGCCACCCCTGGATCAATTTCACCTTGTCTAATGCATCCTGAACCAAGTCTATACCCAAGAGCCTAGCCTTACCCATCTCAAACCATCCCACCGGAGATCTACACTGCCTTCCATATAACGCCTCGTACGGAGCCATGTGAATGCTCGACTGATAACTGTTGTTGTATGCAAAATCCATGAGCAACAGAAGCAGGTCCCATGAAGCCCTAAAATCAATGACACAAGCACGTAGCATGTCCTCCAATATCTGGATAGTGCACTCAGACTGTCCATCCGTCTAAGGGTGAAATGTTCTGCTCAACTTAACTTGAGTGCCTAACTCTCGCTGCACGGCTCTCCAAAACTGCGATGTAAATTGCGTGCCTCTATCTGAAATGATGGAAACCGGCACACCATGAAGGCGAACAATCTCTCGGATGTAAATCTTAGTCAACTGCTCCGAAGAATATGTAGTACCAACTGTAATGAAGCTCACGGACTTGGTCAGCCGATCCACAATCACCCAAATAGAATCAAACTTCCTCGAAGTCCGTGGGAGCCCAAATACAAAATCCATGGTGATCCACTCCCACTTCCACTTCGGGATATCTAACCTAAGAAACAAGACACCTGGTCTTTGATGATCATACTTTACTTGCTGACAGTTGAGACACCGTGCTACAAAACCCACTATATCTTTCTTTATTCTCCTCTACCAATAGTGTTGTCTCAAATTCTGGTACATCTTTGCGGCACCCGGATGGATGGAATACCGCGAGCTGTGGGCCTCCTCAAGAATAAACTCCCGTAGCCCATCTACATTAGTCACACATATCTGGCTCTGCATCCTCAACACCTCGTCATCACCAATAGTCACATCCCTGGCATCACCTCGCCGAACTATATCCTGGAGGAAAACTAGGTGGAGGTCATCATACTGACGCTCCCTGATACGATCATAAAGAGAATACTGAGACATTACGCGAGCCAATACTCGACTCAGCTTAGAAATATCCAATCTGACAAACTGGCTAGCCAAGCCCTGAACATCCAATGCCAATGGCCTCTCTGCGGCTGGAAGATATGCTAAGCTACCCAAACTCTCTGCCTGGTGACTCAAGGCATCGGTGACCACATTGACCTTCTCAGGATGGTACAAAATGGTGATATCATAGTCCGTAAGAAGCTTTAACCACCTCCGCTGATGCAAGTTAAGATCCTTCTGCTTGAACACATGCTGCAAACTCCGCTGATCAGTTTAAATCTCATAATGAACACCGTACAAATAGTGCTGCGAAATCTTCAAGGCGTGAACAATAGCTGCTAACTCAAGATCGTGGACATGATAGTTCTTCTCATGGGTCTTCAACTGGCATGAATCATAAGCAATCACTGTACCCTCATGCATCAGAACACACCCAATATCGATCCGCGAAGCATCAAAATACACTGTGTAAGAACCAGAAGTTGATAGCAGAACTAGAATTAGAGTCGTGGTCAAAGCAGTCTTGAGCTTCTGAAAGCTCTCCTCGCAGTCATCCGACCACCTGAATGGGGCACCCTTTTAAGTCAATTTGGTAAAGGGTGATGCAATAGATGAGAAATCCTCCACAAAATGACGGTAATAGCCCGCTAAACCAAGAAGGCTCTAATTCTTAGATGCTGGACTGTAACACAATCCTTAAATACTGTAACACAAGAAAGCTCCATAAATCTTCTCTTCCTCAATCGCTGTAACACAATCCTTAGATGTTGGGCATGATCCTCCTGCCTACGAGAGTACACCAGGATATCATCAATGAATACAATAATGAATGAGTCAAGATAAGGCTGAAAATAAATTGACCCGACCGGTCATTTTGAAAATTTAAGCTCCGTTCGGCGGCATAAGGTCTGGAACAGGTTTGTATGGTGATTTTGGACTTAGGCGTGCGTCCGGTTTTGGGTTTTGGGGTCCGTAGGCTGATTTGAAGGATTTCTGTGAAAGTTGGAAAAGTTGAAGTTTGGAAAGTGAAAAGGTTTGACCAATAGTGGACTTTGGTGATATTGGGGCTGGAATACGATTTTGAGAGTAGGAACAGCTTCGTTATGTCATTTGGGACTTGTATGCAAAATTTGACGTAATTACATGTTGATTTGATAGGTTTCGGCACGAGTTTTAGAAGTTGGAAGATTTGGAAGTTCATAAGTTCGATTCATGGTACGATTCATAGCTTCATCATTGTTTGATGTAATTTAAGGCATCGAACGTGTCTGTGTTAGGTTATTGGACTTGTTGGTATGTTTGGACGGGTTCCCCTGGCGTGTTTCGGTTAAGTTTCGGATGTTTTTCATGGTTTGAAACAGGTCTGATTCTGGTGTCTCGCACCTTCAACATTTTGGAGTGCAGGTAGAGCTCCGCTAGTGCGTGAGTCTGATCGCTTCTGTGCTCAAAAGGGCCTGCTTTTGCAGTCTAGCTATCGTACATGCGAAGAAGCTCGCTTCTATGTTTCCCCCTTTCGCTTCTGCGGTGCCGCTGGTGCGGCTGTAAATCCGCAGATGCGGTTCTAGGCCTGGCTAGCTGAGTTCGCAGATGCGGACTCTTTCTTGCAAATGCGTGTGCGCATGTGCACCTCCTTGTCCGTAAATGCGAAAATCCTGGCAGAATCATTTAAGTCGAGGGTTTGGCCATTTTCTTCATATTTTGAGTTTTAGACTTCAATTTTGGGAGCTTCCTTGTGGAGTTTTCAAGAAAAACAATTGGGGAAGTGTTCTTAATTTAATATTCCATGAATTTATCTTAAGTTTTATCATTGAATTTGTGTTTTGAGTTAAGGAAAATGGTAATTTTTTGAAGAATGTTTTCAAAATGAAAAATCATGATTTGAGGGATGAAATGGTATCGGAATTTGATAATTTTAGTATGGTTGAACTCGTATCGGAATTGGTGTTCGGATTTTATGAAATGAGTCAGGTTCCTAGGTGCAGGCCCGTGGATCGACCTTTGGGTCGATTTTTAGATTTTGATAAAGATTAAGACTTATAATCCAGTATAGTTTTTTATGAGTTTTATTTGAGCCGTCCGGAGGTCATTTCACCCAAGAAGTTCATTTTAGAGTATCCGTTTATCTTCTTTGAGGTAAGTATCTTACCTAACCTTGTGTGGGGGGACTCCTCCATAGGGTTTGAATCTTCTATGTTTATTGTAGTCCGTGTACGCGAGGTGACAAGTACCTGCACAGACTTATTTGTTGAAATTGGCCTCTTAGAGTTCCTAGATCCTTGTATTCATTGAATATGCAATTGTTCTTGTTATGATTACGTTCCTTAATTACTAGTTTCACCTTTACCGACTTAATTAGAATCAATTGCGCCATGATCCACTCTTATTGTTACTTGATTCATATGTGACCTTAATTGAAATTGTTATCTCTTTCATTGCCATGTTATTTTTTCCCTACCTGTCTATCTTTATTTAAAGTTGTAGTTATCGCTTTTGGAAATGTTCTCCATTTATTGAGGTTATGTTGATCTTCTCACTGCCTACCTTTATTTGAATTGGCTGTATCTCTCCCGCCATTGTCCAAACTTAAAAGAAGCTTAGAAATCTTATGCCTTAGTGGACTTGCCTTTATTTGGAAATATTTGACTCGTGGTAGTTCTTGGTTGTTGAACCGTACATTGTGGGACTATTGATACATATTATTTTCTTCCCTGTTGAGTTGTTCTTATTATGCCTAGTATTCCTTATCATGGTTATTCCTTGTGAACTAGTTCTACCATTTCTTTTGATCTAAGGTTCTTGAGTTGATTAACTTACCGAACTCTGTGTTGTTGTCATTGTTGTACTTATTGTGGTGATGCATGAAGTTTCTACCGTGCAGTTGTTGTTATTGTGATGCACGCGGTTTCGGCCATGCGGTTGTTGATATGGGATTGCACGAGGTTCTTGCCATGCTGTTGTTACTATGGATATTTGCACATGCTGCGTGACAAGGCAGGATATATATATATATATGTGGGTTGCGCATGTGGCGGGACAAGGTGGGAATATGATTATGTACGTCTGGCGAGACAAGGCGAGCATTTACTTTACTATTGCACACATGGTGAGACAAGGTGTGTCACGGATTAAATTGTGATGAGTTGTGATGGTCTGGGGGAATTCTTGTTATTGATATTTGTGTAGTGGTATGCTTACCTTAGTGAGCCTTATCTTGTGAATGTTGTGAGAAAACATTCTACGTGCTGACCGTTCCTTTTTCTTATGTTTACTTTTTGGGTTGAACTATGTTAGGACACTTGCACAAGCATACATATAGTTAAGCACTCTTATCGGATTTAGGTACTTCCTTGCTACTATTGAGTATAGATGCATACCCTTGTTTACTTGCCTTCTATGTGAGAATGGCTCTATTTGGCACGTGAGTGTTTAGTGCGGTTATGAGGTGTACTGAGGTCACAATATGCCAAGTGTTAGTTTTTAGTTATGGAGACCCGTGAGTTGTGATTAGCCCAAGGTTTGGTACCTCGTGGAGTTTATTGACTGAAACTTGATGTGAAAACGGTCGTTATGGTTGAGTGATTACTTGTTCTTTCTGTATCTGTGATTTCGGATTTATGTTGCGTTTCTGTTCATCCTTGTGTGTCATTATTTTGTTATTTCGCTGATACTTGTTGTTTTCCTTTCTTATTGAAATTAATGTATTGTTAGCCATATCGCGTAGTCCTTATGTAAATATCATACTTTATTCTCCCTATACTCATATTTGTTCAGGTTATTTAGTCTAGTGGGTGTGTTGACTGTTCCTCGTCACTACTTCACTGAAGTTAGTCTTGATACTTACTGGGTACCGCTGTGGTGTACTCATACTTTACTTTTACACATTTTAGTGTAGATCCAGGTATTGCAAAGCCAGTTGATCGATAGCTAGCAGCGCGGATTGTTGTTGTGGAGACTCAAGGTAAACTTGTTGTTGTGTTCGCAGGCTTTTGAGTCACCGTCCTATTTTGTATTTGCACTGCTTTTACTTATTTCCAAACAGTCGTATTTAGAAGTTGTAGTAAACTTTGTAGAGCTTATGCCTTGTACTACCGGTTTTGGGAATTGTAAATTTTTATGAAGAATTATATTTCAAAGTTGTTAGATGTTAGTTATTATGGTTGTTATTCAGTAAATGTTAGGCTTGTCTAGTCCCTAAGACTAGGTGCCATAACGATACCCAACGGAGGGAATTTTGGGTTGTGACATGTTGGTATCAGAACTCTAGGGTCATAGGTGTTACGAGTCATAAGCAAGTTTAGTAGAGTCTTGCCGATGGGTACGGAGACTTCTGTACTTATCTTCTAGAGGCTATAGAACTATAAGGACAATTTCACTTCCTTCATTCCTATTGTGAGAGTTCATTGATCTTGAAGTTTGAAATTTTATCATTCAATTCTCTCATAGATGGTGAGAACACGAGGTACAGTTCCTAATGACGCTACCCCCGGAGCAGTTGTCGCTAGGGGCAAAGGCAGAGGCCGACGAGGAGCACGGGCCGCAGCTAGGGCACCTACTAGAGCAGCAGTTGAGGAGCCTCCAGTAGATCCAGTTAGGGGCAGGTACCAGAGGCGCCTGTTGTTATCCCCGGACTTCAGGAGACCTTAGCACAGTCCCTGAGTATGTTTGGTACACTGACTTAGGTGGGATTGATTCCGGGTGCACCAGCTACTTCACAGGTAGGGAGAGGAGCTCAGACTCCCGCCGCCCACACACCAGAACAACGAGTTCGTGTTGGTCAGGTTTCGGGTATCATGGCAACACAACTTGTGGTTTCGATTCAGCTTGTGGTTAGGGAGGCAGCATCTGATGAAGAATAGCTTAGACTTGAGAGGTACAAGAAGTATCACCTTTCGACCTTCAGTGGATTGGCGACAGATCATGCTAGGGTTTTCTGGATGAGTGTCACCGCATTCTTTGCACTATGGGTATTGTGGAGATAAGCGGGGTTTCTTTTGTTACGTTTCAGCTCAGGGGAGAGGCTTATCAGTGGTGACGAGTGTACGAGTTGGGTAGCCCGGCCGAGGCAGTTTCACTTTTATGGGTGCAGTTTTCAGAGATGTTTCTAAGAGAGTTTGTACCTCAGTCCCTTTCGGCTTGCACTTTCGGCTTTGCACAGTGTTTCAGGTACTCATGTGTCTCAAGGTACTCATACTACACAGTTTTCACAGCCACGTCAGTAGAGAGGTTGCCTTGATTGTGGAGATACCAGCAACTTGTTGAGAGATTCTCCCATACTCCAGACAGATGTGTCATAGCGGGGTATTCACGCAAGTAGAGGGCTCCCAAGAGAGGGAGGCCCGGAGGCCGTTGCGCCAGATTATGCCATATAGGTATGCTTTTGATTCGTTGCAAAGGGGCACCATTCGTATTTTATTTCGGTTCTTCTTATCGGCACGAATTCCCTTATTTGTTGCTTCATTTATGGGCGAGTTTCATGATTTTGCACTATGTTTATGTGTTTGACCTGATGGAAGGTTCTATGAGTGGTAGCCCATGTCTATCGTTTGTTTTTGTTCATCATTGAGAGTTGTGAGACTAGAAGTGAGTCCATGTTGTTCATTATGGTAGGTTTTGATGTGACTCCTAAGTATTCTTGGTTACGATTAGTGATTTAATACTCTCACGGGGTAAGGGTTCAGTAAGTGTTGTGATTTTATTGGCATAACTGAGTTAGTGGCAGATTTCAATTGGTATGATGTATACTCGACATGTGATTTAGAGTTGAGGATGAGACTCTGGTGATTTCATGTGATTTGATATGTTTGAGTCGGGTTGCGCGTCGCGGTGGAGAGTTACACCAGGATTGGATCCTTATGATTATTAATGTACTCTGATTTTTCCTATTTAAATTGATTCGTAGTATGGTACTGATAGAGAGTTGTGTATGTCGGGCATGTTTGATATTTCTCTTATGTGTTTCTCTTTATATATTCAGTCATTTTTGTTTTGTGCTTCTTGATTTTTAGCTTGCGGGGTGTGTGCCCGATGGTGTTAATTATGACTTGTTGATTTGAGTGTATAGTTATGAAGACTTCATGATTCTTGCATCATCATCAGTGTTGTGGATGTTTGAAATGGGTTCCTATCAGATATGAGGCTAATTGTCGGTGCTAGTTTTGGATTCCGGGCATCTATTGTGATCAGAAATGTTATTATGGGCCTATGTATGATGTGTTATGTTGTGTGGTCGTAACTTATGGGTGTAGGCATGAGTTGTTGAAGATGGTTGAGACTGATATTGGGCATGGATTTAGAATTGGGTCTTTTGGAAATAATTGAAAGCTGATAATTTTGGCTATCAGGCTTATCAATGTTGGTAGAGACAGTAAATTACAACTGAGATGGTGTCGTTAGGATTATGTGGATTGGGGTGACGTGGGATCACCCAAGAGTGTATGTTGGAGGTATACATTCAGTGATTTGAAGACTTCGAGGCGATTCCTGGCACGTTCGAGGACGAATGTTTGTTTTAAGAGGGGGGATGTAACGACTCGGCCAGTCGTTTTGATAATTTAAGCTTTGTTCGGCGGCATAGGTCTCGAACAGCTTTGTATGGTGATTTTGGACTTAGTTGTGCATCTGGATTTGGGTTTTGAGGTCCGTAGTGTGATTTGAAGCATTTCGACGAAAGTTTTAAAAGTTGAAGTTTGGAAAGTGGTGAGGTTTGACAAATTGTTGACTTTAGTGATATCGGGGTCGTAATGCGACTCTAAGAGTTGGAACAACTCCGTTAGGTCATTTGGGTCTTGTCTACAAAATTTGACGTCATTCCGAGTTGATTTGATAGGTTTCGGCACGAGTTTTAGAAGTTGGAAGATCTGGAAGTTCATACGTTCGATTCATGGTGCGATTCATAGCTTCGTCAATGTTTGATGTGATTTGAGGCCTCGAGCTAGTCTGTTTTAGGTTATTGGATTTGTTGGAATGTTTGGACGGGGTCCCGGGGGGCCCGAGCGTGTTTAGGTTGAGTTTCAGATGTTTTTCATGGTTTGATTCTGATGTCTCGCACCTGCGACATTTTGGAGCACATGTGCGGCTCTGCACGTGCATGAGTCTGATCGCTTCTGCGGTCAAAAGGTCCTAGGAGCTCGCTCGCTTCTGTGGAGGCCGTCATGCAGGTGTGAAGGCCTTTTTTACTGTCAAGGTGTCACACCTGTGAAGAAGCTCGCTTCTGCATTTCCCCCTTTCTCTTCTACAGTGCCGCTGGTGCGGCTGTAAATCCGCAGATGCGGTTCCAGGCCTGGCTAACTGAGTTGGCAGATACGAACTCTTTATCGCAAATGCGTGTGCGTAGGTGCGCATCCTTGTCCGTCGATGCGAAAATCCTAGCATAATCATTTACTTCGAGGGTTTGGCCATTTTCTTCATATTTTGAGTTTTAGACTTCTGTTTTGGGAGCTTCCTTGTGGGTTTTTCAAGCAAAACGGTTGGGTAAGTGTACTTCACCTAGAATTTAATATATCCCATGATTTTATCTATATTTTTATCATTTAATGTGTTTTTTGAGTTGAGAAAATGGTGGTTTTTTGAAGAATGTTTTCAAAAGTAAAAATCATTATTTGAGGGATGAAATGGTATCGGAATTTGATAAGTTTAGTATGGTTGAACTCGTGTCAGAATGGGTGTTCAGATTTTGTGAAATTAGTTGGGTTACGAGGTGCAGGCCCGTGGGTCGATTTTTAGATTTTGAGAAAGATTAAGACTTTATAATCTGAATAGTTTCTTATGAGTTTTATTTGTGTTTTGAAGTTACTTTTGTTAGATTTGAGCCGTCCGGAGGTCATTTCACCCGCAAAGTTCATTTTAGAGTATAAATTTGTCTTCTTTAAGGTAAGTTTCTTGCCTAACCTTGTGTGGGGGAACTACCCCTTAGGGTTTGAGTCTTCTATGTTGATTGTAGTCGAAGAGTACGTGCTCAGACTTATTTGTGAAAATTGGCCTCTTAAAGTTCCCAGGTCCTTGTATTCATTGAATATGCAGTTTTTCTTGTTATGATTACGTTCCTTAATTACTAGTTTCACCATTACCTGCTTAATTAGAATCAATTGCGTCATGATACACTCTTATTGTTACTTGATTCATATGTGCCTTAATTGAAACTGTTATCTCTTCTATTTCCATGTTATCCTTTCCCTAATTGCCTATCTTTATTTCAAGTTGTAGTTATCCCTTTTGTAAATGCTCTCCCTTAATTGAGGTTATGGAGATCTTCTCGTTGCCTACATTTATTTGAATTGGCTGTATTTCTCCCGCAATTATCCAAACTTAAACGAAATGTAGAAATCTTATGCCTTAGTGGACTTACCCTTATTTGGAATTATTTGACTCGTGTTAGTTCTTGGTTGTTGAACCGTACATTGTGGGACAATTCTTACATATTATTTTCTTCCTGTTGAGTTGTTCTTATTACGCCTAGTATTCCTTATCATGGTTATTCCTTGTAAACTAGTTATATCGTTTCTTGTGATTTAAGGTTCTTGAGTTGAGTTACTTACCGTACTATGTATTATTGTCATTTATGTGGTGATACACGAGGTTTCTGCCATGAGGTTATTGTTATTGTGGTGCACGAGGTTTCTGTCGTGCTGTTGTTACGATTGATATTTGCACATGCGGCATGACAAGGCGGGATATATGTATGCAGGTTGCGCATGTGGTGAGACAAGGTGGGAACATGATTATGCACGTGTGGCGAGACAAGGCGGGCATTTACTTTAATATTGCACACATGGCGAGACAAGGTGGCTTGTGTCAGGGATTGATTTGTGATGAGTTGTGATGGCATGGGGGAAGTCTTGTTGTTGATATTTGTGTAGTGGTATGCTTACCTTTGTGAGCCTTATCTTGTGAAAGTTGTGAGAAAACAGTCTACATGCTGACCGTTCCTTTTTCTTATGTTTACTGGTTGGGTTGAACTATGTTAGGACACTTGCACAAGCATACATATAGTTAAGCACTCCTATAGGATTTAGGGGCTTCCTTGCTACTGTTGAGTATAGATGCATACCCTTGTTTACTTGCCTTCTATGTGAGAATGACTCTATTTGGCACGTGAGTTTTCAGTGCGGTTATGAGGTATACAGAGGTCACAGTATGCCAAGTGTTAGTGTTTAGTTATGGAGACCCGTGAGTTGTGATTAGCCGAAGGTTCGGTACCTCGTGGAGTTTATTGACTGAAACTTGATGTGAAAACGGTCGTAATGGTTGAGTGATTACTTGTCCTTTCTGTATCTGTGATTTCGGATTTATGTTGTGTTTCCGTTCATCCTTCTGTGTCATTATTTTGGTATTCCGCTGGTACTTGTTGTTTTTCTTTCTTATTGTAATTAATGTATTGTTTGCCATATCGTGTAGTCCTTATGTAGATATCATACTCTTTTGTTCCTATACTCATATTTGTTCAGGTTATTTAGTCTAGTGGGTGTCTTGACTGTTCGTCGTCAGTACTCCACTAAGGTGATTCTTGATACTTGCTAGGTACCGCTATGGTGTAGTCATACTACACTTTTGCATAATTTTGTGCAGATCCATATATTGCGAAGCCCGTTGATCAATAGCTAGCAGGGCGGATTGTTGTTGTGGAGACTCAAGGTAAACCTGTTGCTGCGTTCGTAGGCTTCGGAGTCACCGTCCTATTTTTTTTTCGCATCGTATATACTTATTTCCAAACAGTCATATTTAGAAGTTGTAGTAAACTCTATAGAGCTTATGACTTGTACTACCGGTTTTGGGAATTGTAAATTTTTATAAAGAATTCCATTTCAAAGTTGTTAGATGTTATTTATTATGGTTGTTATTCAATAAATGTTAGGCTTACCTAGTCCCTAAGACTAGGTTCCATCACTATACCCAACGGAGGGAATTTTGGGTTGTGATAGAAACACACTGTTCATCAGATGCATGAACGCTGCTAGGGCATTGGTCAACCCAAAAGACATCACGAGGAATGCATAATGGACATATTGGGTCCTGAAAGTTGTCTTATGAATATCTGAGTCCCGAATCTTCAGGTAGTGATACCATGACCTCAAATCAATCTTGGAGAACACCCTCACTCCCTGAAGCTGGTCAAATAGGTCATCTATACGTGGTAAAGGATACTTGTTCTTCACTGGGACCTTGTTTAACTGCTTGTAATCAATGCACATTCTCATAGTACTATCCTTCATCTTTAAAAATAGAACTGGTGCACCCCAATGTAACATGCTAGGCTGAATAAACCCCTTATCAAGGAGTTTCTGAAGTTGTTCCTTCAACTCCTCCAGTGCCATACGATATGGTGGAATAGAAATGGGCTGAGTTCCCGGCACCAAATCAATACCGAAGTCAATGTCCCTGTCAGGCGACATACCCCGCAGATCTACAGGAAACACATATGAAAATAACACACCATATGAACAGAATCAATAGCAGGGGCCTCTCCACTAACATCCCTCACAAAAGCCAAATAGGATAGATAACCCTTCTCAACCATCCGCTAAGCCTGCAAATATGAAATCACTCTACTGGGAACATAGTCTATACAGCCGCTCCACTCAACTCTTGGCAACCCCGGCATCGCCAACGTCACGGTCTTAGCGTGACAATCTAGAGCAACATGACATGGAGACAACCAATTCATACCCAATATCACATGAAAATCGACCATACTAAGCAGCAAAAGATCTTCTTTGGTCTCCATACTCCCAATAGTCACTACAGATGACCGATATACACAGACCACAATAACAGTATCACCCACCGGAGTAGATACATGAACATATAAAACTAGAGACTCACGGGGCATATCCAAAAAATGAGCAAAATACTAGGAGACATATGAATAAGTGGAACCAGGGTAAAATAATACAGAAGAATCTCTATGGAAAACTAAGACAATACCTGTAATCACAACATCTGACGCAATGGCATCTGGTTTGACAAAGAGAGCATAGAAACGGACATGGTCGCCCCCTGATGGGCCTCCCTCTCTCGGGCGACCCCTAGCTTACTGAGCTCCACCCCTAGCTGGCTGGGCGGGTGGTGTAGCAACTTGTGCTGCAGTCGCAGGCTCACTCCTATGTTGAGATGAACATCCTGAATGGTGGGGACATTACCTCTTGATATGACCCGAATTTCCACACTCCAAGAAACCTCTCCTTACGAATAGCGGTGGGGACTGAAGGGAACCCCGAGAACCAAAATAACTGCTAGAAGGTCCTAAGCTGGTAGTGCTCTGAATGATGACTAGCCCTGCTGATAACTGTGTAACCCATGGCTAGATGATGCACCACGGTTAACTGGGCGAGCCATCTGAGCATGTCAGAATGGACGACCCCTACCGTGCTGGAACTAACCCCCAGAAGGAACATCGCCAAATCCACTCTATCCACGAGGATTTTTGGCCTCCATCTCAACCCGCAAATGGCTGAGAACCAACTCAATCTGACGAGAAATGTTGACAACCTTATCAAAACTAGCACCAAACACTCTATCTCTGGTCATAAGCAATCACAACTGAAAAGGGAGGCCATCTATGAACCTCCTGATCCTCTCCTTGTCTGTGAGAATCAACCAGATAGCATGTCGGGACAACTCCAAAAACCTCATCTCATACTGCATCACGGACATATCACCCTGATGAAGTTGCTCAAACTGCCTACGCAGCTCCTCTCTGCAGGACTGAGGCACGAACTTCTCTAGCAAGAAAACGGAGAATTGCTGCCAGGTAAAGGGTTCTGTGCCGACTGGCCTATGACTCTTGTAAGCCTCCCACCAACTGAATGCAGCCCTAGATAACTGTAATGTAGTGAACGAGACCCCACTGGTCTCCAAACTACCTGTTGTATGGAGTATCCTCTGACACCTATCCAAGAAGACCTATGCATCCTCTCCCTCTATACCACTGAAAGATGGAGGCTGGAGTCTCCCAAACCTCTCCAATCTATGATGCTCATCCTCAGGCATAGCAGGAACCACATAGTCTTGAGCAGCTCCAACCGGCTGGGATGGTGGTGCCCCCGGTGTCTGGATTACCTGCATCACCTACTCTAGTGTGCGGGTGGCTGGAGTCTGAGGGCCTCCCCCAGTATAAGAAGTGGTTGTTGCCGTCGAAACAGAGGCCGACTAAGCAAGTCCGGTGCACACGGTTAGAATCTGAGCTAAGGCCTCCTGAAGACCTGGAATCACGATGGGCACCGTTGGTGCCTGAGCTGGCCCCGCTGGTGCATCCACAACTGGGACCTGATCCTGAACTGGGGCAACTGGTGGATCTGCAGGTAATGCCCTAGCTACTGTGCGGGCTGCACCTCTGCCCCTACAGTGGCCTCTACCGCGACCACGACCTCTCACGGCCCTGGCTGATGGTACTAGTGTCTGCCCCTACTGCTCGGTGGTACGTGTCCTCACCATCTATGAGAGAATGAAATAACAGAAGTTTAGTACCATAATCAACAGATTCGAGTGACAAGAATTCAAGAATGTGAAGTTTTCCTCAAGGTTTTGCATCTTCTCTTAGAAAGGTACCGATGTCTTCGTACCAATCCACAAGACTCTACTAAGCCTGCTAATGACTCGTGAGACCTATGTAACCTAGGCTCTGATACCAACTTGTAAGACCAAAAAACGACCGTCGTGATAGCGTCTATCATAGAACTAGGCAAGCCATAACTCAACATTTTCAACACAGTAAAACCTTTTTAGAAATAACAGCGGAACAATTTAACATATAAAGAGAAAGCCTTTTCAAAAAAGAATTTATCCAAAACACAATGCAATCCAACCCATAACCGGGATGTCACTAAGTACATGAGCGTCTAAAATAATAATGTAGTCCACAACAGTATATAAAGAATAAAAACGGAAAGCACAGAGAGAATAAGGAAAGGAAATCAAGGCCAGCGAACGCCATGCAACTACCTCGATAGTCCCTGAACTCTGATGCCTAAATTAGCATCCGTCGACGTGACCAGAAATTTTTGGATCTACACACAAGGTGTAGGGAGTAACATGAGTACATCCAACTCAGTAAGTAACAAATCCAAACTTGGATTGAAGGCAGTGAAGGACTTAGTCAGTACAGATAAAATGGAAAAAACTATACAGAAACGTAGACATGCTCTCAAATCAATAGGCAACTCAAAACAGTAAAGTAAAGCAGATTCAAACAGTGTAATGAATGTAACTCTGTTATCTCTACATGCCAATGCACATACTGTAAGTTTATGCACCATACTGTCAGTCTCAAGTGCTCAACACTCGATATCTCAACCACTCGGTATTGTATATGGCCCACACGGCCAAGGGAAGATCCATCCCGGAATATATACAACATTGACCATAGGTCACCCAGTACCAAGGAAAGTCCAATCCAGCCTTGTGGAGAAGATCCATCTCCAGGTATCAAGTACTTCGGATAATATCCATGTCTAAGGAAGATCCATCCCTCAATAATATCAACTGCGCTCACTGGGATGTGTTACAGACTCCAGAGGGGCTCTTACAGCCCAACCACTATTATAACATCAATATAACTGTTGCGACGTGCAGCCCGATCCCATATATGTCACTCACAATCGGCTCTCGGCCACACTCAGTCATCAATCTCTCTAGTCTCACTCATGGGCCCAAAACGTCATGAAAAAATAAATAACAACTAAGACTGGTATATGACATGAAATGCATGTTTATGACTGAGCACGAAATACCAGTCAAAGTAGTAAAGTGACAATAAGAAACGACCACTATGGGTCTCAACAGTACCTGCATAAAGCCTAAACATGATAGCTAGCATGATTCACAGCACAATTATTTTATCACATGATAAAAACATGGATATCTGCAAGATATTATCACTACACAGTGCCATGGAATCATCTAGGCCACAATTCTCATAGTGTACGCCCGCACGCCCATCATTTGGCATATGCGTCACCTCAATACCAATCATATAATACATATGTCGGGGTTTCAAACCCTCAGAACCAAGTTAGAAAGTGTTACTTACCTCAACAACACAAAAATCCTACTCTAAAATGCCTTTACCTCTCAAATCGGTCTCCAAATGCCCCGAATCAATCCACAAGCAGTACGAGGTAATCAACATAGGCTAAAAGAATCAATTCCATAAAGAAAACATAAAATTCTACCCAAAAAAGCCGAAATAGGCCTGAACCCGGCCCCCGGGTACACGTCTCAAAATTCGACAAAAGTCACAAAACCTGAAAGCCCATTCACTCTCGAGCCTAACCATACCAAATTTACTCAAATCCGATAACAAAATCCCATTCAAAACCTCAAAATTCTAACTCAAGAGTTCTTCCTCTTTTTCCCTAATTTCTCACCCAACTCAGACTGCCCCTCAGCTTTACTCTTCGCAAACGTGACCTGTTTCACGAACGCGAAGCTTAACAAACTCTAACCTTTGCGAATGCGTAGACCAAGGACCTGAGGTCCCCAGTTGGCTCTTCTCTTCATCGCGAACGCGAAGAACAAACTCTCCTCAGCCTCCAGGTACACTTCGCGAATGCGACACCTACCTCGCGAATGCATAAGAGGAAACCAGCAACAATAGAAACCTGCAGTTATCTATCAATAAGCTAAGTCCAAAATGATCCTTTAAACACCTGAATCCCACCCGAGGCCCTCGGGACCTCAACCAAACATACTAACAAGTCCTAAAATATCATACGAACTTAGTCGAATCCTCAAACCACCATAAACAACATCAAAAACATGAATTACACACGGATTCAAGCATAATGAACTTTGAAATTTCCAAATTCTAGAAACGACGCCGAAACCTATCAAATCACGTCCGGTTGACCTCATATTTTGCACACAAAACATAAATGACACCCCGAACCTACTCCAACTTCCGAAAATCCAATTTGACCACGATATCAAAATTTTCATTGCCGGTCAAATTTGCCAAAATTCTAACTTTCGCCGATTCGAGCCTAATTCTACTACGGACCTCCAAATCACATTTTGGACGCGCTCCTAAGTCCAAAAATCACGTAACAGAGCTAACAAAACCATCAAAATTCAAATTCGAGGTTGTTTACACATAAGTCGATATCCGGTCGACTTTTCCAACTTAAACTTCCAATTAAGAGACTAAGTGTCTCAATTCACTATGAAATCACTCTAGACCCGAACCAACTACCACGGTAAGTCATAATACAGTTATAAACACAAAAGAAGCAGAAAATGGGGTGTCACAACCCAAATCCATTAAAGGTCGTGATGGCGTCGGGCGTCGCTGTCAGGAAAGCCAAAAAATATATGTTGATTTGGTTCTCATTTTTAATATTTTTGAAATCATATTTCCTTAAATTAAATAGTAAAGTTGGAATTTTCGGAGTAAATAATAGTATTTTTAACAATTTCAGTATAGAATAACCCATAATCACCCCAAAATCCAATGTCATAAGTGCATGAGCATCAAGTAAGAATGTAAAATAAAATACAGCATATGTCCGAAATACAAATTTGGAGAGGAGAAATATAATTTCTCTGAAATAGACTCTCTCGGTTGTGGGTCGTAATATGGAATGCAGCTCACATAAGTCCCTGTATGCATACACGCCTGTGCTCTCACCAGACCACTAGTCACATATGTACCTGCACAAAACTATGCATCAAGTGTAGTATGAGTATGTAATTAACGTGTGCCCACTAAGTATCTTGCCTAACCCCGGAGGAGTAGTGATGAGGGTTCGACATCAACAATTACTAGTGGTCCAATAATATAATGTACAGTAAAAAGGTAAGTAAATGTGAGGCAGTGTAAATAAGTGAGATAAATAAGTATAGATCATCTGGTACAAATACCCCTCTTTACGAGGAACTCAAGCTCTCCATTAGAAATTCCCTCCTTAGCCGGAGCATATATATGAATATAGTGGATCTCATTAGATAGATTTTCATAACCCAAATCGGGAAACTTACCAGATACTCTGGCTTCTTGCCAAATATTACGCATGATTCCATGAGGATATAACATAGGAAATATCGAGGCGTACGGCCCGCTCCAACATAACATTTAAGTTGTGCACTGCCGAGGGTCGAACGACGCGAACCATAGACGCATCTATTAAACTGCCGAGGAGAACCGCCCTCTCCCATGAGAGTGTGGTACAAAATCTTGTCGAGGCGAACGATCGGATCCCATAAGCGTGAAATACATAATCCTGCAGAGGCAAACAGCCTGATCCCATTAAAATAAAAAGCTTTAACGGGTCTTTGACCCCACTTACGAATAAACGTGTGAGTTGTAATTCTTTTCACCAAAAACCTTTCAATGAAGTATATATATCACGAAAACATGCTGTAAGTTGAGTAACATTATTCGGTGACTAATTATGAACTCGTGAAGTCTCTACAATACCAAGTCTAGTCTCAAGTAGAAATGTAAAGCAGAGGAATTTAATAGGCAAGAAAATGCTCAAATAGTGCAGCTACATCATGATGTGAACTTAAGCCTACCCGGAAAATAACATGAATGTAGCTACGTACGGGCTCTCGTCACCTCGCGCATACGTAGCCCCCACGACAAGTAGCACACATCAATATACCACACCTAGGGGTAATTTTCCCCTCACAGAGTTAGACAGGAGACTTACCTTACTCCGAAATTTCATAACCGGTTCCAAAGCCTCTCTAACACCTCAAACCGATGCTCGTCGCTCCAAACTAGTCAATTAAGATGCAACCCAATCAAAATGTACTCTAATACTCATAATTAATCAATTTATAACAATTTCCAACTCCGTTCAAAAAATCGATAAAGCAACCTTCGGGCCCACGTGCCCGGATTCTGAAACTTTTCGAAGATAAACACTACCCATAGCAGTACGAACTCAAATATATAATTTATTATCAATTTCATGCCCAAATTCGTGATCAAAATCCAAGAATACCAATTTCTAGGTTTTTCTTCAAAATCTCAAATTTCTACCAATTTTCCATGCTTGAATCCACATAAAAACTATGTATTTTACTCAAAATAGGTGGGAATTACTTACTTCATAATAGATGATGAAATCTCCTCTTCAAAAGATCCAAAAATCGCCCAACCAAAATGAAAAATGGGTGAAATAAACCCAAACCCCTCTTAAACCCACTCTGGACCTGTGCCTTTCCTTTCGCATTTGCGCCTTCGCAGGTGTGGACATACCCTCACACATGCGCTCCCAGACTCTTCTCTCACTCTCGCACTTGCGACGCACCACCGCATCTGCGACCTTGCAGGTGCGGACAACCCTTCGCACCTGCGGTTACTTCCCAGCTTCACCCAAACCGAACCTGCGACCATTGACTCGCACCTGCGACCTAGAACCTGTGGCCTTTTTTACACAGGTGCGATCACACCAGATATCAGTTGCCTCATCTTTTCTTCCAAGTCCAAACTCAATGCGTTAACCATCCGGAATCCACCCGAGGCTCTCTGGACCTCAACCAATTATACCAACACGTCCCAAAATACATTACAAACTTAGTCGAGCCTTTAAATCACATCCAACAACATCGAAACTACGAATCACCCTCCAATTCAAACTCAATCAACATTAAAACTTAAAACTCCTACAATTGATGCCAAAACCTACCAAATCACGTCCGATTGACCTCAAATTTTGTACACAGGTCATAATTGGCATTACATACTTATTCTAACTTACGGAATCCGACCCCGATATCAAAAAGTCCACTCCTGGTGAAACTCTCCAAAAACCTTCAAATTTCTAACTTTCACCAAATGACCCCGAAATGACCTACGGACCTCCAAATCCACTTCCGGACGCGCTCCCTATACCGTAAATTACCATACGGAGCTATACCCAAACTAGGAATCCCAAATAGACATTGATAACATTGAAATGCACTTCAACTCAAATTAATGAAATTTTTCCAAAATGCCATCTTCCATAATAAGCGTTGAAACGCTCCCGGGTCATCCAAAACCAGATCTGAACATACGCCCAAGTCTAAAATAATCATACGAACCTGTTGGAACCTTTAAATCCCGATTCTGAGGTCATTTACTCAAAAATCACACCTTAGTCACTCTTTCCAACTTAAAACTTCCGAAATGGGAATTTCTTTCCAAATCAACTCCGAACTTCCCGAAATTAAATTTCGACCTCACGTACAAGTCGTAATACCTGAAGTTAAGTTGCTCAGGGTCTCAAACCGCTAAACGACGCGCTAGAGCTCAAAACGATCGGTCGGGTCGTTACATGGGGGAACGGAGTTATAACTCTCGAAACGACCGGCCGGGTCATTACAAAGAGAAAATGAAGTTTCAATGGTCTCTTGTTTTCTTTCATCAAGTTGGTTAGTGAAAGTTGTGTAGGCATTCTTTGGAAGTTGGACGTATACTCTGCTTGTCAATTCAGGACGAATTCAACTGAATTCATTGCTTTTAACTCAAATTACTTATCATTGCCACTTAACTTTGATAGCTGAAGATGGTGTTAGAGATTATAACATGTTGCTTATATGGTGTTTCTTACTTCTTGTAAGTTTGGTTGAGCAATAATCCAATTTTAGTAGTAATGCACAATAGATGGAAGCAATACTTCTTTGTAAGTTTATTTCATCAGCTAGCCTCGTTAGATTGGTTGAGCGATAGTGCATCAAATTAAGCTCCAATATTCTAAAATGGAGCACATGTATGAGGAGTTTTCACGTCAGATTGGTTGAGCAATAGTGCATTAACTTCTATCCACTAACACTGTAAAGGAGTTTTTACATTAATAGGTTGTCTAAAGTTAATTATAAATAATTGTTCATACAATAACAATAACAATTATGCCTCAATCCCAGAGACTCCGCCGTCTCACAGATTAACACATCATTCATGATGGTAGTTTCGAAGAGATTCTTGCTGATGAAAATTGGAAATTGCCTTGCTCTATTCGACATTTTGAAGTAAACAATCTGAAAACATTAAGCAGCCAAGTTCTCAAAAGCCTCACCTCTCTGAACAATCTGAAAACATTAAGCAGCCAAGTTCTCAAAAGCCTCACCTCTCTGGAATATCTATCTATTCGTAATTCACCTCAAGTTTGGTCACAACTCGAAGAAGGTATTCCATCGTCCCTCAGTTCACCTCGAAGTCTAGATGTAAGTTATTCTCTACTTTAGTAGCTTCCTATTTTTTGTTACTTCTATTTCCTCGTTTTCAATTCTTTTCCTTTGTGAAATCGTATTGAGTAGTGTGTAGCGTCTATTGCGCTATGAAGCCAAGGAAGCGTCTTCAGTTTGGGATGAAATTTATTGTTAGTTGAAAAAAAGAAAAAGTGATAAAATCCTTATATTTGCTCCAGAAAGTTGATAGATTTATGTAATCTTTTACCATGCACATAAATGTCCACTCTTGAATGCCAAGCTCTAAAAGAATCAAAACGATACACGACAAAAAGTTTGTTTCTTATCTATCAAAAATAAAAATAAAAATTGCTTCCCAATAATTTAACAACTAAAAGCATCAGCACTGTATAGGTTATTATGATGATTTTCGAGTATCAACTTTTAATTTTTTTTGTTCTTTATCAGGATTTTGGTAACAATATGTAAGCTATTATAGCTCTTAGCTCAGTTGATGAAAGTAAAGTTGTGCTGATGTTCTTTATTGAATTAATTGACAAACACCTCGACTGTGGTCTATCAACAAAGTATTGGCATTTTTATCGTCCAATGCTCTTAACTATCAGAACTGATATTTTTGTCAGATTAAGAAAGGTTCGCGGTTTTGTTATAGCTGAGTGTGATGTTATGCTTATACTTTGAACTGTTAATACATTGTTCAGAGTAATTCTTTGTTTATTGTTGATTTGTCAGTATATAGATTTGATGGTAGAGGCATGGCTCTATTTTTCATTTTCTCTACCAAATTCATCAGCTTAATAATTTTACGTGATTGCACCACTTTATTGTTGATCTGTTGGCAGCATAGTTGAAAGGATATTAATTTTGAAATTTTCTAAGGTAATACTGCTTTCTTTCAAACTTATTTCCCATTCAAAGATTTTGTCTACAATATTCCAGTTATTGCAAATTTAAATGCTGGTTCAAAATGGTGGGGATGGAAATGACATTTGATTCCTTGAAGCTATTTTTTTCTTCTTTTGCAGAAGGTGGTTGATTGGAGTTATGTAATGGATGAAGTTTCATCTTAAATATTATCTCAATAGCTTGCATTTTATTATTACTGTTCAAATGTAGTATAGTAAGGAGAATTCCTTTCCAGTGACTAGGGAATGGGAGAATTCCCACTACCACTAGCAGTCCAGCCGGGCCTACGTCACCGTGCTGGCGACGAGCTTCACATAGAATGAAGGAAACGCATAGGCTCGGCTTTGAGAGGAATTCAATCCCCAAATTACCCCAAATTAGTAATGCAGATAAATAGGAGTATAAGATAAATGTGCCCTTTTCTATATTAAATTCTTGCAATTGATAAATTCTATCAAACTAACATGTTTAACAAATTCTTTAAGAATAACAATCACAATAACGGTCCAATCTATCAATAGTCAATATCGGTCACCCACCTACGACCACCCCGCCACCAAGAAAAGAGGAAAAAACAAAATCCAACAAACAAAAACATAAATTTATGGAAAGTAAAGATATGAACTCTTGAATCTTTTTCTAGATAAGGGAGATAATTTATACGTATAATTATACATAATAGACTGTCACTATACAATTTAAATACAATAGACTGTCACTATACAAAATATATACTAAATAGACTGTCACTATATAAAAATTATACTAAATAGACTGTCAATATACAATTTATATATAATAGACTATCACAATACAAAATCTATACAAAACAGACTGTCATTATACAAAAAATATACTAAATAGACTGTCTCTATACAAAATATATACAAAATAGACAGTCACTATACAAAAAATATACTAAATAGACTGTCACTATACAATTTATGTACAATAGACTATCACTATACAAGTTATATACAAAATAGACTGTCATTATACAAAATAGACTGTCACTATACAAAAATATACAAAATAGACTGTTACTATACAAAAAATATATAAAAGAGACTGTCACTATATAAAAAATATACAAAATAGACATTTCGGGCTATTAGATGTAATATGTTTGGACCGGATTGACATTTCGTGTCAATGGAAAAAAATATGGGCTATTAAAATTCTGACAGGCTATAGAAGATCATTTTCTCAATTAGCAAGGTATGATCCCTAACACTATTCATCGCAAATTATATCATTATTTATAAAAAGAGAAAGAAAAATATCTATACTTAATGAAATGAGACCCAATTAATGATTCAAACTCAGACCTCCATTAAGTGAAAACAATTAAGGCCTAAATTAGAAAACATCGGTAAAGAACGTAGACAAACCTTGCACATTTATTGAGTTTTAAACTTGTATACGGGTAAATCCGGGCCTAGGAGACGCCCCGGTTATTGGTAAGGTAATCGAGCAAGAGACGCAATGACAAGAAACCAGAATCGAGGCAAGGGTCTCATCGAGACAGGGTTCGGGGGCTCGACGCCCACCCACGAAAATATCAGGTCCATGACCTCGGGACTGGTCCGAATCCCAAAAGACTTTAGAGAGCATTATCGGGCAGTCGAACTCGATTAACAGAAGGCCGTGATATCCGAGAACAACCAGGTGTCACGATGTGGATCTCGGCACGTACCGACAAAAATTCGGTGATTAGTTAAATGGAAGATTTTTACCTTTTATGGAATTGTACCTAGAGTATGACTCAGGGTGGTCTGATTATTCATTAAGGATATTGTAACACGCATACCAAGGCAATATACTATTATTTTTTTTGTTCTCATTCTTGTTCATCAGTGTTTAGTTACTGTGAGTCCAGATCAAGGGCGGATATATCATTAAGGCTGGAATCATCCTCCTCAAGTGGTATGATAATTTACTACACCTTTAACTGTCTAATCTAACGTAATTTATCGTTTTTATCGAATTAATCCGCGTATCCTTAAAATCACTTTCAAATTTAATTGCTATCTATTTTTTAGGGTAAACAGTTTGGCGCCCACTGTGGGGCTAAGGATAAGGATAACACACCCTATTTTACACTTGTTCTTTTAAGTTTCTTTAATTTCAGTTCAAAGGTCAAAAATGTCAAACTCCCAATCTGCCCCTCTGAACGTTGATGCTGAGTCTGGCCACCACGGTGAAAACAACAATATAGCGCCCAACAACGAGGTTCACCCTATTGACCCAAACGGGACCCCGGTCGCAGACTCAATCGACGTCAGATCATACGTGGCCATCGATGCTAACTTGCCCACTAACCTAGAGGTCAGCATTCGCGGGGAAATCAGGTCGGTAGCCGAGGATACACATGGTAGTAAAGTCGATGGGATCAACTTGCGGGTGATCTTCGAAATGCTACAGGCTCAACATGCGGCAATAGCTCAACTGCATAACCAAAGCCGTGCCCCCAGCAGAATTGATCTCGAACCGTCCCGGGAAAACACTCTCAGAAAGGAGCCAATCACGGAGAGGCCGAGTGAAGACGAACCCAGGACCAAGCCTGAGATCATAAAAATGCTCGAGGAACTAACAAAACGGGTGGAATCGGGAGAAAATAAATCGAAGCCAATGACAAAAAGGTGGAAACCTACAACTCTAGGGTCGACCAAATCCTAGGAGCACCACTGATATTGAAGGACCTTGATTCTAAGAAGTTTGTTCAAAAATCGTTTCCTCCGAGCGCAGCTCCGAAGCCAATCCCAAAGAAGTTCTGCATGCCCTAGATTCCTGAGTACAACGGAACAAGTGACCCAAATGAACATGTGACCTCCTACACATGCACCATCAAAGGGAACGACTTGGAGGATGATGAGATCGAGTTCGTCCTGCTGAAAAAGTTCGGAGAGACCTTGTCGAAGGGAGTTATGATATGGTATCACAATCTACCCCAAATTCCATTGACTCGTTTGCTATGCTTGTAGATGTCTTTATAAAAGCGCATGCCGGGGCCAAGGTTGAGACCAGGAAATCGGACCTTTTCAAGGTAAAGAGAAGGGATAACGAGATGCTCAGGGAGTTCGTATCGAAATTTCAAGTGGAATGGATGGACCTGCCTCCAGTCACAGACGATTGGGACGTTCAGTCCTTCACCCAGGGACTCAATGCTCGAAGTTTGTTGGCTTCATAACAGTTGAATACCCGGCGGTAACTTGGGCTGACATCCATAACTAGTACCAGTCAAAAATTAGGGTCGAAGACTGTATCCTGTCAAAACTAGTGTCCATCACAAGGGAAAAACAGATTAGAGATTACGTGCCAGAGGGAACTGTATCCTTCAACGGCGAGGATGCAGAAGGCATTGTGCAACCACACAATGATGCACTGGTGATATCTATACTCATAAAAATCTTGAGTTAAGCGTGTGTTAATTTATCCTACTAGCTCGTCTAATATCATCAGATTGATGGTCGTTGAGCAGCTGGGTCTACAAGACCAAATTGTGCCTGCAGTTCGAGTTCTAAACGGATTCAACATGGAATGTGAGACCACTAAAGGAGAGATAACCCTACCGGTGAGCACCACCGGAACCGTTCAGGAAATAAATTTCTACGTGAACGAAGGAGATATGAGATACAATGCGTTGTTTGGAAGGCCATGGATTCACAATATGAGGGCAGTGCCCTCGACACTACACCAGGTGTTGAAATTCCCAACACCAGAAGGGGTTAGCAGTTTACGGTCGATGAGGAGGACCCGATATCTGCGCTCTCGACATCTAAGAACTCGAGTTCGATCGACAAGGAAGAAACCAAATAGCAATCACCGATGTCGGCCCCAAGCGAGCCAGAAAAGCAGGGGACGAGTGAGGATGACGATTATGGAGTTCCAGGTCTTTCATAGCGCCCGATGAATCGGATGCCACAAAATCAACGGTCGAGGAACTGGAGCAAGTCATATTGATCTAGCACCTGCCGGCTCCTAAGGTATACCTAGGCATGGGGTTAAGTCCCGAGCTCAGAAAAAAACTCATTGAATTTCTTATAGCTAACATAGATTGTTTGGCCGGTCACTGTATCCTCAACTTTCTCGATGCCTATTCCGAGTACAACCAAATTCGGATGGACCCGAGCGACTAGGAAAGAACATCCTTCCTCACTAAATATGACACCTACTATTATAACGTAATGTCGTTCAGGCTAATAAACGTCGGTGCAACTTACCAATGCCTAGTAAATCGGATGTTCGAAGAGAAAATAGAAAACTTAATGGAGGTTTGCATTAACAATATGTTAGTTAAGTCCCTGCAACCAGATAACCATTTGAAAAATTTGCAGGAAACCTTTAACATATTGAAAAAATACAATATGAAGTGGAACCCAGATAAATGCACATTCGGAGTCGGGTCCGGAAAATTCCTCTGATTCATGGTGTCCAATCGGGGAATCGAGATCAATCTCGATAAGATCAAGGCCATAGAGGATATTACCATGGTGGACAATGTCAAGGTCATTCAAAGGTTAATCAGGTGCATAGCCGCCTTGGGTAAATTCATCTCAAGGTCCTCCGACAAGAGCCATCGGTTCTCGGAGTGCCAACAAGCCTTGGAAGAACTCAAGCGGTACCTTTCGAGTCCGCATTTTCTTCATACCCCGAAGACAGACGAGTAGTTGTACCTGTACTTAGCGGTATCCGAGATAGAGGTAAGTGGAGTCCTGGTCCGGGAAGAGAAAGGTACGCAATTTCCTATCTATTATGTTAGCATGACTCTAGGCGAGGCTGAAACTATGTATCCTCACCTGGACAAATTAGCGCTGGCTTTGCGAAGCGCCTATAGGAAGTTAAAACCGTATTTTTAATGCCATCTCATATGTGTCGTGACTACTTACCCATTGAGGAACATAATGCTTAAACCCAAGATCTGGGGACGATTAGCCAAATGAGACGTGGAAATCAGCGGGTACGATATCGAATATTGACCCCGAACAGCCATCAAATCTCAAATTTTGGCGGACTTTGTGGCGGACTTCATGCCGGCCCTAATTCCCGAGGTATAAAGGGAATTATTGTTAAACTCGGGGACTTTATAGGGAGTCTAAACCCTCTTTACGGATGGTGCCTCGAATGCAAAGCGGTCCGGACTCGGCATCATATTGAAGCCACCAACGGGTAATGTAGTTAGGCAATCCATTAGAACTGTAAAATTGACTAACAACGAGGCCTAGTATGAGGCCATGATTACAAGTCTCGAACTGGCTAAAAGCCTGGGGGCCGAGGTGATCGAATCTAAGTGTGATTCCCTCCTTGTGGTGAACCAAGTCAATGGGACGTTCGATGTGAGAGAGGAACGAATGCAAAAATACATGGATAAACTACAAGTAACGCTACATTGGTTCAAGGCGTGGACTCTAGAACATGTACCTCAAGATCAAAATAGCAAAGTTGATGCTCTTGCTAACTTGGGATTGTCGGTTGATGACGATGAATTCAACTCGGGAGTGGTCGTACAACTCATGAAATCGGTAGTGGAAGAAGGCCACTCCGAGATAAACTCGACAAGCTTAACCTGGGAATGGATAAACAAGTATATAGATTACTTGAAGACCGGGAAGCTGCCCTCGGATCCTAAAGAATCGAGGGCTCTGTGCACAAAGGCGGCCAAGTTCATCATGTCCGAAGATAACACCCTATTCAGGAGAACATTCGATGGCCCACTCTCCATATGTCTGGGACCGGGAGATACCAAATATATTTTGAATGAAATTCATGAAGGAACCTGCGGGAATCATTCGGGTGTCGAATCGTTGGTTTGTAAGGTAATCAGAGTCGGATACTACTGGATAGAGATGGAAAAAGATGCAAGGGAGTTCGTACGAAAATGTGACGGATGTCAGAGGCACGCACCAATGATTCATCAGCCCGGAGAGCTACTACATTCGGTCTTGTCACCCTGGCCATTCATGAAATGGGGGATGGACATCATCGGTCTCCTGCCATGGGCACCCGGTAAAGCTCAATTTATATTATTTATGACAGACTTATTTTCTAAGTGTGTGGAAGCCCATGCATTTGAGAAGGTCTGGGAGAAAGAAGTTATTGATTTCATTTAGGACCATATAATATGACGGTTTGGAATGTCGGCCAAGATCGTGTGTGACAATGGAAAGCAGTTCATCGGCAGTAAGGTTAGCAAATATTTCGAGGACCATAAGATCAAAAGGATCCTATCAACACCCTATCACCCTAGTGGGAACGGGCAGGCAGAGTCTACAAACAAAACCATAGTTCAAAATCATTAGAAGAGGTTGACCGACACCAAAGGAAAATTGAAGGAAATGTTTTCCGAAATCCTGTGGGCGTATCGTACAACCTCAAAATCTAGTATTGGGGCCACCCCGTTCTCGTTGGTCTATGGTACCAAAGCGTTAATACCAGTCCAAGTAGGAGAACGGAGTCTCAGGTTCCGATATACAATGGAAGAGACAAACGGTAAGGCCATGTGCACGAACCTGGAACTGTTGAACAAGCGGTGCAAAGCCGCCATCATCCAGTTGGCCGCCCAAAAACAACGGATCAAAAGGTATTACAACTGGAGAGCCAACCTCCGACACTTCAATATCGGGGACTTAGTGTTAAGAAAGGGGACACTAGACACCCGGAACCCGAACGAAGGAAAGTTGGGACCGAATTGGGAAGATCCATATCAAATTATCGAGATCACCGGCAAAGGGTCATACAAGCTCGAAGTAGTGAACGGTGAGCGACTACCGAAAAACTAGAACATAACCCCCTTAAAATGATACTACTGCTAAGGTATGATCCCATTCGTTCTTTTCCTTACATATATTACAAATTGGACTGACGCTTGTAGGCAACAACCAAAGGATGATGCAGCTTTTAGTCCTGAAAGCATGCGTTGCACTCTTTTTCCCTTGAACCGATTTGGTCCCAAATGGGTTTTCAGGCAAGGTTTTTGACGATGAAATGGTATATATGCTAACTTAGATTTGAAGACCGGATATGAATCGGAGTCGAGGATCACATCAACAGTATCTGAGCCTTCTCTATGATCGGCCTCAAATACAGGGGGCCATCACCCTCTGATAATGATTTTAGCAAGGAAGGAAACTTTGTGCTTGAACAGTCTGGGCTCGGTGGGTAGGATTTATTGTAAGGGCCAAATGGTCAAATGAGTCGTGCCCACATAGACCACTTGAGCCATAACACGAAGCTTGTACACATTTGTGATCTTGTATGTCGTGCACATAAATGAAAGAAAGTTTTTTCCTTGCGGATACATATTTTGTCCCTTAAGACTATTACATTTTGTTCCTTAAGGATATTGAGCCCAAGGGCCGCATCTATCCAGATCTAAGAGATCATCCCCACTCGAGGACCGTCGTCCAAGGCAAACTCGGGCTATCGAAGTCTGGGGGCACAAAATCCTATTGGGCGGTGCCTAAAACTTTAAAGGCTACGACCACTCCCACTCGGGGACTGCTGTCCTAGGCAAGCCCAGGTGACTCAGGTATCGAAGCCCAGGGTACAAAGCCTATTAGGCAACACCCGAACTTAAAAGGCTATGGCCATCCTCAAAATGGCTCGGAGACTTCCGGTGCCTGTAACCAAAACATAAAGCCTCCAAAAATTCTAAACCGGTTCAAAGGCTACCTTCGGCAGAATTTATCTAAGTAAGCTCTTTGGGGAAATCTTCCAGTCATACCAAGCTCCCATGAGTTTTAAACAAAATTACATCAAGAACGAGCCTTGCTCGAACCTCTGAGCAAGACCTCATTACTATGTTGTACTCCGTAAAAAGGCATTTGAAATCTTAGCAATATTCAAAAATTGCCAAAGGGGAAAAAAGCCTTATATATAAATATTCTGATAAAGCTATTTACAATAGTCAAATGGCTTCAACAAAATATACAAAAATACAAATACAAAGAAAAATCTACAAGGCACCTAAGCATGATCATCGCCAGAGCCCGCCTTGTCACCGAGGCCATCGGGGTCTTCTCTGTCCTCGGGTTTGTAGGATCCCTCAGATCCTTCCTCGTCATCGGGATCGGTCAAATCCTTCGCCTCGACCTCAAGCCTCTTTGCATTTTCGATATTGGCTGAGAGATCAAAATCCTGGGAATGAACCTCTTTGAGAGCCTTTCTTCGGGATTGCCACATCACGTACTCGACAGTGACTTTAAGGCGGTCCTGGGCTGCCTCAACTTCAGCTCTGGCTTGGGCCACCATCTCTTCAGCATCGTCCCTGGTTAATTCTATCACTAACTTAGCTATTTTATTCTCCAAGCCAAGGGTATCCCATTCAGCAACGACTCGAAGTTGATCGATCCGGTCAAGCTTCTGCTGGACCTGCGGGTTTTGACTGTTAGTCGCCATGTCTAACTCGTTATCACTAACTTCAAAGATCTTTACCTGTTCCACCAGGTCGGCATGTTCTTTCTGAGCCGCGTCCATCTTATCCTGGAGTTTCTCGATTTCTCCTTCACGTTGCTCGCTGAAAAGCTTGTACATACCCCTCCTATCAGCAAGCTCTTTGACCTCAGTCTCGAGCTGGCTAAGCTCAGCTGGTACCGAAAGAAGGTTTCATGGTGGAGTACCAAAACCTGCAAAAGTGTGAAAAGGAAAAGGCATTAGAGTTATCAAAATTTAAATTCGAAGATAAAAGAGTGTAACCCGGTTCAGTGCCTGTTGTGCTTCGTTGAACAAGCACGGCGTATCCACCTCCCTCATTTTTGCCTAGTTTTCTTCGGTTTTTAGGCATCGGAAGTAGCTAGCTACCCCAACATGGGAGAAAAGAAAATGGGCATCCTCCGGGATGGTGATAATAACTTACCGCTTTCGACCAAGATCCATACTCAGAGCGGGGACAGACGGGCTCGCGGGCCACAAAAAGTTCATCCTCCTCGGGCTCGTCCCTGAGCTTGTAGAGTAAGTTTGAGTCAGGCACTCAGGAGTTGGAGCTTTCCTTTGTCTTACAAGCCAACCTTCTCCTTGGTTTCTTTTTCTCCGAGCTTGGGGAACTTGGGGCCCTCCTCGTTTTATTCTCTCCTGTTGTGGCTCTGGGCTGCCCCGAAGCAGAAGGATCAACGGGCAGGTCCTCGCCCCCTACCAAGGGCCTAAGCTCGATGGTCTTAGGCAAGCCTGCAAAAAAGGAGAAGAGAAGCAATGAGGACATAGTGTCGGAAATGAAAGTTTAGAGTTGCTTATTCAGAAAATGGGCCCCTCAGCGGCCCTTCGAGAGCTCGCGCCATAAGCGCTCGGCATAAGGCATATGCGAACAAATGCCTCTGATCCACTCCTTGAGCCGGGAATGGCGTTTGGGACTCGAGTGAGGGCTGCACCACAGCAAATACCGATGAGAAAAAGAAAGATAAAACATAAAATCAACATTTAAAAAGAAGTTATACTTATGTGTTATGTTCCACTTCTCGAGGTATGGCCTCAGCTCGGTAGGGATCAAGTCTGTGGTCCTCACTCGGACAAAAGCATCAATGCCAGCCCCAAACCCGCTCCTCGTTGATACTTGAAAAGAGGGCTTTGTTGGCCCGACGTACGAGCTTTATCAGCCCCCCCAGAAGATTCGGGGACTGTACAAGCGGAGTAGATGATAGATGGTGAACGTGTAGGAGTCCATTTTGTTCACAACGAATTGGAGGACGATCACGATCCTCTACAGTGATTGGCGGATTTGGCCGAGGCATACGACATACCTCCTATAGAATGGAACATATGTACCGTGACACCGCCTCGCATCGGCGTTGAACAGAAGAGGGCTTTTCGACCTTGAAGTTGTCATTAACCAAACACCCTCTGGGGACGAACATTTTCAAGCGGGGCTAGGCCGTTGGTTCATCAGTGGCCGCACCCGGAGCGGGCCTCTTGAGGACAACCTCATCGAGGACGGTCTCCTCGACCTTAGTGGTCGGCTGCGAAGAAGAAGGAGCACCTTTTTGGGGGACAATCTTGGAAGTCTTCGTCATTTTTATTTGGGTAAAAATGTTTGAAGGTATGAAGGAAGATGAGGAGATGAAGAGTTGAAACTTGCTGAGAAAATTAAGCACGCTGGCTTAAGTGAAGGGTAAAATAAAGACTGCAACTTGAAGAACGAAGGTAAGAATGTTGAAGAATAAAGGTATGCAGTGATATCTTGAAGGATTGAAGATAGAAGCTTGTTCAAAAGTAAAAAATGAACGAAGGAAGGAGTATTTATAGAGACTTTGTGCCGTTTCATATTCAGGAACGACATGCCGATGACTGACACGCGTTTGGGGTCATTATGATGCGGCTGACGGGACGATTCGGTTTCTTTATCTTTTTGTGTCACTGCGGGTTGAAGAAGGGATCAAGAACTCATGTCGTTCCTTGTCGTTTCCGTAAAACTTACTCTTCGTGAAACGAGGGGAGTATCTGTATACGGGAAAAACTGGGGCTAGGAGACGCCCCGATTTCTGGTAAGGTAAATCGAGCAAGAGACGCAATGACAAGGAGCCAGAATCGAGGCAAGTGTCCTATCGAGACAGCATACGGGGGCTCGATGCCCACCCTCAGGAATATCGGGGCCATGACATCGAGACCGGTCCGAATCCCAAAAGACTTCACAGAGCATTATCGGGTAGCCGAACTCGATTAACAGAAGGTCGTGATATCCGTGATCAGTCGGGTATCACGGCATGGATCATAGAAAACTTAGAGTAGGACTCCCCTACTATATAAAGAAAGGTCTGATTATTCATTAAGGACATTGTAACACGTATACCAAGGCAATATACTAATATTTTCTTTGTTCTCATTCTTGTTCATCAGTGTTTAGTTACTGTGAGTCCGGATGAAGGGCGGATATATCATTAAGGCTGGAATCCTCCTTCTCATTTATATCGAATTAATCCGTGTATCCTTAAAATCACTTACAAATTTAATTGTTATCCATTTTTTTAGGGTAAACAAAACTATAGAAGAATATTTAACAATACTATGTGGACACAAATTGAACTTTCTAGTTCACCCTTATTACTAAAATGGGAAGTAGAGGATCTAAAGAACTGTATTCTCTCCTTTTTATTACTTTCTTTCTTTTCTTTCTTTCTGTATCACTTGATTGTAGAACATGTTCTGCGTGCACTAATTTGAAGTTTCATAGAAAGAGTTTTTTGGTATGTTCACGGTTAGAATCTTTCCTTCTATTCCAGCATGCATTTTAAGAGATCACATCAATTTTCAACAAGTTTATATTTGTTTTGTTTCCTTAAAGAGTTTTCTTCACTTATGTCTAATATCATACTCCCTCCGTTTCAATTTATATGAACCTATTTCTTTTTTAGTTCGTGTCAAAAAGAATGACCCATTTCCTTATTTGAAAACACTTTACTTTTATGCAATGATTTATAGCCATACAAAATATATGTGCCTTATTTTACACCACAAATTCAAAAGTCTTCTCTTTTATCTTAAACTTCCTGTCTAGTCAAATTGTTTCACATAAATTGAAACGGAGTGAGTATAAACTTCATTTTTTTATGCTAATAGACCCACTTTCCCCTCCAAAGAAAAAACAATATCACATTTCCGTAACTACGGAGGTTAAAAAAACGTACTCATATAACTAGGGAGACTAAAACAAAATGCTTAAAGAAGCATTATTTGCAAATATTTTTTTTTATTGAAGGAAAAGTAAGCATATAATAAGACTTTTGAGAATAACAATATCTGCAATCACATCCTTCCCTATATTTGAAACTTGAGAATAACAATAGGCATGTCTAAAAAACGATAATAGACATGTCTCCATGATTTCTTGAAAATTAAAGAAAAACATACTTCCCAAAAACTAAGAGCAAATCCTATTGCCATTGAAATATAGAACCAATCCAATTTATCTTCATCACTCTCATCCTATACAGTATGAATATCGGGAATTTGACCATTTGAACTACAGTTCTCCAAGAGTGGAAGCCCGCAAAGCTCATTTTTCCGGAAACTGGAGGGGTTAAAGCTTTGAAGTTGAGTGCTCACAGGTATCTTCCCTGACAAATTGTTATAAGATATATTCAAGAAGATTAAAATTGACAAACTCGAAAAGCTTTGCGGGATTTCACTAGAAAGTCGATTTTCTGAAAGATCTCCAATACTTTCATGTCACCAATGCCATTGGGAATCCTACCTGTCAGGTGATTTTTGGAAAGCTTAAAGTATCTCAATCCTAAAAGACCGGTAAAACTTATAGGAATATCTCCAGAGAGATTATTGTTTGACATATCCATGCTTGTAAGCAATGCCAATATGGTGTCATGCTGGTAAATATTTCCTTTAGTTGTCACTATTGCATTCTCTCACAAATACTCCAAAATAAGAAAAAAATCTAACTCAATATCATTAGCTTCCACCAACTTATTTCCGGTGATCATTGCTGTTAAATTGCTGATACGCCTTGGTATAACTCCAAAGAAACTATTGTTCGCAAGGTCTAAGATCTGAAGATCTTTGAGGTGACAAATTTCTAGAGACAATTCGCCATAGAATTTGTTTGAGCGAAGACTAAGGATTATCAAATTTGAAAGCCTCATTCCCAACCATGATGGTAACTATCCAGCAAGCTCATTCTCAGTTATATCTATCTTTTGCAATTTTTAGAAGTTTTCCAGTGATGAAGATAATGGACTGGTAAGTCGATTTCTTCGGAAGTCTAAATATTTCAAATTACTTAAAACCTACATGGATCTTGGTATACCTCCAATCAAGTTATTGTCCCTCAAGATTAAAACTTTCAACTCTGGCCAGTTCATCCAACATTCAGGAATTTCTCCTAACAAATCATTTCTCCTGAGGTTTAAGACCTCCAATTTGTAGGATTGGCTCTTATTTGTTGCACAAAATAGATGAGATAAACCTCCTCAAAATGAATTATTGAATAGATCCAACTCACCTACATTGGTTGAGATCCGAGGTAGTGGACCACTAAAATTGTTCGAACCCAAGTACATTAACAGAGGACTTTTGCGCCGACTTAACCATGAAGGTGTGGAGATGAAAGGAACCTCACCAACAAATTGGTTGTGAGAAAGATTTAGTAATTGAAATTGAAAAGATAAGTGCCAAAACCAAGTTGAAACCTCACCTTCTATTCCACCATTTGATATGTCCAGACTTATTATTTGTTTTTGAGTCTGGAGCCATTTGGGAAACAAAGGGCCTATATTACAACCACCTAATTCCATATATGTGGCATGGAAAGGTGGAATCCAGTTCTGGCTTACTTTTAAAGTCAGATTATTCATTAATGCAATGAAGTACCATAATCGTGTCAAGTTGGTGAAATAGCTTTCTCTTACAACACCTTCCAACCTATTATCAGAGATGTCAAAGATTTCTAGCATTTGGAGTTGGCGCTGACTTTCAGGGAGCCTTCCGGTCAGTTTCTTATTAAAGAGCTCCAAGTATCTCAAAGAAGATCAATTTTCCAAGGCTGATGGAAGGAAATCACTCATTCCGTTGCATAATTCAGATACTTCTCCTTCAAATAAATTATTTGAAAGATCAAGAAGTTCTAATTTTGATAACTTTCCAATTAGAGTTGGTAATTTTCCAGAAAGGATATTGTCTGAAAGGTCAATATGAGTTAATGAGCTCAAAGATACTGTCTGAAAGGTCAACTAGATTTGAAAGTACTCCCTCAAGATTGTTTTCACGAAGCTCAAGATATTCAAGATTATTTAAATCAAATAACCATATCCAGGTAAAAGACAATTGAAGGAATTGCTAGAAGCTCTGAAGGTTGTGAGAGAAGTCAAGTTTACAGGGCCTAGAGGAAACGGGCCGATAAAGTTACTATCTGTCAAATTAATAGATATAAGAATAGGGAGATTGAAAATCCATTTGGGAACATGAGAATTAAAGTCGTTCCAAGAAAGGTCGAGTGTTCAAGTGAAGAAAAATTATGATAAAGTAGAGGTGGTATATGTAGAAGACTACAATTATATAAACGAAGCTCAACAAGAGAAGGAAGCATGTTAATGACCTGTAGCCAGTTAGTTGCTTTGCTGAGATTCACACTATTAATCTCCAGATTCTCAAGATTCAAAAGACTTGGCATCCACTCAAGGCTATCTATCCTTAGATATCTAGATATGTGCAACTCAATCACATGACGAGTTAGACTGTGGCACACAACTCCTTTCCATTCACAACAATCTTTTCCAACAATCTAAGAAGTGAGACGATCTGAGGGATCATATACTTCTTTCTTCAGGCTATCCAATGCTTGTTGCTCATTTTCTCTGCAAATTACAATGCAAACACTAAAATTGGCAATTGTCAAAATAAGAAACAAGAAAACCCATAGTGTTTTTGCCAATACCTTCATGATGTGAAAAGTTTTATACTATGATTTGAAAAGTATGTGTGAAATGGCTATTTGCTTATTGATTGTTATTAGGCCAGACTTACGTATATATAGCATTTAGAACTATAGTTGAAGATTACATTGTCTTAGAAGATTTTGACTGTAAAACTCGAAGTCTTGTTGATTTTTAAAGTTTTTTTTCCTTTTAAAACTATACAAAAAGTTATAATTGACTAACCTTAATTTCTTGCTAAGTCAAGAGAACTCTAGCAAGTCTTCTCCAAAGTATAACTTTATCAAGTGTCCCTTTTGGTTCATGTAACATCGCCCCAATTGATGAAGTGAAAATAAGTTTTAGCTCAGTTTAGAGTGTGGTGATATCATTTTATATATTCTTTAATTAGATGGGATTTCACCTTAAAAATAAAAATGACCTTGATATAAAGTTGTGGAGAAGACTTAAGTAAAAAGTTACATTAAATTCCATCAATTATAATCTTTTGTATAGTTTAAAAGAAAAAAGACTTGATGGAGTCGTCAAGTTCCATCAATTATAATTTTTTGAATGGTTTAAAAGAAAAAATAACTTGTGATGGAGTCGTCTTGACTTAGCAAGAAGTTAAATTAAGTTCCATCAATTATGATATTTTGTATTGTTTAAAAGGAAAAAGATTTGGTTGAATCATCTTGACTTAGCAAGAAGTTAACTTAAGTTCCATCAATTATAATCTTTTGCATAGTTTAAAAAAAAAATAAGACTTGATGGTGTCGTCTTAACTTAGCAAGAAGTTAAACAAAGTTCAATCAATTATAATCTTTTTAATAGTTTAAAAGAAAAAAAGACTTGATGGATTCGTCAAGTTCCATCAATTATAATTGTTTGTATAGTTTAGAAGGAAAAAAACTTGTGATGGAGACGTCTTGACTTAGCAAGAAGTTAAATTAAGTTCCATCAATTATGATATTTTATATTATTTAAAAGGAAAAAGACTTGGTTGAATCATCTTGACTTAGCAAGAAGTTAACTTAAATTCCATCAATTATAATCTTTTGCATAGTTTAAAAAGAAAATAAGACTTGATGGTGTCGTCTTAACTTAGCAAGAAGTTAAACAAAGTTCAATCAATTATAATCTTTTGTATAGTTTAAAAGAAAAAAAGACTTGATGGATTCGTCAAGTTCCATCAATTATAATCGTTTGTATAGTTTAGAAGGAAAAAAACTTGTGATAGAGACGTCTTGACTTAGCAAGAAGTTAAATTAAGTTCCATCAATTATGATATTTTGTATTGTTTAAAAGGAAAAAGACTTGGTGGAGCCATTTTGACTTAGCAAGAAGTTAACTTAAGTTCCATCAATTATAATCTTTTGTATAGTTTAAAATGAAAAAAAGACTTGATGTTGTCGTCTTGACTTAGCAAGAAGTTAAACAAAGTTCCATCAATTATAATCTTTTGTTTAGTTTAAAAGAAAAAAAGACTTGATGGAGTCGTCAAGTTCCATCAATTATAATATTTTGTATAGTTTAAAAGGAAAAGGACTTGATGGAGTCGTCTAAGTTCCATCAATTAAAATCTTTTGGATAATAGTTTCGTTTATTATTAATCTAACAGAACAGTATAGTATAATATACAACATTTCGGATTTTTATTTGCCAACTCCACTATGGACGCACAAGGCTCAGCTTTGAGAGAAATTAAATTTCATCCCCAATTACCAAAAATTATCAATGTATGATCCCTAACGCTATTTCATCCCCAATTATATCACTATATGTTAAAGTAGAAAATCAAAAATCTATCCTTAAGAAAATTTGACATTCAAACTATCTATAATCACTCTCTCTTGTGGAAATATTTGTTGATATGACAACATAGAGAATTAAACGTTCAAACTTGGTGGCAACTTTTTTTTTCTTCTCAGGCAAATGCCAGGAGACTGGGAAGTGGGACCTACAAAGAGAAATTGGATCCTAACATTTTGAAATTTGCTTCAATAATTTGTTATTTGATATGTACTGTAAGTCAACAATAATCGCAAACAGTCTCTCTACCCTATGGTAGGGGTAAGGTTTGCGTACATATTACCCTCTTCATACCCCACTAATAGGATATACTGGGTTGTTATTATTTTTGTTGTTGTACGTCAACAATAAGACTTTTGAGTGCTATAGTCAACATTTCCAGCAAAGCAACTAACTTCCTTCTTTGATTCATCGGTGTAATCTTCAATGGCGTAGCTACTCTATTACAAGGTGGTCAATCGCACACATTTTGCCGAAAAATTATACCGCGTATATAAGTTAAATAATACTTTATATGGTTGTATATTATATTTTAAATACTCTTAACACAGTTGAGTGAGACAGTTCAGCAGTTCAGCAGTTCAGGATATTCAAAGTGACGTATTGTTCATGAGTTCAAAGTTCTGCTCATTTCATTTGCTAAAACTAAACGGAGACCACCATGTGTGATCTATTTGATTCTTTTTCAATCTAAAAATTTCCTAATAAAATAACTCATAAAACTTAAAATTTGTGTAGAAATAAACAACTAATCTTAAGAGTAATTTTTTAACTAAAAGTTATTTCTTAAACAAATTTTATAATTTAAAAATCAAGCTATACGAAAGTTTCTTCAACAAATGTTCTCTACAAACAAGGGAGGCTCAAGCACATGTGGGGCCTAAAGCCAAAATATTTAGTGTGAGGCCTTAATTTTTAAAAGAAGGTTATAATATATATTTTTATTTGAATTCTAATCTTATGGTTTTTTGAGATACAAAATCTTTAATAATTGTTTTTATAATCAATTTTCTTCAATTATTTCTTTTCAATTGATAATATAACCAACTTAATCTTTTGCTTGAGACATTATAGATCATAGCTAAAATTCTATAGAGCAATAGAAGTAAAGAACTATTGAAAGCATAAAAGTACCGTCGAACACTTGAACTAATGAATCTTGAAAAAACAAGGTAAGTAAGAATATTAAAGAGAAAGATAGAAAATATGTAGGAATTTCTGAAATATGAAGAGATAGGGGAAAAAAGGATTGACTTTGACAAATTAAGGAAGGGAAGAAAATATTTTACACGTTATCTAATGAATGAGTAAAAAGAAATTGTCAAATTAACTCAAATTGAAATGTTGGAAAAATTATTTGTCTTACCAATTTTTAAGTAAGTCAAACTGTTACCTTATTTATATATCTAAAAATAATTTCTTTCCTTTATATAAAAACTCTATTTTTGTATTAAAAGTATTAAATATTATTTTTTTTAAATACCTATAAACATATTATTTTTATAAAAATGCCTCCCCAAGTTGGGGGCTTACGTCACAAGACTTAATACTGCTAAGGTTAGAGCTGGCCCTGTCTACAAACTACAAATCCTCTCTACTCTCTCTTTTTTTTTATATGCTTACTTTTATTATTAAAATCTTTAATGTTGTCTTTTTGTTATTTTAATTTTGATTTATGAAATTATAGTTCTATTTTTTATTTTATTATTTAGCTAAATATTGCGTATAGTTTGATCTTCAAATTTTGGTACACCATTCATCAACAAAAATATTATTTGCTTGTTTAAAGTTTGAACATCATTAACTAAATTTCTGACTACGCTGATAGTATTCTTCATCATATATCACCTTTACTTAATCACAAGTTTTCTTCACCTGAGACTCTTGATCTTGTTGGCAACAACTTTAATTCTCCTGTTCCGAAATTGGTTTTTAATCTCTCCAATCTTGTTTCACTTTATTTGTTAGGTATTAATTTTATTGGCCCATTTCCTAAAGGTTTTAACTCGACTTCTCTCACTAATACCTGAATGTTTGTTTGATCTAAATAATCTTGAAAGTATTGAAGGTACGATACCGAGTGAGAGTGACAAAACTTACTTTTCTCCAACTTTCATCCAATAGCCTTATCGGAAATCTTCCGAAAATTCTTTTTCACCTTCCAATGCTAGAACACTTTAACCAATAGGTTGGAAGGTGTTGAAAAGTCATTTTTCTGAATTAACATTTAAAGGTCTTCCCTGCATCTGGAATAATCTGACTCTAAAAGTTAGTCAAAATTGGACTCCACCATTTCTAGCCGAGGGCATTATGATTGGCAGCTGGAATTTAGGCCCTCAGTTTCCCATGTGGCTCAAAACTCAACATAAAAAGATAAGGTATATTGACATATCAAATGGTGGAGTAGAAGGTGAAGTTCCAACTTGGTTTTGGAACTTATCTTCTGATATTCAATTTCTCAATCTTTCTCACAACCAATTTGTTGGTGAGGTTTCAACCATCTTAGTACTCGCTTGGTCAGATGTGGGACAATCAATGTTTTTGAGTTCCGACAATTTTAGTGGTCCTATATTTCGAGTTTGTCGACTTTGAGCACTCAATTTTGAATTTGTCTTATCACAATTTAACATGAAAGATACCCGTGATCATTCAACTTCAAAGCTTTAATCTTTCAGGTTTTCAAGGAAACAAACTTTGCCGGTTTCTATTCTTTGTGAGCTACAGTCATGTGATCAAATTCCTGATGTAGATACTGAAAAGGATGAGAGTGATGAAGATGAATTACATTAGTTCTACATTTCAATGATAATAGGATGTGGTCTAAGCTTTTGGGGAGTATGTTCTTCTTTTGTCTTCTAAAGATTACAGAGACATGCCTATTATCGTTTTTAGATAGCAGTTGGGAATCCTCAACTTGTCCGAAACATGAAAAAGCTAATTTTTGAGAATAGCAATATCATTAGTCATATCTCTCCCTATATTTGTAACTTTACACACATGGACTTTCCAAGTGCTATCTAAAAAACGATAATAGACATGTCTCCATGATCTCTTGAAAATCAAAGACGAACATACTCCCCTAAAGCTAAGATCAAATCCTATTACCATTGAAATGTAGAACCAATCCAATTCATCTTCATCTCTTATCCTTTTCAGTAGCGATATCAGGAATTTGACCACCTGGACTGCAGTTCACCACGAGTGGAAGCCCGCAAAGTTTGTTTCCTTAACCTGAGATAACAGACCACTGAAATTCTTGGAATCGATGTACATAAACTAACAAGGTGTTGAAATTATTGGAACCTTACCAACAAATTGGTTGTGAGAAATATCAACTAAATGAATTTGAGAAGATAAGTTCCAAAACCAAGTTGGAACCTCAATTTGCATGGCTTGTAAAGATGGAACCCCGGTTCTGACTCACTTATAAAGTCATATTATTATTAGATGCTTTGAAATATCTTAATTGTGTCCAGTTGGTGAAATGACTTTCTGTTACAACACCGTCCAACCTATTGTTAAAGATGTCAATATTTTCTAGCATTGGGAGTTGGCAAAGACTTTCTGGGAGCAGTTTATTGTTTCCTAGTCTCAATTCCATCAAAGAAGAACTATTTCTCAATCCTGTTGGAAGAAAATTACTCCTATCATTAAATAATTCAGATAATTTTCCCTCGAATAGATTTTCTGATAGATCAAGCAAAGGTAATTTCGATAACTTTCCAATTACATTTGGTAATTTTCCAGAAAGCATATTCCTAGAAAGGCCAACTAGTTATTGAGCTCAAATTTGAAATCGTATTGAAACTACTCCCTCAATATTGTTTCCACGAAGACTAAGTGATTCCAAATCTTTGCATCGATAGATCCAATTCGGGATACTGGAGTTGATGTTATTGAATTCAAGATTAAGATGTTTAAGTATTGTTACATTTCCAGCATCACTCGGCATACCTTCAATACCACTAAAACTAAGCTCAAGATTTTCAAGATTATTAAGATCAAACAACCATCTGGGTAACAATTGAAAGAGTTGCCGCCTGCTCTGAAGTTCGTGAGAGAAGTAAAGTTAACAAGACCTTCGGGAAAAGGGCCAATCAAATTACTAAAATACAAATCAAGAGAAACAAGACTAGGGAGATTGAAAACCCATTTGGGAATAGAAGAACTAAAGTTATTCCAAGAAAAGTCAGAGTGTTTCAAGTGAAGAAACATTATGATAAAGTAGAGGTGATATATGTTGAAGACTACTATCATATAAACGAAGATGAAATAGAGGAAGGAAGCTTGTTAGTTGCTTTGCTGAGATCCACATAATCAATCTCCACATTCTCAAGATTGAAAAGACTAGGCAGCCACTCAAGGTTATTGATCCTTAGATATCCAAACAAATTAAAACCATATATGTGTAGCTCAATCACATGACGAGTCAGATTGTGGCACACAACCCCTTTCTATTCACAACAATCTTTTCCAACAATCCTAGAGTAGAGAGACTCTAAGGGATCATATTCTTCATTCTTCAGACTCTCGAATGCTTGTTGCTCATTTTCTCTGCAAATTCCTACACTAACACTAAACTTGGTGAACCCACACTCGCTCAATTTTGAAGTCTTTGTCTTTTTTTTCTTCTTAATAATTGACATGACATTAATGTTTCAAGACAAGAGACTTGCAAGCCTTCTCCAAAACTTTATCAAGCTTCCTATGTGGGTCCATGTACTTCATCCTATATCCTTAAATATGGATTTTGTTTTTGGTAGGAAGTACTTTCCCATTTTAGGCCTTGCTCTACACGAATTAGGATTAGTAAGGACCTCAATACGAGTATCGAATGTAAAGTGAAAAACCAAAAAAAAAAAAAAAAAGTCTTCCCCAAAATATTATCATAACCCCTATTCAGATCCTTGTACACTGTCTCAATTTGATAAAATGAATACAAATTGGTAGATTCACCATTTATTGATCTTTCAAATCAAGAAAAGAAAGAGATAAAAGAATCATATACATCATTAACATCATAAAATGACTAGGGCGTCCTACCATTTACAGCTTTCAAGTGGTGATCGAAAAAGTAATAGTTAACTCGGTCTCTTTAACCTTTCGAGTTTGGCAATAGCATGCTATTCTGTTTTTTTTTTTTTAAATCTAACTTAATAATCATCAGTCTAGCTAATATTTTTCCAAATATTTGAAGTGACTGTGCATTGATGCAAACCAAATGAAATCTGCGATTCATACAATTAGATAATCTAAAAGCCAACTATGAGTAACTTTTATAGCAAGCATAGATAACCAACCAAATATGGTAATTAACATGTAACACTGGTAAAACAAAATTATGGTGATAGTGTAAATTTTCTTTGCAAAAATGATTAATTTGTTAAACCTCACAAAATCTTGAACGCAGAAAAATAATAAGAAAGAAACTCGGGAGAAAATGAAATCTTTCAAGAATGTAGACAGTAGAGTATCATTCAAACTTTAGCAATAATTTTGACATAAATCAATTTTCCACAATCTCTAAAGGACTAAAACATATTCATGATAAAATTAAAGAACTTCCTTAATAATTTGGTGAGATTATAAATATATATTGGAACCTATAATTTTATTTAAAATTAAAAACCCTATCCGTTCTTAAGAATCACCGCTATCCCACAAATATAGTAATAAATGATAAAAGATAGTCTACTGATGCAAAAAAATATCTCCACCACTATCCGCCTTATCGTTATCTCTAGCAATAGTGAAAAAGAAAAAATATCTTACAGAAAGCTACAAGATGCGTAATTTATACTAGAACACGCAACTAGTACCATACTTCTTTATATTATCTAGCAATTATACTACATAAAATAAAGTTTTCTGTAGAGATTATTTCAAGATATCTGTCTAAGACACTAAAGTAATTATAACTACCTATATTTATCTCCAAAAAACTCATACTAGAACTGCTAATATGCTTCTTCTCTTCTCAAACTCTAATACTACATAAAACATGGTGTTAAAGAAAATTCAACATTTAGTTTTCTTAATGGTGGTTCTCCATTGAAAATATTAATGTTCATTATAGTTTTTCACCTATATATTCTCATGAGCGTGACTCAAATTTCGATTCATTATCTTAAATTGTAAGCAATGTATGACGAACCAATCCATTTCAACCCAACAGTTAAAATTGGAAGCTTATGATGACAATTAAGTGACGCCAACACAAGTGATTATGTGGATAAATTGTAATAGGGAAACATGTTTACTCATTGGTACAATTCAAATTATAAATTCAAATTATGAACAATATTACAAGAACATTCTACACGAGGAAAAAATAAAGGGTTGTTGATGATTAATTGGAAATGATCACATTGAAATTTCTTTATCATTAGGTATGAAATATTGAAATATACTATATTTAGCTTTTAAGTAATTTGATTGTAAATTATTTACATTATTAATATATATTAACTGTAAATTAGATGAGGATTGATTCTCATAGTAAGCAGGCAGATTTCAGTTATTTCACCTCAATCAAAATACAGCATGTCATTCCTGACTTTATTGTCCTAACTCTTTTTCGTAACTTTCTTTGTAATCTCTTTTTTCTGCTTAATTTTTGCACTATTCAGAAATATGTTAAATTGTAAGAAAACGGTAAAATAAAAATTGTAAGTACTTATCATTAATTGCAAAAGCTCATACTAGAACATGCTTCTTCTCTCCTCAAGCTCTAATACTTTCTAAAACATGATATTAAGGAATTCCAAGATTTAGCTGTCTTTTTCAATTGATTTTTTCAAATTATTCTGAAACTCTGGCACTAATAACGCTTAGCTACATTATATAATGGAACAATAAATTTTTTTAGAGATAGTGACTTTACTATTAAAATTTAAAGCCACCATTTAACTTTTTTTCCTACCATTATTTAGGGTTTCAACTTCAAAGAGGTATATTCCAGGAAAATCATTTACAACCTCACAGAACCTTGAACTTGGAAAAGTGATAAGAAAAGGAACATTTTCTAGAATGCGGAGTGCAGAGTTTCATCCGAATTTCAGCAATAATGTAACAGTTAGTTTACTCTGGTCTAGGAGGGACAAACGGGTGGGTTGGGTTGGATATGGTTCGGGTCGAAAACGGGTAATGAAAAAACGGATAAATTATCCGATCCGACTCATATTTAATACGGATAAAAAATAGCTTAACCGACGGATAATATGGGTAACCATATTATCCATGACTTCTTGAATATGAACACTTTTAGGAGAATTCCTAGTCTCCCAAACTTGAGGAACCCTCAATTTGAAGCTTTACAAATGTAAAAGTTAAACCATTAGTTATTCATTGGTTATCCATTTTCTAAATGGATAATATGATTTTTATCCATATTTGACCCATTTTTAAAAAGTTCATTATCCAATCCATTTTCTTAATGGATAATATGGGTGATTAAATGTGTTATTTTAACCATTGCCACCCCTACTCTGGTCATTCAAATTTCCACAATTTCTAAAAATAAAATCAGGATATGAGCAAAAGTCACACCTAACACATACCCCCACAGCAATTTAATCATTTCTACACTCCCAGTAGCCTTCCTCTCTTGCCTCAATTATTCAACGAATAGTTAAGAAATAGTCTTTGTCTTTTTTGTTGGTTAAAAAGTCTTGCTTTTTGAAAAGACAGAAAGAGAGAGATATAAGGTCTTCTAAGAAGCACTAGTAACTTTGCTAAAGCACGGACACAACTAGCATATACTCTGAACATTACTTTTAGGATTGGCCAGGTAAAAACTAAGGCAATTTTTAAGATTGAAACATTAATCTTCTCCAAATTCTTGATCATTTTGTGGTAGCTTGTTTTGCAGCTTTCAGAAATGGAGATTGGTTTAGCAGTTGGAGGTGCATTTCTATCTTCAGCTTTGAATGTTCTCTTTGATAGGCTTGCTCCTCAGGGTGAGTTGCTGAAGATGTTTCAAAGGGGCAACAAGCATGATGTTGGACTGCTAAAGAGGTTGAAGATGACTTTACTTGGCCTTCAAGCTGTGCTAAGTGATGCAGAGAATAAACAGACATCTAATCCATACGTCAACCAGTGGCTAAATGAGCTTCAAGATGCTGTGGACAGTGCTGAAAACATAATTGAAGAAATCAATTATGAAATTTTGAGACTTAAGGTGGAAGGTCAGCATCAAAATCATGCAGAAACAAGCAACCAGCAAGTAAGTGACCTTAACTTGTGCTTGAGTGATGAATTTTTTCTTAACATAAAGGAGAAGTTGGAAGGCACCACTAAAACATTGGAGGAGTTGGAAAAGCAAATTGGTAGGCTTGGCCTAAAGGACTATCTTGTTTCTGGTAAACAAGAAACTAGAGGACCTTCAACTTCTTTGTTTGATGAATCTGATATCTTTGGTAGGCAGACTGAAATAGAGACTTTGGTTGACCGTTTATTGTCTGTTGATGCCGATGGAAAAAAGTATCTTGTAATTCCTATTGTTGGAATGGCGGGGGTTGGCAAGACAACACTTGCTAAAGCTGTGTACAATAACGAGAAGTTGAAAGATCGTTTTGATTTGAAAGCTTGGATATGTGTGTCTGAACCATATGATGCTTCTAGAATAACAAAAGGATTACTTGAAGAAATTGGTTCATCCAACTTGATGGTTGATAACACTCTTAATCAGCTTCAAATCAAATTGAAGGAAAGCTTAAAAGGGAAAAAGTTTCTTATTGTTTTAGATGATGTTTGGAATGACAAGTACATCGAGTGGGATGACTTGAGAAATCCTTTTGCACAAGGAGAAATTGGAAGTAAGATCATTGTGACGACACGTAAGGAGAGTGTTGCGGAGATGATGGGTAGTCGGCCAATTATCATGGAGATTCTTTCTAGCGAATTCTCTTGGCCTTTATTCAAAAGACATGCATTTGAAAATAGGGATCCTAAAGAGCATCCAGAACTTGAAGAGGTAGGAAAGCACATTGCAAAAAAGTGCAAAGGTCTGCCCTTAGCACTAAAGACGCTTGCTGGTTTGTTACGGTCCAAATCAGAGGTTGAAGAGTGTACGCATTTTGAGAAGTGAAGTATGGGAGCTTCCAGACAATGGCATATTACCAGCCTTAATGTTGAGCTACACTGATCTTCCCGTGCGTTTGAAGCAATGCTTTTCCTTCTGTGCAATATTTCCGAAAGATTATCCATTTCAGAAAAAACAAGTCATTCAGCTGTGGATTGCTAATGGTCTAGTACACGGGTTGCAAAAATATGAAACAATTGAAGATTTAGGCAACCTATTCTTTCTCGAGTTGCAATCAAGATCACTTTTCGAAAAGGTCCTAGAGTCTAAAAATAATGCAGAGAAATTCTTAATGCATGACCTTGTCAATGATTTGGCCCAAGTTGCATCTTCAAAACTTTGTGTTAGGTTGGAAGAGTAGCAAGAGTCTCATATGTTGAAACGAAGTCAACATATGTCCTATTCAATGGGCTGTGGTGACTTTGAAAAGTTGGAACCTCTCTACAAATTGGAGCAGCTGAGGACGTTGCTTCCAATCTACAGTATCAAGCTATTCGATTCTTCTCTAAGCAAGAGGGTGTTGCATAACATATTGCCAAGATTAACATCCTTAAGGGCACTATCATTGTCTCGTTATCATATCAAGGAGTTACCAGATGTCTTGTTTATCAAATTAAAACTCCTAAGATTGGTGGACCTTTCTTTGACAAAGATAAAGCAGTTACCGGATTCAATTTGTGTGCTCTATAACTTGGAGATACTTCTCTTGTCATCTTGTGAATTTCTTGAGGAGTTACCGCGGCAGATGGGGAAGTTGATAAACTTGCGTCACCTTGACATTAGCGGCAGTTCTCGCTTGATGATGATGCTACATTTGAGCAAGTTGAAAAGCCTCCATGTCTTATTGGGAGCTAAATTTCTTCTAGGTGATCGCGGTGGTTCGAGAATGGAAGATTTAAGTGAACTATGCAGCTTGTATGGAACTCTATCAATTGGACAGTTGGAAAATGTGGCGGATAGAATGGAAGCTTTGAAGGCAAATATGAGAGGAAAGGAACATATTGAAAAGTTATCATTGGAGTGGAGTGTAAGTATTGCGGACAGTTCACAAAATGAAAGAGACATACTTGGTGAGCTACATCCAAATCCAAACATAAAAGAACTTGAGATCAACGGATATAGAGGGACAAACTTTCCAAATTGGCTAGCTGATTATTCATTTTCTGAGCTGGTGGAATTGTCTCTAAGCAACTGCAAGGACTGTTATTCCTTGCCAGCATTAGGACAACTTCCTTCTTTGAAATTCCTTGCAATTCGAGGGATGCGTCGAATAACAGAGGTGACTGACGAATTCTATGGTAGTTCGTCCTCCAAAAAGCCTTTTAACTCACTTGAGCGACTTGAGTTTGCAGATATGCTGGAGTGGAAGCAGTGGCACATACTAGGGAATGGAGAAGAGTTTCCTATACTTAAGAATCTTTCAATTAAAAATTGTCCCAAGTTGATTGGAAAGTTGCCTGAAAATCTTTTTTCTCTAACAAAATTGACAATTTCAAATTATCCGGAACTCAATCTGGAGACACCTATCCAACTTTCAAGTCTCAAAAAGTTTAAAGTTGAAGGTTCTCCTAAGGTTGGAGTTCTTTTTCATCATGCTAAACTGTTTTTGTCTCAACTTCAGGGAATGAAACAGATAGTTGAATTAGATATTTACAATTGTCAGTGTCTTACCTCCTTGCCTTTTAGAAGTATGCCACATACCTTGCAGAAAATAAAGATAAAGCGCTGTGGGAAATTAAAATTGGAGTCATCAGTTGGTGATATGATTTCGAGAGGAAGTAACATGTTTCTGGAGAAATTGGAACTGGAAGAATGTGATTCTATAGATGAGATATCACCTGAGTTGGTCCCTTGAGCATGCTATCTGAGTGTATGGAGTTGCCACGGCCTTACTAGGCTTTTGATTCCCAATGGGACTGAAGATCTCATAATTGAAAAATGTGAGAATCTCGAAATACTTACAGTGGCATGTGGGACTCAAACCACGTCGTTGCATAATTTGCATATTAGAAAATGCCATAAGCTGAAGTCGCTACCAGAAGGAATGCAGAAACTGGTACTGTATGAGTGTCCAGAAATAGAGTCCTTTCCTGAAGGAGGATTTCCTTTCAATTTAGAAGTCCTTGAGATGGAGCATTGCAAGAAACTGGTGAATGGGCGAAAGGAGTGGGGTTTACAGAGACACCCTTGTCTCATAGAGTTACACATCTACCATGACGGTAGTGACGAAGAAATTCCTGCTGGTGAAAATTGGGAGTTACCTTGCTCTATTCGAACTCTTTGTATAGACAATCTGAAAACATTAAGCAGCCAAGTTCTCAAAAGTCTCACCTCTCTTGAATCTCTATATACTTATAATTTACCTCAAATTCAGTCATTGTTGGAAGAAGGGCTTCCCTCGTCTCTTTCTGAGCTATATTTATCTGACCAAGATGAGCTCCATTCACTACCGACCGAAGGTCTTCGGCACCTTACCTCGCTTCGAAGCCTGCATATCTGGAATTGTCGTAATCTCCAATCATTTCCAGAACCAGCGCTTCCCTTCTCCCTCTCTAAGTTGGTCATCTGGGATTGCCCTAAACTCCAATAAAAGGGATGCCCTCTTCCATCTCTGAACTATACATTACTCGCTGCCCATTGCTCAAACCACTCCTAGAATTTGAGAAGGGTGATTACTGGCCAAATATTGCTCATATTCCCACCATAGCGATCGATTGGGAATACCTGTGATGATTAAAACGAAGGTGCTCTAACAGATGTAAGTTATTCTTTTAACTTTTTTTCTTTTCAAGTACCTTTTTATTCTTTGTTACTTCTCTTTTCTTTTCTGTTAATTCTCCCTTTGTTAAATCTTGTTGAGCAGTGTGAAGAGTCTATTGCAACTATGTTGCAGTATATGATTCATTTTGTTTTCTTGAAAATTTTAGTTCATTATTTCTTGATGTTTCAACTAAATAGAAATTCATGTAATCTTGTTGTATTTCTTTTTCCAGTGAGTTGAGGAATGAGGCAGCAGTTTATAGTAATGTACATTTTCACTCTTGAGCTTTGATCTGTCTACTGGACGTGTAAAATCCATTTTTTTCCTACTCAAAGGTACCCGAGACAGAAAAGTTTTTTCCTATTTATAAAAAAATATAACTGTTTGTTTCCTGGTTATTTAACATTTAAAAGCATCTAGACCATATTAAGGCTGTTATATATGTATAATTATCATCTCAACTTAACAATTCTTTTTCTTTCATTCTCAGGATTTTGGTAACAGCATTTAAGCTATTGCAACTCCTTACTCAGTTGGTGAAAGGAAAGTTGTGCTGAAATTCTCTATTGAATAGGCGATGACCTCAACTGTGATATGTCATCAGAATGTAAGTGAAGAATCATACTTCTCTTTTGTGTATAATTTCCCAGCATTAGTTCTCTTTAATCAATCAGTGAAAAGGGCTAGTCGTTTCTCTGCATCAATTAAGTCATCCACTGCTCTTGACTGTCAATACTGGTCTGTTGTCCAAGTTAAACTAGGTCATTGTTTTGTTATAGCTGAGATTGACACTTGATTTGCTCTGAGCAATTCTTTTTTGTACTATGGATTAGTCAGCATAAATTTGATGGTAGTAGTTTTAAGACTTCACTCTATTAAGATTTTCACTTGATTGCACCACTTCCATGTTTACTTTCCAACATATCATAACAGATCACAAATGCAATGTTTGACGAATGAAAACCATTTTGTTTAGAGTCTCTCTAATGAATCAATAAGTATTTGCACTCTTTTCCAGTTAAACCCAACCATGAATAAAAAAAATCTTCTTCTCTTGATTAAGAAGAATGATTCATCCTACTGTGTGAAGTTTGTGTGTGTATGTAATCAGGGACAACGTTTTAGGAAATAATTAAACTTGCATTGTCAGGAGTTGATAGCAATACGGCTTCAGATAGTGTCTCGGCTAGATTGTTTTTTTCATTAATGTAAGAGTAATTTTGCCTAACCGATAGCAAAATCATATTAAGGAAGTATATTATGCTTCCATTGTTAAAGTTTTGGTAAGGGTCAACTGTTATTTTAGAAGGGAAAAGTTTTTATGGTCTCTTTGATCAAATTAAGAAGAGAAAAGCTGTTGGACTTTTAGTAAACATTTATTCCGACGTTGAATCATCAATGTTGTTCTCGGGTTGAGCACGCCTTCATACTTTCAGTGGTTGCTCCACACTAAATCAGTGGCAGTATCTTTGGTTATTATTATTATTATTTTTTTTGATCATTTTTCTGGCTACATCCCATTCTATTTCTGTATAATGAATTCTAGTTTCCGATGAACCATTGTAGACTGCTCTCCACTAACACCATGTTCAACTTCAGCAGCCGAGCATTATGTTATTCTGCAGACATGCTATGCACCTAACTAGTTGTAAATTAGGCTTTTTCTACTCTGATTCTATGTTTTGGCCTACAGAAAGTTAAAGACAAATGTAACTATTCGACGTCTGTATTGGAAATTTTGATTTGTTGGATGTGCTGTTTGATCTTTGTGTTAAATCTAACTTGTAAGAGAGAATGTTTCCTTAATGTATTGAAAATTCTACGTTTTGCTCTACGAAGTCTTAACTAGTTGTGAATTTCCGTGCCAATTTTCGACATGAGAGTTGTTATTTTGAGAGTTCGGAACCTAAATGTGAGCTTTTTGGACTCAAATGATCGAAATGAGTGGAAAAACAATATTGTGACCAAACTACGAGGTGGTGCCAAGGAAGTTACTATTAGAGCGGATGGTGTTCTGTGACTCCAGGATCGTCTATGTGTTCCTAATGTGGATGGACTGAGGAAAAAGATCCTGGAAGAGGCACACAGTTCTCGATATTCTATTCATCCAGGTGCTACTAAGATGTATCGTGACTTGAGGCAACATTATTAGTGGCGACGAATGAAAAAGGACATAGTTGAATATGTATCTAGGTGTCTAAATTTGCAGCAAGTTAAATATGAGCACCAGAGGCCAGGTGGCCTACTTCAGCAGATGACTATACCAGAGTGGAAATGGGAACGAATTACTATGGACTTTGTAGTTGGGTTGCCGCGGACCTTGAGAAAGTTTGATGCAGTTTGGGTGATTGTTGACAGGTTGACTAAGTCGGCACATTTTATTCCTGTTGTGACTACGTATACTTCAGAGAGGTTGGCCCAGATTTATATTCAGGAGATAGTTCGGTTGCACGGTGTGCCAATTTCCATCATATCAGATAGAGGTCCTCAATTTACTTCACATTTCTGGAGAGCAGTACAGAGTGAGTTGGGGACCCGTGTAGAGCTCAGCACAACCTTTCTTCCGCAGACTGATGGACAGTCAGAGAGGACAATTCAGATTTTGGAGGATATGCTCAGGGCATGTGTGATTGACTTTGGAGGTCAGTGGGATCGTTTCCTGCCTTTGGCCGAATTTGCTTATAATAACAGTTACCAATCCAGCATCGAGATGGCTCCATTTGAGGCTTTATATGGTCGGCGATGTCGTTCACCTATCGGATGGTTTGAGCCAGGTGAGGCTAAGTTATATGGTACCGATTTGGTAAGGGATGCCTTGGAAAAGGTAAAGTTGATTCAGGAGCGACTTCGTACAGCACAGTCCAGACAAAAGAATTATGCGGATGTGCGTGATATATCATTTATGGTAGGTGAAAAAGTTCTCTTGAAGGTTTCGCCGATGAAGGGAATTATGAGATTCGGGAAGAAGGGCAAGTTGAGCCCAAGGTTTATAGGCTCATTTGAGGTGTTGAAACGAGTTGGGAGGTTGCTTATGAGCTTGCATTGCCTCCCAGCCTATCGGGAGTTCATCCGATTTTTCACGTATCTATGCTCCGGAAGTATCATGCCGACCTATCACATGTGTTAGACTTCAGCACAGTTTAGCTAGATAATAGGGTTATGAAGAGGAGCCAATTGCCATTGTTAATAAACAGGTTCGCCAGTTGAGGTCCAAGAGAATTTCTGCAGTAAAAGTCAGTGGAGGGGCCAACCAGTCGAGGAAGCGACTTGGGAGGCCGAGGAAGACATGCGGAGCAGATATCCACACTTATTCAGCACTCCAGGTACAATTCTAAACTCGTTCGAGGACGAACGTTTGTTTAAGAGGTGGAGAATATAATGACCCAATTAGTCATTTTAACTTTTAAAACCCCGTTCCCTAAAAATAAAACTTCCTGTATGTGCTTGTAATGATTTATGACTTGCGTGGATAGTTGGTTCGGGATTTGGAAGTGTTTGGGGTGAAACCGGAACACTTGGTTCCTTAAGTTGGCCTTAAAGTGTTAAGTTTGACTTCGGTCAACATTTTGAGAAAACGACCCCGAAATAGAATTTTGATGATTCCAACAGCTCCGTATGGTGATTTTGGACTTAGGAGCGTGTTCGGAATTTTATTTGGAAGTCCGTAGTTAAATTAGGCTTGAAATGGCTAAAAATAAGAATTTAAGTTTGGAAGTTTAACCGATGAGTTGACTTTTTGATACCGAAGTCAGAATCCCGTTTCGAAAATTTTCACAGCTCCGTTATATAATTTATGACTTGTGTGTAAAATTTGAAGTCAATCAGGATTTATTTGATAGGTTCCGACATCGAATGTAGGAGTTGAAAACTCTTAGTTTCATTAAGCTTGAATTGGGGTATGATTCATAGTTTTAGCGTTGTTTGATGTGATTTAGAGGTTCAACTAAGTTCGTATGATATTTTAGGACTTTTTGGTATATTTGTATGAGGTCCCGAGGGCCTCGGGTGAGTTTCGGATGGTTAACGGATTAAAAGTTGGACTTAAAAAAAGCTGCTGCAATTTTCCTTTCTGCTGTATATTCTGGGCTGTGATCGAGCCCCAGATCGAACCCAGATATCGAGCCCACGATCGAGGCCTGAGTTGAAGCCAGGGACGGGGCTCAGTATCGAAGCCACGATCGAAGGCAAGGCTCGAGGGCCAGGATCAAGACCCAAGATCGAACTTGATCGAGGCCATGACCATGTCCCAGGCTCGAGGCCTGATCGAGGCCATGACCAGCTCCCAAGATCGAGCTCCTTGATCGAGCTCCCTGAGATCAAGCTCCCGAGATCGAGCTCCCCTGATCGAGCTCCTTGATCGAACTCGACAGAGCTGTAAGTTATAAAAACAGAGGACATTCATCCCATTTGCCATTTTTGACGAACTTGAGCTTGAGAAGAGGCGACTTTTGACAGATTTTCAAGGGAAAAATATTGGGGTAAGTGATTCTAACTCGGATTTGGTCTACATATCCAAGTATATCATTGTTTTTACCATAAATTAGTGTTTTGAGATTTAAATTTGGGAAAAATTTAGAAATCTCATAGAAACGAATTTTTGAGATTTCGGTATCGATTCGGAGTCGTATTTGAGTGAAACTGGTATGGTTGGACTCGTAATTGAATGGGTTGTCGGATTTCATAACTTTTGCCAGATTCCGAGATGTGGGCCCCACATATGAATTTTTAATTAATTTCGGAATTTTTATTAAAAATGTAGTATTTTCTTATAGAATTGATTCCTATAATTTTTAGTGATTGTATCTAATTATTTTGGCTAGATTCGAGCCAGACAGAGTTGGATAATCGTGGAAAAGGCCTTATAGTGGATTAAATTGAAGCAAGACGAGGTAAGTCTCTTGTCTAATCTTGTGAGGGAAAAATTACCCCATAGGTGATTAAATTAATAATGGTTGTTAATTGTGGGGGCTACGTACGCACGAGGTGACGAGAGTCCATGCGTAGCTACTATTAATGCTAAAGCCTGGGTAGTTTAGGACACAAAGCATGAATTACTTGTGTAAATTATATTCTTTATTTAATTTAATTATTTGATATATAAATTGTGAATTGTTAGGAAATATAATAAAGTTGAAAATTTCATATGCTTAATTTTCTGTTTAAATTAATTAACTGTTTAAAAAAAATGTTCATCCTCCCGAATTTATCTTATAATGAATATACTCTCCTTCTGGAGGTACATAAGAAAGTGTCCTCCTTTCTTGTGGAGCGGGCCGAACGCCTCGGCAGGATATATGCATCTATGGATCGCGCCGCACGTCCCTCGGCAGTGTACACGACACAATGGATCGGGCCGTACGTCCTCGGCAGAAATCGTGCTTAATAATAATAATTACACGATACTTTAATAATTTATTTCAGCTTGTGAAGCTAGTTAATAAATTGAAAAATCCTTGGAATTTAATGAATTATTATTCTTGCTTGTTAAGGAATTAATTGTTACTCCTGTAAATGAGATTTAATTGATAAATTAAAAATTATTTGAATTGAAGGAATTTAATTAATATATTGAGAATTTTTACATTGGAAGGAATATGATTATTTCCGCTGATTAAATAAATTATCGTAAATTCTGTAAATCATGCTAATTTAAATATCCTAGTTTTATTTCAGTTATTATTATTGACCCATAGTGAGTGTCAAAGTCGGTTATCTCGTCTCTACCACTTCGAGATTAGGCTTGATACTTACTGAGTACACATTGTTTACGTACTCATACTACACTTGTTGTACTTTTTGTGTAGGATTTGAGACAGGTACTAGTGGAGGACCTATCATCACATACCCACGTCATCCCGAGGCATAGTGGTGAGCTGCCTTTCTGAGCTGTTCTGCAGCTACCAGTGTCTCTTCTTATATTTACATTCTGTCTATTTTATTTCAGACAGTATTTGGAGTTTTGTATAATCTACTAGATGGTCATTCACTTGTGACACCAGGTCTTGGCACACATATTGGTAGAGTTTGAGTTTATATTTTTCTTGGTTTTAAACTTTATCAATGTATGCTTAATTTATTAGTTGGCTTGCCTAGCTGTAGTGTTGGGCGCCATTATGACCTATAGCTGAAATTGGGTCGTGACACGTGTTAAATCACAAAAATTTAAATTGCCTCACCATGGTCTCATCGGGCTCCTGAATATAATCATCCGTCGCAGCCAAATCAGCATCACACAAAGTGACCTCCGTGACGGGCGAGGATGAAGCCTTAATAAGAAAAACATAAAGATATTTATGGCTAATCAATGAGATAAAAATAAATTTAAATTTAATAGTAATACAAACATACCTGCGCCTGTGAAAGATCCCCAGCACCCCTCGATGAGGAGCCATAACTCAGCCGGCGCCCACTATCCAAATCTCGGGTCGGCCGATCATCAACAACGGTCGATGGACCTAGAAAGTATTGATCCCAATCCTCTCGTGTAATGCTCGTGCCCGTGATCAACAATGGATCTGACGGGGTCACATGCGAATTCCCTGGAGTGAGCTCAAGGTGAAGGCTGTATGACGGCATGTTGTTGTGATGGTAGTCTGGCTCACAGAGGTCACTCGGCTGATCAGCTCCAACATCCTCAACAGGTGCCCCAACGCCCTCTTGTTGGGGACCACCTCCTCGCCGGCCCCCACGACCCCATGGGATAGCCTTGCCTCGTGGTTGCCCGGCACATCTGCCTGTACAAGTAGGCGAGAATAGCAGCACCCCAGTTGTACTGGGGTAAATCATCTAGCCGCTCAAGATGATGAAGAAATCTCAAGCTGACTAGGTTCCCCGGAGTGTTCGGGAACAAGACCCCTCCAACCATAAGGAGCAGTAGCAACCTCGTGTACCGGTGAATATGCAGCTCTGGTGTATCGCCTGTGATGTCAGGGTGCAATACCTCCAAATGGTCTTAGATAGTCATCAGCTGCAGACGACTGGCCCCAGCCAGTGCAGTCTCCTCTTATGCCCGAAAACCAGTGAGCTGCTGCAGCATGTCCAGGTACTGCCCACCTGTCAGCTCTCTCATGGCATGCGGTAGAGCAACGGGGTATCCATCAACGGGCATCCCATATATAACCTCCACGTCCTACAGTGTGATGGTGGCCTCGCCAATGGGCAAGTAGAATGTGTGCGTCTCCGGTCGCCACCGCTCTATCAGGGCCGTGATCAAAGATCAATCGAGTTGCAGTCGTCCGATCTCCAAAATCCTATAGAAGCCCATATCCTATAGGCGTCTGACTACACGGGGATGGAGAACTTTTCCCTGCAGAAAGTCCCACATGTCGTCCACTCTCCTGACGCGAAGAGTCTGGGCCAGTAACTCTCCCTCCCATATGTGGGAGGACCTATGATCGCCCTGTAACGAAAGTAGCTCATCGCTGGAAGGTCCGAGATGCATAGGCGGAACCTCCATGTCGTCTACTGTAAATTAAACAATATTAATTACATGTTAGTTTTATAATTTTATATGTTTGTTTGTAAATTAAATAATTAAGTTTTATAATTATACAAGATTTAATTATTAAGTATTCACATATGGGTTTCAGACTCGATATTTGAGGCCCAGTAGCACCAAGATATCCTGAATTCTTGTATGTGTTAGTCTTATTATTTTACATGTTAGTTTTATGATTTTATATGTTTGTTTGTAAATTAAATAATGAATTTTTATAATTATACAATATTTAATTATCAAGTATTCACATATGGGTTCCAGGCTCGATATTTGAGGCCCAATAGCACCAAGATATTCTGAATTCTTGTATGTGTTAGTTTTATTATTTTACATGTTAGTTTTATTATTTTATATGTTGTTTGTAAATAAAATACTTAATTTTTATAATTATACAATATTTAATTATTAAGTATTCACATATGGGTTTCAGGCTCGATATTTGAAGCCCAGTAGCACCAAGATATCCTGAATTCTTGTATGTGTTAGTTTTATTAATTTATATATAGTTTTATTATTTTACATGTTTTATTTTATACGTTTGTTTATTACTCACTTATTTTTTACTATAATAAAATTAAATAATTAATTTTTATAATTATACAAGATTTAATTATTTAATATTCACAAATAGGTTCCGGGCTCAATATTTGAGACCCAGTAGCACCAAGATATCCGAAAAATATTGTTGTTTTCTCATGTTATTTTCTTACGACCGTTAACTAGAATTGAACAGAGTTTGTGTTTGATCTATTAGCTATTTTGACGTATTTTTGGGTATAAGAGATACTTAAATTATTAATTTCAATAACTACAGGGATACTACGCTAAAATGCACTATATTTTACTATGCTAAAAGGCACTACATTTTACTACGCTAAAAGGTCACTATATTACTAGTCTTTAAGCAAATAAATAATCTAAACCAGATAAAAACAACAAGTACATTTAATCACAAAACATTCACGAAAATACATATACAACAGTAAAAAGTAACTTATTAATATTTTTTTTAATAAATAATAATGATTTCTCAATTTTTACATATTTGTTTAGCACACTAATATCTTGGTCCGGATAAAAATAACATACCAGTTTAATCGCAAAAAAACACAAAACAACATAGAACACATTAAAACAACTAAAGTAATATGCATTTTTTATACGAGTTTCGACAAAAACTAAATCGGAATACCTCGATTTATGTTTTTTAGAAAGTTGAAGATTTGAATTCGAAACGAGCAACCCACAACGAGAGAAGTCTTAACTAGGATGTGAGACCAATAATCTTTACTTTTTGTGGGACGGGTGGGGTCCACTCGCATTTTTTTGGATCGTTAATGAGGGGGACCGCTGGTTTGATTTAAAAATTTGGGGGGGGGGGGGGGGGGTTGTTTTGCTTCTGTAACGGGGGAAAGGGAAGGTACAGATATTTGAAGGGGTATAGCGCCGTTTATTAAGGCTCTATACATATAGCGCCTTAATAAACTGCGTTATACCTGCACGTCTAATCAACTTCACATATAGCGCCCTTTAAAAGGGCTCTATATATAGTTTGGTCACAATATTGTTTTTACTCATTTCGGTCATTTGAGTCCAAAAAGCCCACATTTAGGTTTCAGGCTCGTTATTTTGAACACTCACATGACACCAGAGTGGGTGAATTGGGTATTTCCAAAATTTCGCACTCTTTTGAATTTTGGGATTTTCCCTAGAGATACAAAACTAGAATAACATTTACCAGTTGAACTAGGTTTTCCTATTTATAAAAAATAACTAGAGTTTTTTTACAAAATATATACAAATCCGGTTAAAAGAAATAATTTATATATTCTTGTATACAAATTTTTGTTGTACAGAATCCGGTCAAAAACTATTATTTACATTTAACTTATATGTATATAATTTTTGTTGTATAGAATTCGGTCAAACACGTATAATTTGCATACAATTATATTAGTTGTATGTATTTTTTATGTCGTTTGTACACCCGATATACAAAATACATACAACTTATTGTTCTTCGAGTTTCAATCTGAAATTTCAATCAAAACCAACTCAAATCTTTACCACTCCCTCAAAACTGAGATATAAACGCCAAAAGATATTCTCAATCGTTTACAACAACATCCAATTTAAACAAATAACAATTTCTCAAAACTCAATTTTCGAATTCAAAGTTTTAAATCTTTTTAATGGATGTCAATAGATTTTAAGCTCATGTTTTCATGGTTTTCACACCCAATCAAGGTTAAATTAGTTTTTGGAGCTTAATATATTATTTTGTATATAAATGGTAATTTTGTAAACTATATATAATTAAATGATAACCTCTCTAATACAGTGGTAGAGCCAGATTATTGGTTAAGAGGTGTCAAAGTATATAAAAGTAAACATACCAGAAAATTAAGGGGAGTCAATACATAGTATATATACATATAGTTTATTTTTTTATCTACCTACACAGCGTATTGTTTCCGTGAAGGAGTGTCATTTGACATCCCTTCCTATAAAGTGGCTCCGCCACTGCTTTAAAAGGGATAATTAAGTTTATAATGTAATATAGATAAGTAAAAATTCTGATTTGGCTAAAGTTTGCTCGACCTACAGGAGCTAACTGATGGAATTGGTTCTCTAGCAAATTCTAAAGCTTTCGGATCTGCTGTGGATAATTCCAATTTCGATTGCAAGTGACGTTGCTAACTTATCGGTGACGGCTGATGCTTTGTTTATGTAGATTTCTAATCTAATACAGTTTCTCTTTTGAAATGCAATCCTTGGACAATGTATCCTTTACTTGTCCCCAAATCTCATCTACAATGACACGATAGGTCATTTATAGTTTTACACTTTATTTTTGTGTTTCGACACCTCGAATAGCTCTGTTTAGACTTTCTCAATTTACATGCACAGTCCGTGTCTTTTTTTAGAAAATTTTTATGTGAAAAAATTGAAGAAAATGTGAAATTTTGCCTTAAAACTCATTTGAGTTGACTAAGGTCAACGTTTTATGTAAACGGACCTGGATCAGTGTTTTGACGGTCTCGGTGGCTCCGTATCATGATTTGGGACTTGGGCATATGCCCGAAATCGAATTTGGAAGTCCCTAACTTGATTTAACGTGTTTTGTTGAAAACTAGCAATTTAAAGGTTTAAAGAATTTTTTAAGTTTGACCGTAGGTTGACTTTGTTGCTACCGAATTCGGATTTCTGTTCCGGAACTTGGTATATGTTCATTTTCAGTATTTATGATTTGTCTACAAAATTTGGTGCAAAACGGAGTTGATTTGACGTATTTCAGACGTCCGGTTGAAAATTTTCATGTTCTTGAGTTTCGTTGAAAATATCATTCATTTTGATGTCCGATTCGTAGTTCTAGGTGTTATTTTGATATTTTGATCGCGCGATCAAGTTCGTATGATGTTATTACACTTATGTGCATGTTTGGTTTGGAGCCCGATGGGCTTGTTTGATATTTCTTTCCATGCTGGTGGGGGATCGCATTTGCAACGTCTGGCCAAGTCTGTCATGATCGCATTTGCGAAAATTTTGTTCGCAATTGCAAATAGTGTCTGGGAATAGCAGAGATCGCAATTGCGATCAATTGATCGCTTTGGCGAAGTTCCAGTGTTCGCATTGCGATGACAGCAGAGATGTGGGTTTCTTCGCATTTGCGATGGATTTCTCACATTTGCGGGGTTCGTATTTGCAAACCACAGGTCGCATTTGCGACATCTGCGCCTAGACGAAAAGCAGAAAAGACGGGATTTAGCTCATTTCTCACAAACTCTCAACCTTAAATACCCATTATTATAATCTATTTAATCTATTTATTTTCAATTACTCATTATTTTCCAAGTGTTTTCAACATTAAATCTAAGATTTTCATGGTAGAAATTAGGGGTTTGGGTAGATTGTAAAATTGAGATTTAGACCTCAAATTGAGGTCAGATTTCAAAACTAATCATATAATCGGGCTCGAGGGTGAATGGGTAATTGGGTTTTGTCTGAATCTCGAGTTTTGACCAAGCGAGCCCGGGGTTGATTTTTGTTGACTTTTTGGGAAAAGTGTAAAGATATAGGGCGTGTTTGGTATAACAAAAATGTTTTCCATAGAAAATGTTTACCAAGAAATATTTTCTTGGAAAACAAGTAGCAATCTTACTCATTTTTCGGTGTTTGGTACGCAATTTAAGAAAATAACTTCTCAAGAGTATAAATAATTTAGATACAATAAATATGAAGCCATAAACTTTCGAACCAACAACCTTCTGAACCCACAAATTTCATAAACTTCTGAACTGCTAAACTTTCAAACCCTCAAACTTTCAAACCTGTAAACTCTATAATTTCTAAACCCGCAAACTTTCAAGCACATAAGTCTCCGAATTCATAACTCTGGAATTCGTAAAAGTTCGAACCTGTAAACTGAAAAATAAAAAAATCAGAGTTGAAAATATATTTAAAAAAATTGAGTTGGCGTGGGTGGGTGGTGCAAAAAAATAAAAAAAAAACAGAAAAGAGAAAATTGAAAATACAAAAAAAAAGTAGGTGGTGGGTGGTGCAGAAAAATAAAATAAAAAATTAAAGTTGGAGGGGGGTGGGGGGTTAGATGTTAGGGTAGGTGGAGTTTCTGGAAAATATTTTCCTAACTTTTTCTAGGGAAGTCATTTTCGTCCAATTTCAGGAAAATGTGATATTTAGAAAAATATTTTCCAAACTATTTTGTGCAACCAAACAGTGGAAAATGGAAAAATACTTTCCGAAAAATATTTTCCACCATGCCAAACACACCCATAAACTTTATGTATTGTAATTGATTTTCCTAGCATTGTTTATTGATATTAAGTCGATTTTGGTTAGATTCAGTTGGTTCAGAGGCTAATTTTAGAGGAAAGGCCCCGACTGAGCTTTGATTTGCTTGCGGAGCGAGGTAAGTGTTGAGTCTAACCTTGATTTGAAGGAAATAGGAATCCTTGAACTATATGTTATGTGAATTACATGTGTAACGGCATATATGCGAGGTAACGAGTGTATATACGCCGTCAAAATAGTTGTTTTCATGCTTTTCTGTATTTCATTAATTATTTTATTCCATGTCTTAACTGTTACATGCTTTAATTGCTTTCTATGCCATAACTTGTCACTTGTCATCTATTTACTCTTGTATTGAAATGTCGTTTCTTCCATAATTCCATGATTAATTACTACTTGCCTTACGTGTCTTACTTGTACACTTTAACTGTCATATATTTGGCTTGGCTTGTTGTTTTGTATTAATTGTAGCATTCCTTGATTTGGTACGAGGTTCCTTATTGCTCTGCTTCCATATTCTTTAATTGTAGGAATTCTAGTGAGTCGAGTTGTTGAATTGATTATATTTATTGATTTTGTTTATGGATCGAGTTGCACGCCGCAACGGGTGGAGTAAGGTAAGATTGGTATTGATATGGTAGGATCGGGTTACATACCATAACAGATTTTATATGTGGTTTTGATATGGTGAAAAAAGAGAGGATAATGATATTGATTCTAATTATATGGTGCGATCGAATTGCGCGCCGTAATAGATTTTATATATTATTCTTGATATTGATATGGTGAAATAAGGGAGGATTGTGTTGTACGGTGGGATCGGATTGCGCGCTGCAACAGATTGTATGTATTGTATTCATTGTTGTATTGTGTTAGCTTTCAATATTTTCATACGTGATTTTGAGGACTGATGTTTCTGGATTTACTGATTTCGAGGATTGAGTTTGTTTTCATAAGTTAACTCCCTTACTTTTCCTGTGTTTCCTTTCCTGTTATTATTATTATATTGTATGCAGGTTATTGTTAGTGACATGCCTTAGCCTTGTCACTATTTCGTCGCGGGTAGGCTTGGCACTTACAGAGTGCATGAGGTCGGTTGTACTCATACTACACTCTGCACTTCTTGTGCAGATTTTGGAGTCGGTCCTAGTGGCGGTCAGTAGATTGCTCGGATTGATTGCTTTACGAGGACTTGAGGTACAGCTGCACGGCGTCTGCAGCCCTGAAGTCCCCTTTCACATCTCTCTTGATGTTTACTGTATTCCAGACAGTTATGCTTTCATTCAGACTTTTATTTGTAGTACTCTAGTCGCTCGTGTACTTGTGACACCAGTTCTGTGATTGTGTCTAGATATTGCTGTTGTTATGGTTTTCTCACTCTATTTCAGTTTATTCAGTTTCTTGGTTATTACTTAATTTGAATTGTTAAAAATGACTAAAAACTATTCGAACGTTGGTTTGCCTAGCAAATGAAATGTTAGGCGCCACGCCATCACGATTTCGAGAGTGGAAATTCCAAGTCGTGACACAAGAACTCACGACGATATCCTCACAAATTTGAGTTCAAAAGGAAAAAGAAAAGAAAAAGTTCACTAATTCAAGAGGAAACTATTATAATTCTGTATTGTTGTAATAAATAATTAAACTTTCTGGAAAAACAAAACAGAAAGTTAGTAATACTTGTTTAATGAAATAAATTCTGGAAAAACAGTATAGGAATAAATCGATCCCACTGAATACACAGTGTGTCCTATAGGAAATTATTTTCCTCAAGTACCCGAAGTGCTGGAATATATCCTCCTAGGATAGAACGATTTAACTCACCAGTGTATTGGTACCAAAAACTCTGATGAACTGCGAACCACTCAATGGTCGTAAAACACACCGGAAAATATTGTGCAGAAGAAGAAGAAGAAGAAGAAGAAGAAGCTCAGAAAATTTCGTAAGGAAAGATTTTGGGATTCAAACTCTATTTATAGAGTTACTGGTATTGTTTCTGAAAAGGTTGGCAACCTTTCAGAAACAGCCATGGCTGTTGGAAAAGGGGTGTTTGAAATATTGCGAGAAAAAAGTATTTAAAATAATCCGGGAAAGAAAACGGGCCTGACCGAATCGGGTCGCGGGTCATGGGTTATTCCGGATTGAATTTTTCGTTAATTATTTAATTAATTAATTAAATAATTGAAAGGAATTTTGTCCAAAAAGATTAATCAATCAATATTTGACCAAATCCAAATCCGAATCCGAAGCCGAAGCCGAAGCTGACGACGGCTCAAGGCTTGCCTTTTTCTTAACTCTTTAAGAGCTAGAAGAAGAGCAATTATATATATACCCATCAAAAGCCTTTTCTTCCTCCGATATGGGACAATGTCCCTTTCCCAAAGGAAACTCAAATATTTCATTTTCCCTCCATTTCTCATTCACCCTCTTTAAGCTACACAAGCTTAAAATCCCAACAATCCCCCACATGAATGGGGATTAGCTATAAAATAAAGGAATGCACGGACGCGTGTGTGTTTTACATGCAAGAATTAATTGTATCTGGATAAGTAGGCTTCCCTTTGAACTTTCCGTAGTGAACTTATATCGGATATACTCGATCAATCGGTAGATTTGATATCTTTGAACCGTCGAGCTTTGTTGTATACCTAGACAACATAAGTGACACAATAAATCCTTAACCATCTATGGTTCTCACGGTTGTGTTCGTTTCAGCCATGAACACCGCCTGGTTTCATGAGTGCTTAGAGAATGGGCCTTTACTTTCATTCCCCTTGAAGCGGCTTACACTTCACACTCACATAGGTGATTTCTAAACGTGTAATCCTATAGACACACTATTTAGTCATATCCTGCCAGACTTAGCAAATCATTAAAAAACCTTTAAGCTTTGTTGACTCATCAAAAAGCCTTAATGCTTTACCTCGATTTCTGAACATTGTCTTCATCATGAGAATGGGTTTATTTGACAATGTTGAACCGTCATTCATAACTTTTTTTGATCTCTTTGAACCTAGCTCGTGGGATCTACAGTCTGCTAGGTAGAGTTACCGTCATGATGACTTGTCCTAGACCTTAACCCCATTCCCTTTGATGATCTTTCAACTGCCTCTCTAGATAGGCCTTTTGTAAGTGGATCCGACATGTTATCTCTTGACTTTATGTAGTCAATTGTGATAACACCACTAGAGAGTAGTTGTCTAACGGTATTGTGTCTCCGTTGTATATGACGAGATTTTACGTTATACATAACGCTCCCTGCCCTGCCTATTGCCGCTTGACTATCACAATGTATACAAATAGGTGCCAAAGGTTTGGGCCAAAATTGAATATCTTCCAAGAAATTTCGGAGCCATTCAGCTTCTTCACCGGCCTTATCTAAAGCTATGAATTCAGATTCCATTGTAGAACGGGCGATGCACGTTTGTTTGGATGATTTCCAAGACACTGCTCCACCCCAATTGTGAAAACATATCCACTCGTGGATTTAACTTCAGATGATCCAGTGATCCAATTTGCATCACTATATCCCTCGATCACGGAGGGATATTTGTTATAATACAAAGCATAATTTTGGGTATGTTTGAGATACCCCAAAACTCATTTCATTGCCTCCAATGTATGTGATTGGGATTACTTGTAAACCGAGTCAGTTTACTAATAGCACATGCTATATCTGGTCGTGTACAATTCATGATATACATCAAACTTTCTAATACTCTTGCATAATCCAGTTGTGAGTCACTTTCACCTTCATTCTTTTGAAGTGCATAACTCACGTCAATTGGAGTCTTGGAGATTTTGAAATCCAAATACTTGAACTTGTCAAGTACCTTTTCAATGTAGTGAGACTGTGATAATGCTAAACCTTGTGGAGTCTTGTGAATTCTGATTCCTAAGATCACATCAGCAACTCCTAAGTCTTTCATATCGAATTTGCTAGCCAACATGCGCTTAGTAGCATTTATATCTGCCATGTTTTTGCTCATTATCAACATGTCATCAACATATAAACAAACAATGACTTCATGACCTGGAGTGCTTTTAATGTAAACACATTTGTCGCACTCGTTGATTTTAAACCCACTTGCCAACATTGTTTGGTCAAATTTGGCATGCCATTGGTTGGGTGCTTGTTTAAATCCATAAAGCAACTTAACAAGTTTGCAGACTTTCTTTTCTTTACCAGTTACCACAAAACCCTCAGGTTGTTCCATGTAAATCTCTTCCTCTAATTCTCCATTTAAGAAAGCTGTTTTAACATCCATTTGATGGATTTCAAGACCATACACGGCCGCTAGTGCCACTAACACCCTAATAGATGTTATCCTCGTTACTGGCGAGTAAGTGTCAAAGTAATCAAGGCCTTCCTTTTGTCTATAACCTTTGACAACAAGTCTTGCCTTATATTTGTCAATAGTGCCATCAGCTTTCACTTTCCGTTTAAAGATCCATTTCGAACCTAAAGGCTTATTTCCTGGAGGAAGATCTACCAATTCCCATGTATGGTTATCCAAAATTGATTGAATCTCACTATTGACTGCCTCTTTCCAAAACGCTGAATCAGAAGATGACATAGCTGCTTTAAAAGTTTGAGGCTCATTTTCAAGCAAGAATGTCACAAAATCTGGTCCAAAGGAAGTAGATGTTCTTTGACGTTTGTTACGCCTTGGATCTTCTATACTTGGAGTATTTTCCTTTGGTTCTTCCCGAGGTCGTTTAGGTCTTTCACTTAATGACTCACATTTAGTTTTATACGGATAGATGCTTTCAAAGAATTCAGCATTATCTGATTCCATTACCGTATTATCGTGAATTTCGGGATTATCGGATTTATGAACCAAAAACCGGCATACTTTACTGTTTGTAGCATATCCAATGAAAACGCAATCAACAGTTTTTGGTCCGATTTTAACCCTTTTAGGTAAAGAAACTTGTACCTTTGCTAGACACCCCCACACTTTGAAATATTTCAAGTTGGGTTTTCTTCCTTTCCATTTTTCATATGGAATAGATTGCATTTTGTTGTGGGGTACTCTGTTGAGTATTCGGTTAGCTGTAAGGATAGCTTCGCCCCAAAAACTCTGCGGTAATCCGGAACTTATTAATAAAGAATTCATCATTTTCTTTAATGTCCGGTTTTTCCTTTCCGCAATTCCATTGGATTGAGGTGTGTAAGGTGCAGTAGTTTGATGGATAATTCCATATTCCGAACATATTTCTACAAATGGAAATTTATATTCTCCACCCCTATCACTTCTAATCATTTTGATCTTTTTATTCAATTGATTCGCCACTTCATTCTTGTATTGCTTAAATGCTTCAATTGCTTCATCCTTACTATTAAGCAAATAAATATAACAATATCGAGTGCAGTCGTCAATAAAAGTAATAAAATACTTTTTCCCACCTCGAGATGGTGTCGACTTCATATCACAAATATCAGTATGAATTAAGTCTAAAGGATTTGAATTCCTTTCAATAGACTTATAAGGATGTTTTACAAACTTAGACTCAACACATATTTGACATTTTGATTTATTACACTCGAATTTAGGCAACACTTCTAAATTAATTAACTTCCGTAAGGTTTTGTAATTGACATGTCCTAAACGAATATGCCATAAATCATTTGACTCCAATAAATAAGAAGAAGCTGCAATTTTATTCATACTGTCAACAACCATTATATTTAGTTTGAAGAGGCCCTCTGTGAGGTAGCCCTTTCCAACATACATTTCATTCTTGCTTACAACAACTTTATCAGAAACAAATACACATTTGAATCCATTCTTAACAAGCAAAGAAGTAGAAACTAAATTCTTCCTAATAGTAGGAACATGAAGAACGTTGTTGAGCGTTAACACCTTGCCGGAAGTCATCTTTAGAAATACCTTCCCATAACCTTCAATCTTGGCTGTTGCAGTATTTTTCATGGAAAGCTCTTCTTCGGGACCAGCAGTAGAGTAAGTCGCAAATGCTTCCTTGACAGCACAAGCATGTCGAGTGGCTCCAGAGTCAATCCACCACTCCTTCGGATTTCCAACTAGGTTGCATTCCGAAAGCATTGCACACAGATCATCAATGTCATCATTCTTCTCCACTATGTTGGCCTGTCCCTTCTTCTTATACTTTTTCGGGAGACGATAATCAGGGGCTTTGTGACCGGTTTTTCCACAATTGTAGCAGCTTCCCTTGAATTTCTTTTTGTTTTGCTCCTTAGTCTGTCCAGAAGACCTCTTTCTCTTCTTACTTTTTGGAACAGTCTCCTCAACGATATTAGCTCCCATGATCATTGAATTTCCACGAGACTTCTTCTCGGCTGTTTTGTTGTCTTCCTCAATCTTGAAACGAATCACAAGATCTTCCAACTTCATTTCTTTGCACTTGTGCTTAATATAGTTCTTGAAATCTCTCCACGAAGGAGGCAATTTTTCAATCATTGCAGCCACTTGAAATGCTTCATTCACGACCATACCTTCAGCAATAAGGTCATGAAAAATAAGTTGAAGCTCCTGAACTTGGGTTCCAACAGTTTTACTGTCTATCATTTTATAGTCTAGAAACTTGGCAACCACGAACTTCTTCAAGCATGCATCTTCAGTCTTGTGCTTCTTCTTAAGTGCGTCCCATAATCCTTTCGAAGTATTCATCGCACTGTACACATTGTACAAGTCATCCTCTAAAGCGCTTAAGATATAGCCTTTGCAAAAAAAATCTGCCTGCTTCCACGCCTCAACAATCATGAATTTCTCATTGTCCGGCATGTCCGCAGCAGGCACTGGAGGTTCTTCACTAGTGAATTTCTGCATACCAAGTGTGGTAAGCCAGAAGAACACCCTTTGCTTCCACTCTTTGAAGTTGGCTCCGAAAAATTTTCTCGATTTCTCTGCCGGTGGAATAGCAGTCCGGCTTGATGAGGCTATCATCGTTGCCGCAATAGTCGCAGAAGAATTTCCGTTATCAATTGCCATTTCTCACTGTAAACAACAGAAGAGTTCAATTAATGGAAAAATCAGAACAGTAAACAATACTGTTATTAACAAAAACAGTATGTATAATAAATAAAACCGAAGTTTTTATATACTGTTTCACAGAAAAACGATGAAGTTTTTATGTTCTTCAAATCATTTTACAAATTTCAATACTCTGATGAAGTTTTTATATCTTCAAATCAGAATAATAAAATTCAGAAGGAGTAGAAAACTACACAGGTTTTAATCTCCACAAACAAAATACAGAATATTAAAAAAAAAAATTCCTTAAGAATGTTATAATTTTGTATTGCTGTAATAAACAATTAAACTTTCTGGAAAAATAAAATAGAAAGTTAGTAATACTTGTTTAACGAAATAAATTCTGGAAAAACAATATAGGAATAAATCGAGCCCACTGAATACACAGTGTGTCCTTAAGGAAATTATTCCCCTCAAGTACCCGAGGTGCTGGAATATATCCTCCCAGGATAGAACGATTTAACTCACTAGTGTATTGGTACCAAAAACTCTGATGAACTGCGAACCACTCAATGGTCGTAAAACACACTGAAAAATATTGTGCAGAAGAAGAAGAAGAAGAAGAAGAAGAAAAAGAAGAAGAAGAAGAAGAAGAAGAAGAAAAAGAGCTCAGAAAATTTTGTAAGGAAAGATTCTGGATTCAAACTCTATTTATAGAGTTGATGGCATTGTTTCTGAAAAGGTTTGTAACCTTTCAGAAATAGCCATGGCTGTTGGAAAAGGGGTATTTGAAATATTGTGGGAAAAAAGTAGGGAAAGAAAACGAGCCTGACCGCGGTCATGGGTTATTTCGGATTTAATTTTTTGTTATTTATTTAATTAATTAATTAAATAATTGAAAGAAATTTTGTCCAAAAAGATTAATCAATCAATCGTTGACCGAAGCCGAACCCGAAGCCGAGCCGAGCCGAGCCGAGCGAGCAACGACGGCGGCGCGAGGCTTGCCTTTTTCTTAACTCTTTAAGAGCTAGAAGAAGAGCAATTATATATATACCCATCAAAAGTCTTTTCTTCCTCCGATATGGGACAATGTCCCTTTCCCAAGGAAAACTCAAATATTTCATTTTTCCTCCATTTCTCATTCACCCTCTTTAAGCTACACAAGCTTAAAATCCCAACAGAAACAATCAAGGTCTAAATAGGCAATTAGAAGGAAGATTCCAATCACTAGTTGATTGTTATTATACTACTAAATTTTAGTTAGTACAAAAAGAAAGGGATTTGGCTCACCTCCTGTACAGGATCTCTCCATTTCCATCAATGCACATTTAATTTAATGACACTTGTCATTTTTCCGATCTAAGGGCCAAGGTTTATTTAGAATAAATCTTGGTTAAATTAAATATTCTTTTGCTGGATTAGAATGAAAAATAATTTTCTTTTGCACATTTTTTTTTCCGTTCTGATTGGACAGACAAAATTAGTTAGTCAGAGAGGAAACATATTTTCTTACCAAGATTAAAACTAAAAAATCCTATATTGATTTTTTACATATTGATTAATTATTTACATATTGATTAATTACAACCATAAATAAACTACAACAAGCAATAAATCTATGTTTCTGCTTATGCAAACCTTAAAGCAGAATACGACGCTAGGGATTCAAAATGCCAAAAGCAGAGATAAAGCAACAAAGCTGAACGAAACTAATTCCATTAACTTCATTATCCATATGCGTCTTCCATCAGAGATACGTTTCCTATCCAAAGCAATCCAAAGTTCAAAAGAAATACCTGGACTGGAGCAAAAGCAACAAGAAAATAAGACACTGGTTTTGGCTAAGTCCAGCTTAGAGCAGCAAAGATAAGTAAAAGAGAAAATAAATCTCCAAAAAAATTGGGCAGAAATAGCAGCAAGAAAAGCAGCAGCAGAAAACCAACAACACAACAGCTTCAAACTCAAACCCAGAAATCCAGAAATGACTCAAAATCAGTATGAGATGAGAGTAGAAATGAAAAATAAAGAGTGAATTCTGTGTGTGTCTCCCTGTGAGTGAATATGCAAATCCCTTTTTTTTTTCGTCCCCCAGAATGTGAGGAAGAGTCCTCTTTTATAGAATGTAAGAGTGTCCTTTGTATGAGGGAGAGGGAGTCTGAGAATATTCTGTTAGCGTGAATTTAGAAAAAATGGCCGAGGGGAGGAAATCTTTTTCTAACTGAAAAATGCCAGCTGCCACTTCTAGAAGCAGACTATCTGCTTAGGTTTGGGCCAAATGCTATGACCTAAATGGCCCAAGACCAAGCCCAGATCCGACCTCAAAGAAAACAGCCCACAAAGAGAATGAAACAACACATGCCATATTTCGAATTTCAAATATAATCAGAGATTTTACTAAATACTTAACTTTTAATTAATCTAAATCAGTTTATTAGTTAAACTAATTGAGCATGCAATTAACAACGAAGTTTAATTAACCAACTGAAAAGAAAAGGAAGGGAGAAAGAAAAGAAAAAGAGCAAGAACAAATGAGGAAAAAGAATACTAATTTAAACGCTAAAGAAATGAATAAACGAAACAAACCGACAAGCAACGGGAATGATGAACTCTAGCCACGAACGATGAATAGACCGGACCCCGGTAACTTCAAAATGGGTCAAAACTAACCTAAAATAATTACTCTCATCAAGATCACTCGATTCATGTGAGTCTCGAACCAAAACAAGCAGAAATACCAAAGCAATTTAAAACATATCAAACTAGGATTTTTCTGGAATTTTAGATCTAAAATTTGCTAATTTTGGTGGGGTTTCTAATGAGATTGATGGGGGATTAGGGATTATGAGGGTATGAGGGTTATAGGGTGCGAGTTTGAGGAGATTTGGAGTGGCGCTGCCGGTGTGGGAACTTTGGGCGGCTAGGGTTCCGAGTGAGTTTGAGAGAGAGAGACGAGGGGTTTGGGGGCGGCTAGGGTTTGGTGAGTGAACGAGAGGGAGAGGGAAATGAGAGGGGTCTGAAGGGTTTTGGGGGGGGGGGGGCTCCGACAGATATAAGGGTTAGGGGGAGTTACGGGCCGTTCGATCAAAAGAAATCAACGGCTGAGATCGCCGTTAATAAAACGACGTCGTTTTGATGAGGCTGGACCGGGTGAGGGGTTTGGCCCTGGGCAACAAATTGATTCGGGGCCTTTAGCACTAGCCCAAATGCAAAGCAGCCTCTTTTTCTCTTTTCTCTTTTCTCTTTTTTTTTTTTTGTTTTCTTTCTTTTCTTTGATTTTTTTAAAATCTAAATAAAATTTAAAAAAAAACCTAAATTAAGTCCTAAATCAATCTAATTTGTAGAAATGAACTTAGTTATCTATTTTACCATAATTAATTAATTTAAACTAATGAAAGAAAGATTACTAATTTGCAATTTAAAGCTAAAATGTAAAAATGCAATTAGTCCTAAGATGTTATGCACGAAATACTTTAGACATTTTGGTATTTTTTTTTATGATTTTAGAATGTTAAATATGCAACTAAATGCAAGCAACTTTTAACTAAAATTCCTACAAATTCTATAAAAAAAAAACTAAAAACAATTAAGAAAAACTCTATTCGTGAATTTCTATAGGAATATTTTAGTCGGGCAAAAATCACGTGCTCACACATATGTGATTCTGAGGACCAATGTTTCTGGATTTACTGATTTCGGGGATTGAGTTTGTTTTCATAAGTTAACTCCCTTACTTTTTCTGTGTTTTCTTTCCTGTTATTATTATTATACTGCGTGCAGGTTATTGTTAGTGACATGCCTTAGCCTTGTCACTATTTCGTCGAGGGTAGACTCGGCACTTACATAGTACATGAGGTCGGTTGTACTCATACTACACTCTGCACTTCTTGTGCAGATTTTGGAGTCAGTCCTAGTGGCGGTCAGTAGATTGCTCGGATTGATTGCTTTACCGGGACTTGAGGTACAGTTGCACGGCGTCCGCAGCCCTGAAGTCCCCTTTCATATCTCTCTTGCTGTTTACTGTATTCCAGACAGTTATGCTTTCATTCAGACTTTTATTTATAGTACTCTAGTCGCTCGTGTACTTGTGACACCAGTTCTGTGATTGTGTCTAGATATTATGATTTTCTCACTCTATTTCAGTTTATTCAGTTTCTTGGTTATTACTTAATTTGAATTGTTAAAAATGACTAAAAACTATTCGAACGTTGATTTGCCTAGCAAATGAAATGTTAGGCGCCACGCCATCACGATTCCGAGAGTGGAAATTTCAAGCCGTGACACAAGAACTCACGACGATATCCTCAAAAATTTGAGTTCAAAAGGAAAAAGAAAAGAAAAAGTTCACTAATTCAAGAGGAAACAATCAAGGTCTAAATAGGCAATTAGAAGGAAGATTCCAATCACTAGTTGATTGTTATTATACTACTAAATTTTAGTTAATACAAAAAGAAAGTAACGCTTGGCCTACTTTTTTTCTTTTTAAATACGTCTCTTCTTGTTCTTTAGGGGAATAAGAATGCGATAGTCCTATTCAATTCAATTTTCCAAAAAAAAAAAACATAAAAATAAATAATATTACCCAACAATTTCTCTGAGCAAGGCAATGACAAGACGGGCAAGGTAGGTGTAGACTATGAATTTTAATTTATCAATTATGACGAGGCGTACAGGTCAGAACATGTAATTTTCTTCCAATTTGGTAGTATTAAAATAGAAAGTCAATGCTACTTGATGTGTTAACTATTAGTAAATGTAGAGCAACTTATTATTTAAAACTAATGTGAAAACTAGAGTTTCAAAATTCTTATTGTTCTTAAAATGCTAGTCTAGATCAAATGAACTGTTGGACTGTTTCGGTCCTTATAGTTTGTACTGTATATAATCAGTTAGTTAACACATCAAATAGTTATCCTCAACTCTAGCAAAAGTGAGAAAGAGAAGGTATAAGACCCTAGTAATTTCGGCAAAACTGTGTTAACAAACAATACTAGTTTGCATATTGCTCTAGCATTACAAACAACAACAACAACAATAACTCAGTATAATCTCATTAGTAAGGTCTAAATAGGTTATTATGGACACTCCTACTCTGCTGTAGAGAGTCTGTTTCCGATAGATCCTCGGCTCTCTCCCTCCAAGAACTCGCCACCTTGCTCTTGGGGTTACTCGAACTCACAACCTCTTGGTTGGAAGCAGAAGGTGCTTACTACTAGAGCAACCCACTCTTGTCAAAGCATATTGCTCTAGCATTGAATAGGTAAAAGAAAGCTCTAAGCAGAGACTGTTTTAAGATAGAAACATTAATCTTATCCAAATTCTTAACGATTTTGCAATTCACTATTTTTCTTTGCAGCTCTCAGAAATGGAGATTGGTTTAGCAGTTGGTGGTGCATTTCTCTCTTCAGTTTTTAATGTTCTCCTTGATAGGCTTGCTCCTCAGGGTGAGCTGCTGAAGATGTTTCAGAGGCAAAAACATGATTTTCGACTCTTAGAGAAGCTGAGGAGGACATTGTGTGGTTTTCGGGCTGTACTAAGTGATGCAGAGAATAAGCAGACATCGAATCTAGACGTGAGTCAGTGGCTTAATGAACTTCGGGATGCTGTGGACAGTGCTGAAAACTTAATCGAAGAGGTCAATTATGAAGTTTTGAGAATTAAGGTAGAAGGTCAGCATCAAAATCTTCCAGAAACAAGCAAACAACAAGTAAGTGACCTGAACTTGTGTTTGAGTAATGATTTTATTATTAACATAAAGGAGAAACTGGAATACACCATTGAAACTCTGGAGGAGTTGCAAAAGCAAATTGGTCACCTTGGCCTTAAAGAGTATTTTTATTCGGGTAAACGAGAAACTAGAAGACTTTCAACTTCTGTGGTTGATGAATCTGATATCTTTGGTAGGCAGAATGAAATAGGGGAATTGGTTGACCGTTTATTATCGGTTGATACAACTGGAAAAAAATTGACTGTAATTCCTATTGTTGGAATGGCTGGGATTGGCAAAACAACACTAGCTAAAGTTGTTTACAATGATGAGAAGGTGAAAGAGTATTTTGATTTGAAAGCTTGGTTTTGTGTGTCTGAACCATATGATGCTTTTAGAATAACAAAAGGGTTACTTCAAGAAATTGGCTTAATCCTTGATGCCAATCTTAATCAGCTACAGGTCAAATTGAAGGAAAACTTAAAGGGAAAAAAGTTTCTTATTGTTCTAGATGATGTTTGGAATGACAACTATAATGAGTGGGATGACTTGAGAAATCTTTTTGTACAAGGAGACGTAGGAAGTAAGATCATTGTGACGACACGTAAGGAAAGTGTTGCCTTGACGATGGGTAATGACGACCAAATTAGCATGGACACTTTGTCTAGTGAAGTCTCTTGGTCTTTATTCAAACGACATGCATTTGAAAACATGGATCCTAAGGAACATCTAGAACTTGAAGAGGTTGGGAAACACATTGCAGCTAAGTGCAACGGATTACCGTTAGCTCTAAAGACACTTGCTGGCATGTTACGCTCCAAATCAGATACTGAAGGGTGGAAACACATTTTAAGAAGTGAAATATGGGAGTTGTCGGACAATGGCATAATACCAGCATTAATGTTGAGCTACAATGATCTTCCCGCACATTTGAAGCGATGTTTTTCCTATTGTGCAATATTTCCCAAAGATTATCCATTTCGAAAAGAACAAGTAATTCAATTGTGGATTGCTAATGGCCTAGTACATGGGTTGCAAAAAGATGAAACAATTGAAGATTTGGGCAACCTATACTTTCTCGAGTTGAGATCAAGATCATTGTTCGAAACGGTCCGACAGTCTTCTCAAAGGAAGGTAGAGGAATTCTTAATGCATGACCTTGTTAATGATTTGGCCCAAATTGCATCTTCAAAACTTTGTATCAGGTTGGAAGATAATAATGGATCTCATAGATTGGAAAAAAGTCGACACCTCTCATATTCAATGGGTTGTGATAACTTTGAGAAATTGAAATCCCTGCATGAATTGGAGCAATTGAGGACATTGCTTCCGATAAGCCTCAAACCCAATTATATTCCAATTTATCTAAGCAAGAGGGTGCTGCATAACATATTGCCAAGACTAACATCCTTAAGGGCACTATCATTGTCTCATTATGCTATCAAAGAGTTGCCGAATGACTTGTTCATCAAATTAAGACTCCTAAGGTTTTTGGACCTTTCTTGGACAAAGATAAAAAAATTGCCAGATTCAGTTTGTGTACTGTATAACTTAGAGACATTTCTCTTATCATTTTGTGATTATCTTGAGGAGTTGCCATTGCAGATGGAAAAGTTGATCAACTTACGTTACCTTAATATTAGCGGCACTTCTCGCTTGAAGATGTCGTTACATCCAAGAAAGTTGAAAAGCCTCAAGGTCTTAGTGGGAGCTAAATTTCTTCTAAGTGGTTGTAGTGGTTTGAGAATCGAAGATTTGGCTGAATTGCAGAACTTGTATGGATCTGTATCAATTCTAGAATTGCAAAATGTGGCTGACATAAGGGAAGCTTTGAAGGCAAATATGAGGGGAAAGGAGCATATAGAGAAGTTATCATTGGAGTGGAGTGGAGATATTGCCGACAACTCACAAAATGAAGGAGACATACTTGATGAGTTACAACCAAATACAAACATAAAAGAACTCGAGATCACCGGATATAGAGGGACAAATTTTCCAAATTGGCTAGCTGATCATTCCTTTCTTAAACTGGTGAAATTTTCTCTTACTGACTGCAAGTATTGTTATTCGCTGCCCGCACTAGGACAACTTCCTTCTTTGAAATTCCTTACCATTAGAGGGATGCATCAAATATCAGAGGTGACTGAAGAATTCTATGGTAGTTTGTCTTGCAAAAAGCCATTTAACTCTCTTGAGACGCTTGAATTTTCAAAGATGCTAGAGTGGAAGCGGTGGCATGTACTAAGGAATGAGGAGTTCCCTGCACTTCAGTACCTCAGAATTGAAGATTGTCCCAAGTTGATTGGGAGGTTGCCTGAAAATCTTTGTTCTTTAACAACATTGAAAATTTCAAAATGTCCTAAACTCAATTTGGAGACACCTATCCAACTTTCAGGTTTAAAAGAGTTTGAAGTTGTTGGTTCTCCTAAGGTTGGAGTTCTTTTTGATCATGCTGAAATGTTTACATCCCTACTTCAGGGAATGAAGCACATAGTTAAATTAAATATTATTGAGTGTTACTCTCTTACATCCTTACCTATTAGCAGTCTGCCAAGTACCTTGAAGGAAATAAAGATATATCAAAATCAGAAATTGAAATTGGAGTTGTCAGTTAGTGAGATGATCTCTAGCAGAAGTCACATGTTTCTCGAGAGATTGACACTAGCTGGATGTTATTCTATAGATGATATACCAGCTGAGTTGGTCCCAAGTGCACACATTTTGAGAATTGAGCGTTGTCACCGCCTCACAAGGCTTTTGATTCCCACTGGGATTGAGATACTCGAAATTAACAGATGTGAGAATCTTGAAATACTTTCGGTGGCATGTGGGAAACAGACCAGGTCGTTGCATGATTTGCATATTAACAAAAGCCAGAAGCTGAAGTTGCTACCAGAAGGAATGCAAGAATTCCTTCCATCTCTTAAGAAACTGATACTAGAAAATTGTCCAGAAATCGAGTCCTTTCCTGAAGGAGGATTGCCCTTCAATTTAGAAGTCCTTCACATCGTCGATTGCAAGAAACTGGTGAATGGCCGAAAGGAGTGGGGTTTACAGAGACTTCCCTGTCTCACAAGTTTACGCATCTTCCATGATGGCAGTGACCAAGAGATTCTTGGTGATGAGAATTGGGAGTTGCCTTGCTCTATTCGACGTCTTTGGGTATCCAATCTGAAAACATTAAGCAGCCAAGTTCTCAAAAGCCTCACCTCTCTTGAATTTCTATTTACTTACAATTTACCTCAAATTCAGTCACTGCTAGAAGAAGGGCTTCCCTCGTGTCTTTCTCATCTAACATTAAATGATCATAATGAGCTCCATTCACTACAAACCGAAGGTCTTAGGCGCCTCACTTCGCTTCGAAGCCTAAAGATATACCACTGCCATCAACTCCAATCTATTCCAGAATCAGCGCTGCCCTCCTCCCTCTTTGAGCTGTTTATTGAAAACTGCCCTAATCTCCAATCTGTTCAAGTAAAAAGAAAGCCGTCCGTCCTCTCTCTGCTGCATATCTGTCACTGTGGTAATCTCCAACCTCTTCCAGAATCAGTGTTGCCTTCCTCCCTATCTAAGCTGGTTATCTTTCATTGCCCTAAACTCCAATCTCTTCCGGTAAAAGGGATGCCCTCTTCCATCTCTACACTATGGATTCACAACTGTCCATTGCTCAAACCAAGTCTAGAATTTGAGGAGGGGGATTACTGGCCAAAAATTGCTCAAATTCCCACCATAAAAGTCGATGAGGAATACCTCTAATGATTATGACGAGTGGTGCTCTGATAAATGTAAGTTTTATTTTCCAGTAGCTCTTATTTGTTGTTACTACTTCTTTTTGCTTGTTTGTTAATTCTTTCCCTTTGTTAAATCTTGTTGTCAAGGCTATTGCACTGTGAAGCTGAACATATATGAAATTAATAATGTTCACCTAAGTAGATCTCAACAACAATTCACGTTAGTTTCCCTTTTTGCAGTGAGTTGAGGTGGTTCACTCCTGAGATTTGATCTGTCTTCTGGGACTTAAATGTCTAAGTGAAGAAAGGTACTTCTCTTTTGTGTGGAATTTGGCAGTACTACTACTCTTTTGCAAGTGAAGAACAATTCTTCTATGTTCGGTTGATCATTTTCTCTGTTCTATTTTGAATCGATATAATGTCAGTTCTTTCAGTTTGTAGCTGAAATTTTCCTCCAGAACCTATGCAAGAACTCCTTCCATCTCTCGAACGAATTCTAGTTATTTGATTCTCAGAAAATGAGTCCGTTTGTCGTCTAGTTATTTATTCAAGACTCCATTTGTTTGTTCATTAATTCATTTTCTTTTTTATTCTTTCAGACTGCTATGTGTCAAGTGTGGTATGATTGGACAATCATCTCAGCTACAAGGAAAAGTTTCTGCCTGCAGTTGAATAAAGTCTCACATTAATATAATGGTCTGTTTCACAGTTTGAGAAAGAAAAGAAAATCTGTGCAAGTGTTAAGTCATATGTGGAGCATTGACAGTTTTCCCTAAATGAAAGGAATAGATAATTATGTCATCTTAAGCATTTATTCTATGCTGATTTTATTCTTTTTTGTGTTTCGGTTTTGCCTTTAATTTTAGACGTGGTCATGAAATACACAGATCTCTTATTCACGCCAAGTTAAACGAATATAAGCTCTCTCGTCGTGATTTAACACCTCTAAGTAGAAGATATTATTGTAAAAGAAAAGGGAACTTTTGAATATTATCATCTGAAGAACTTTTGTAAACTTCTCTATTTTTATTAGGATTTTGGCATCAGTACATGTGCGTGTGTGTGTTTGTGTACATAAATATTGTGCAGAGGTTTCCTCCTATGTCAAAGTCAAAAATCAAAAAGGACTTGTTATTTCTAGGTCCGCAATTTTGTGATTTGCTTAGTATGACATTAAGCTCTACGTTTTCAGAGTTTATGCATTGCTCTAAGTAATTCTTTAATTTGTTTATTTGGACTATTTAGCATATAGATTTTATAGTACTAGTCTGAGGCTTGGCTCTATTAACATTCATTTGTTTACTAAATTCTTCTGATGTTTTGCATTTCTGTCGTTGCTTCTTGTCTAAGCCTGGGGTGTATTTTAAAATTGTCATTTCCTCATGGAAAATTCTTTAGTCTCATGATAGCTGAAGTTTTCCTCCAGAACCCATGCAAGGCAAGCATTCCTTCCATCTCTCGACGAGTTTTGGTTTTTCCTTGCTAGAGAATGAGTCCTTTCCAGTTGGAACGACGACCAACAATCATGATATTGGGCAAAAAAGAGATTCTTGCATATGCAACTCTGGAACTGCTTTGCATAATTGAGGAAGTCACCTCAGTTCGAATTAAAGAGTGCCTTCCTCGGCTTGTGATGTATAACTCGAGCATCAACCCATGCTCCAATATTTCCAAGGATTATAAACTAGTAGAGTACAATACAAGTAAGTTCATTAAATGTTATCAGTGCTTCAGTTTCTTCGTACAATTATGCAATGTTTAACCAAAGAATCCTATATCTTGTCTTAGACTTGTTATATCTCATTGGTTTCAAGTTGATGTGTAAAACTACATTTGATAGCAAATATTGAGAATTTTTTCAGTATTTGGATCACTGAGTATTTGGACCCCACTATGTGGGATTATACTTGTTATATTGTTGTTGTTGTTGGATCATTGAATTTCTAACTACGTTGCATTCGAACTGAGAATCTTATCACTTTTTTGTATCTCTAATAGTTAAATGGATACTAAATTGTCATCTTCCAGGGGATGTACATTTCATCTTTTTGTGTTGGTTCTTTTTAGGCAACTTTGATCTTGGTAATACCATATACTCTTCTTATTTTGCATCAGAGAGGAAATTGAGATTAGACAACACATATATATTGCACATTATGATCAGATTATAAGAAAATTATATTGTTTTTCACTGTTAGGATTTGAACAACAAAGTTCAACGATCATTTCGGAATTTAGTAAAACTGCATTCAAAACCAGAAAATTAGAAATTAGAATAGAAACGTAAAAGTATTCCGAGCCAACAAAATTTCTTGTGTGTCCTTAAGGATTTTAATCCCCTCTGCCTAAGTTATTTGGATTAACTCTTCATAGGATAGAAAAACTATTCTGTAATAGCGACACTTCAAATTATAGAAATTCAACGAACACAAATAACGGAATAAATCACACAATGAAGACTCTATTTGATTTTAGGAATATGCAAAAGTTATTGGAATTTCTGTTGTAAAATTTGAAACAATGCCTGCGTATTTATAGGCAATGAAAGGTTTGAGACGAAGTTGTACAATCCAAAAAGTATATATACAAGATATATGTCTTACACGCATTGGCTTGGTATAAACATTCGGTGTGAGTAAAAATTTTACCCACATCAATAAATACGACTCTTGTTGTCCCTTGGGAAAATATGATCTTTAGATTCCTTCTCGACGAAATTCTCAACATAAATCCTTTCGTTATTTTCGCTCTTTTGTTTCCTCTGCCGCCTGCATCTAATAAACCTCACATCTCATACAAGTATAAGATTACAAGATTAAAAAAATTGACAATGTCAATGCAAAGACAACAAAGTTCTAATAAACCAACACAAGGTACCATGCTCTTTTTCATCTTCTGATTTTATCTGATAATGTCATTTTCTGACTTTTTTTTAAAAGAAAAGTTGTTTTAGTACGTGAATATATAGTTCTTTGCCTCCACTTGTTTTTCTCTTAATTTTATTTTAAGGTTGGTTTGGTTACTTTCTTCACTTTAACCGTAATTATGAACAAAGGCAAATCCAGAAATTTCGCATAAGATGTTCAAAATGTAGTACATCATTATATAAAAAGTAATTTTTGACTTATATATACAGTATATATAATTATCCAATAAAGGGCATTCAACTGACCACCGTTTACTTTATGTGGCTACCGTGCTGATAGGATGTAGTAAGAGTGGCCGTCCTACATTGTTTGTAATAGTTAATGACCAAACATTGGAAAAAATGTTGTCCTTTTACTTTCTATATGTAACTGCCAAATTATATAAAACAAGAAAAATATGGAGTAATTGTCTATACAGCAGTGGCAAATAATAGCAAAAGTGAGAAGAGAAAAAGTCTTAATACAGCTATAAGAGAAAAGTTGTTTCTGCTAAAGCACATAGTTAGAATACCAGACCTGTTTAGATTATTATCTAGCATTGAAGAGGTAAAATAAATTTCTTTGTTAGGATCGAAAAACCGGGTAGTGCGAAATTTAGCCAAACAATGTTATAATGACAATAACAAAAATAATGCAAGTTGATAATAACGGCAATTAAAGAAGATAAAGAAGACGCAAATTTAACGTGGTTCGGTCAAGGTGACCTACGTCCACAAGCGGAGATGAGCAATTTTATTATACCAACAAGAGTACAAAAGAGAGTACAAAATTAGAGTAAATATTCTAATTCCCAAATACCTCAAGAGAATAACCTCACAAGATCACTCTAAAGAAAGGGTTCACACAAGTGTTTGCCAACACTCACTCTCTTACAAAATACTCTATAATAAAGGAGGAGAAAGAAAGACAAGAGTGAAAAGCTCTTGAATTGGTGTGTTCTCAAATGAGGAGAAGCTCCTCTATTTATAGCAAGAAATATTTGGCCTAATAGTGTATATTATGTCACGGCAAATGTCATAAAAACTTGGTCCACAAATTGTATTATAGTGGATATTATGTCATGGCAAATGTCATGAAAATTTGGTCCTCACTTGAAAATAAGCCAAATTAATGGCCATATTACACTCTTGATACAAACTAATTTTAGATACGATCTCTTCCAAATTCTTGACCATTTTGTTGGTTCTTCGTTTTGCTTTGAAGCTTTTAAAAATGGAGATTGGCTTAGCAGTTGGTAGTGCATTTATCTCTTCAGGCCTTGCAGTTCTCTTTGATAGGCTTGCTCCTCAGGGTGAGCTGCTCAAGATGTTTCAAAGGCATAAGCATGATTTTCGGCTATTTAAGAAGCTGAGGATGACTTTGCTTGGTCTTCAAGTTGTGCTGAGCGACAGTGGCGAAGCTAAGAAATTCTATAAGGGTGTTTAAATTTTGAATATTCTTTGCCAATAAACTATGCAAGGGTGTTCAAAGTCTATTTTTAATCAATAACAAGTAATATTTTACCTTATATGTAGTATAATTTTTCGGCGAATGGTGGTCAGTTGGCCACTCTTGGGCCAATAGCTTCGCCCCTGCTGAGCGATGCAGAGAACAAGCAGGCATCAAATCCGTACGTGAGCCAGTGACTTAGTGAACTTCAGGATGCTGTGGACAATGCTGAAAACTTAATGGAAGAAATCAATTATGAAGTTTTGAGACTTAAAGTGGAAGGTCAGCATCAATATCTTGAAGAAATAAACAACCAACAGGTAAGTGACTTTAACTTGTGCTTGAGTGATGAATTTTTAGTTAACATAAAAGAGAAATTGGAAGACACCGTTGAAACGCTAGAGGAGTTGGAAAAACAAATTGGTCGCCTTGACCTCAAAGCCTATATTGATTCGGCTAAGCAGGGAAGTACTAGACAAGAAACTTCTGTAGTTGATGAATCTGATATCTTTGGATACATACTCTCCGGTTACAAGAATTACGTCCATACGAATGTTAGTAGCATTAACTGCAGTTTATGGTTTTGAAATTCATCAAATGGACGTTAAGACGGCCTTCTTAAATGGAGATTTGGAGGAAGAAATCCACATGGAACAACCTGAAAGGTTTGTGGTTCTAGGTAAAGAAAATGAGGTATGTAGACTTGTTAAATCCCTTCATGGACTAAAACAAGCACCCAAACAATGGCATGCGAAATTTGACCAAATAATATTGTCAAATGGCTTTAAGATAAATGAATGTGATAAATGTGTGTACATTAAAAATGTTCCAAATCACATAGTCATTGTTTGCTTATATGTGGATGATATGCTGATAATGAGTAATGACATTGCCAACATAAATGCGACTAAGTGTATACTAACTAACAAGTTTGATATGAAGGACTTGGGAGTTGCTGGTTTAATTCTGGGTATTAAGATCCATAAGACTCCTCAAAGTCTGGCATTGTCACAATCTCATTATATTAAAACAGTACTTGAAAAATTCAAGCACTTAGATTATAAAGTTGCAAAGACTCCAATTAACGTGAATCTTGCACTAGCAAAGAACAAAGGCCAAAGTATATCACAATTGGATTATGCTCGTGTGTTGGGATGTTTAATGTATATCATGAACTGTACACGACCAGATATAGCTTGTGCTATAAGTAAATTGAGTCGATACACGAGTATTCCAGGTCAATCTCATTGGATGGCAATGAAACGAGTTTTGGGATATTTAAAACATACTCAGGACTTTGCTTTGCACTACAGTAAATATCCTGCGGTGATTGAGAGATATTGTGATGCAAATTGGATCACCGATTCAACTGATTCTAAGTCCATAAGTGGATATGTATTCACTATTGGTGGAGGAGCGGTATCTTGGAAGTCGTCCAAACAAACTTGTATTGCCCGCTCTATAATGGAGGCTGAGTTCATAGCCTTAGATAAAGCCAGTGAAGAAGCTGAATGGCTCCGAAATTTCTTAGAAGACATTCCATTTTGGCCCAAACCATTAGCACCAATATGCATACACTGCGATAGTCAAGCGGCAATTGGAAGGGCTGGGAGCGTTATGTATAACGGTAAATCTCGTTATATATGACGAAGACATAAAATCTTTAGGTAATTACTCTCTAGAAGAATTATCACGATTGACTACATAAAGTCAAGCGATAATGTGTCGGATCCATTTACGAAAGGCCTAACTAGAGAGGTAGTTGAGAAATCATGGAGGAAAATAAGACTATGGCCGAGAACAAGTCATTGTGACGGTAACTCTACCTAGAAGACTGGAGATCCCAAGATCTAGGTTCAAGGAGATCAAACAAAGTCATTAATGACGGTTCAACATTGTCAACTAAAATTTTGGTCCATTCTTGTGATGAGACAATGTTCAGTACCAAGGATAAAGCATTAAGGCTTTTTAATAATTTCTAAATTTGATACGGGGTATATCAAATAGTGTATCTATAGGATGATACGTTTAGGAATCACCTATGTAAGTGTGAAGTGTTAGACGCTTCAAGGAGAATTTTGTAAGGCCAGTTTTCTATGCATTTATGAAACTAGGAGGTGTTCATGGCTGAAACGAACACAACAATGAGAACCAAAGATGGTTAAAGGTTGATTGTGTGACTTATGGTTGTCTAGGTATACACTAAAGTTTGACGGTTCAAAGATATCAAATCTACCGATTGACCGAGTATATTCGACATAAGTTCACTACAGAAAGTTCAAAGAGAAACTTACTTATCCAGATGCGATTAATCCTTGCTTGCGAATCACACAGTTTTTCATGCATATTTCCGTGATATAGCCATTTCCCATTCATGTGAGGGATTCTTGAGTTTTTTAAGCTAAAATAAGCTTAAAAGATGGTGAATGGGAAATAAAGGAAAAATAAAATATTTGAGTTTCCCTCCTTGACAAAGGGACATTGTCCCATATTGGAGGAGGAAAAGATTTTTGATGGGTATATATATAATTGATCTTCTTTTACTCTTAAAGAGTTAAGAAGAAAGCAAGCCTCGCGTCGTCGTCGTCGTCGTCGCTCGGCTCGGCTTCGGTCAAATGATTGATTGATTAACTTTTTGGACCAAATTTATTTGTTAATAGTAAATATTAACGTAATATTATTAAATATCTTTTTTTTGTAATAAAAAATTAATAGTAAATCCAAATTATCCGTTTCCTCTGCCCGTCCATTTTTTGTAACGGAAAATAAATTCCTCTGCCCGTTTTAATTTGCATAAAAGGACATTTACGTTATGACCGTTTTACGTAACTGGCCTCTGAAGAGTTGCACCTCTTCATTTTGAACTCAACATGTTGGCTATATATATCAGTCCATTCTCTCAGATTTTCCATACGAATTTCTGAATTCTCCTCCTTTCTTCTGTATTATTTTAACTACAAAGAAAACAACAGTAAGTGTGATTTGCTACCGATTATTGTGTTCGCTGAAATACTGGGGTTTGAAGTATCGCTACACCAGCTTCGACTTTGGATTCGGATTCGGATTCGAATTTGGTCAAATGATCGATCGATTGATTAATATTTTGGACCAAATTTATTTGTTAATAGTAAATATTAACGTAATATTATTAAATATTCATTTTCTGTAACGAAAAAGTAATATTAAATCCAAATTATATGTTTCCTCTGCCCGTCCGTTTTTTGTAACGGAAAATAAATTCCTCTGCCCATTTTAATTTGCATAAATGGCCATTTATGTTATGGCCGTTTTACGTAACTGACCTCTGAAGAGTTGCACCTCTTTATTTTGAACTCAACATGTTGTATATATATATATATATCAGTCCATTCTCTCAGATTTTCCATACAAATTTCTGAATTCTCCTCCTTTCGTCTGCATTATTTTAACTACAAAGAAAGCAACAGTAAGTGTGATTTGCTACCGATCATTGTATTCGCTGAAATACTGGAGTTTGAAGTACCGCTACACTAGTGTATAATTCATTTTATCCTGGGAGGAAATAATCCACAACCTTGGGTACTAGGAGGGGATTAAGTTCCTTAAGAAAATACTGTGAATTCAGTGGGCTCGGATTAAATTCTATTTATTTTTATTTCTGTTTATACGTTATTTTATATTCTCTAGAATTATTTAACAAATACAGTTTAATAACAATTATGTGTATGCAAACCTGTCTAAGAGGTAGTGAACTTTGGAGTAGGAACAATCCACGATGCTAGTGGCGTTCTGTCGTATCAATCATGAATTCACTTGCCGAAAGAAAAATGGGTGTTGAAGCTGCCATCTTGAAGGTGAATAATGCCCACATAAGACATCAAAGGCTTACGTTGCAAATTGTACCGATCCATATAGTATATAGAATTCGATTTGCATCCCGAAAAATTGGAAGCCAAAACAGACATTGAACTATGCTGAGATAAGAACAAGGCTTCATCTCCCAAGTTGTCCAACTCGACAAACACGGATTCTTGAGTCGATAGGCTTGCAACCAACTTCCAAATCTGGCTTAACACATGGCTGAAGTATTTCGACCCTTAGCAGCTCGTTAGTCGTGGTCTTTACGAGATAAAATTCTTTGAAACCACTATTTGTAAAATAACTTAACCGTGGTGCAATCTCCTTAGATTTCAAAGTAGTGTTGTCTATAGAAAAAACCCTACCATCATAAGTGACAATGTAGTATCTCTCGTCGGGAAAATACGACTTTCCCAGCGAGTTTGTGACAATGATTTAAGAGTTAGACTAGGTACACTATCCTTTAATATTTTCCATCGCTTAGTAAAAGATGAAATTAGTGAATATATACGTTGTACTACTCCAAAAAATGATATAGCTTTTGTACAAGAATTAGTCATATCACAAAGTAACAAATTTAGATTATGACAACCACATGGTGTATAAAATGATTTAGGATTTACATCAAGAAGTCTTTTTTGCACTCCTTTATGTTTTCCCTTCATAATGGACCCATTATCATATCCTTTCCCTCTTAAATTATCAATATCAAGTCCAATATTTTTTTATTTCATCTATAATAACTTCAAAAAGACCTTTTCCGCTCGTATCATCTACTTTTTAAAATTCTAAACAATATTCATTAATTTTTATTGGAGTTGCTGAAATATCCACACTCCGCAGTATAAAAGACATTTGTTCTAGATGACTTGTATCTGGAGTGCAATCAAGTATGATTGAGAAATATTTTGCTTCTATAATTTTTTCTATAATTTTATTCTTAGTTTCACTTGTCAATAAGTTTATCAATTCATTTTGTATTCTATGCCCAAGCTAATGACTATGAATTTCATCATGCTTAATTCATCGAATATGTTCTTGCATGACAGGGTCAAATTGTGCAATCATTTCAATTAAAATTAAAAACTTTCCATTATTCTCTTGATATATCTTTTCATTTTTTCCTCTAAATGCTAAATTATTTTTTTCAAGAATTTTGATCACGGCAATAATTCTTGACAATACATTTTTCTAATGCTCTCTATCTCTATTGATTTGTTCTTGAACATCTTTATCGATTGTTTTATCTTTTTGAAGTCTTATTTCTAAATCAATCCATGCAGCCATGTTAATAATATGTTCATTTGTTGTTTCATGAGTTTTGAGTATAGTACTAATATTTCTCCAATCATTACTACCTTCACTAGCTAGTTTACTACTACAAGTTCCGGAACTCGAACTAAACAGCTTACAACAAAAATAAAATACTTTATCTAAGTCTTTAGAATAAACTAACTATCTTCTATCATGTCTTTCACCATTCACCAATTTTTGAATATAATGTGTAGTAGAAAAATATCTTGAAAGTTTATCATTCGGAAAATTTGTGTCAATTATTCATATCGGTCCCTTTTCTACTAATAGATCTCTCAACTTTGTATCTACATTAGTCCATTGACTAGGATCATATATATTTATAGGAGTTGAATTATCTATTTCATTCACAAGCATCAATGTATTTTTTTGAGAATTTATTTCTGACTTGTCACTTACTTGTTCTTTTTCTACTTGAATATTATTAATTTTAGAACTATCTAACTCAACCGAATTACTAACTTGCTCATCTAGAGAACACTCTCCCAAATTTTCTGATTCAAGATTTTTATTATTCAATAAAATTTTATCAAGAGCACCTTTTTGAGATTGTATTAGATTTTGAATTCTTCTTCTTTTCTTGGGTTTTTCATAACCAGATTCACACTTTCTATTTGACATACTTATCTTCTAATAAATAATCTAAAAATGCACTAAATAGCAAAATATTAAATTTTAGATGAAAAAATAATAAAAAGATAGAATAAATAGCAAAATATTAAATTTTAGATGAAAAAATAATAAAAAGATAGAATAAATAGCAAAATATTAAATTTTAGATGAGAAAATAATAAAAAGATAGAATGATAGAACCTGGTTCAAGAACGGATAGCTTGATATCAAATTAAATTTTCTGCTCGAGTATGCTTGTCGTAAGACTTGAATTATGAAAACAGAATAAACAAAAAATACTCCACTATTTCTTGAATCAATACACTGAACTTTGAAGTCTGAAGCTCCACAATAATGCTTTGATCTTTGGCTATTGAAGAATGGAGTCATGAATTGATTAATTGAAGAACAAAATATAAAAATATAATATAGTGGCATAGTGCTATTAGTGCACACGTTGTCTTCACTTTGCTTGTCTTCACTTCAGAAGCCCCACAATAATGTTGGATATTGAAGAATGGAGTAAGAACAAAGCATAAAAATATAATATAGTGGCATAGTGCTATTAGTGCACACGTTATCTTCACTTTGCTCGACAAAGTTTTGCTTGAGAAAGTTGTGGTCCATTATCTCAAATTTGTATTCAAACTTCCCGTTTCACTTTATAGTTTTTAAAAAATTTATATATATAAAATTTAGGTATAATCAAAAAATGGGCCCCTCATAAATATAGGGCCTAAAGCAATTGCTTTACCCGCTTTATGGATGGGTCGCCCCTGGTAATAAGATTTTCAATAGTGTATAGGTATGTAAAACTTCCTTTTAAATACTACAAGGAATTGCTTTTGGATCTTTCTCCAAGTGCTATCTAAAAATCCATGATTGACTTTCCATAATTCTTGTCCAGAGATATAATAATCTTTACATAGTTAAAGACCAATCTTCAATCTTCCTTTCGTACCTTTGGTATCAGAGCACTTCCTTGACAAGCTGCTTGATTTGTGCAAATTGATACATTTTTCAGCAGTTCATTCTTGACAGCTTACACTTCCTTGACCTTGTTCATTTGCCTTTGAAATCTAAAAATGATTAGATTTGACCAAAAAGATATTTTCATAAAGAAACTCTTCACATGCTTTTAAATACTACAAAGAATTGCTTTTGGATCTTTCTCCATGTGCTATTTAAAACCCCATGATTGACTTTCCATAATTCTTGTCCAGAGATATAATAATCTTTACATAATCAAAGATCACTCTTCAATCTTCCTTTCGCACCTTGTCTTCCTTTTATGGTAAAGACATAATTAATGGGATCTTCAAACATATAAAGTCTAATAGTGGAATTTGTAAGCACGTAACTTTTGACCCGTCATGTATTTTTAGTGTTTAAAATATTTATTTAGCTTAACTTTAATTTTATGGAGTTTTAGTCATTCTACTAGGATTTTAAGTTACTTATCTTCACTTTTATTTTAATATAACCTCCTAAAAATACAAAAAAAAAAAAAGTTTCATATTTTTGCATTGTGTAGTATTTTTATCTCATATTAAAGGAACTTAGCTAAAGTTTTGGACAACAATTTTTAGTCTTGGAGCCCAATTTTAGGACCCAATTTGGCATAACCCTGAGCCCAATCTCCCTTAGCCCACATACCTCATCAGATTATACAACCTTAAGGACCCTATTTTCATTTTTGGAGGAGGAACCTGAAGAAGAGAGAAGAGCCGCCTCTTCATCTTCAAAGTTCTCTCTTCATTTGATAGACAAAGCTGCTGCTCAGGTCATCACTCGCCGGAAATTCGAGCACACAGATACACACGCAGCAGCATCGCTTCAACACCCAACGACCACCCTCCTCACCCGCCTCTGCCATCTCCCTCACTCGAGTTGTTGCTTCGTCGGAATTGATCACCGGCGAGTGGCGACGCCGCCAGTAGCAAGTCCAAAACGGCCACACTCCCTCCTCTCAAATCTGCCGCCACCGCCCATCTCTAACCCGCCGGACTACAGCCATTTTATCTCTCTTTCCTCCTCTTTGTATTTTTCGCTCTCTGATCGAACCACTGATAAAAGATAAGCGCGTTTAGGAAAAGACCCTGTTATTCTTCTTTTTGCTCACACCGAACAAACCATGGCTTATGTCAAAAGAGAATTTAGTCCGAGTTAAGGACCGATGAACTGAGCCGCGGCGGCACATAGTAGGACCATGGATGCACTGTCTATTTTTGGGTCTTTCTTCTTCATTGAGTACACACGGTGGTCCGTTCAAGGTTTTCGAGTTCTGGGTTCGCTCACGGGCTGATTTGCGGTTCCTGTCCAATAGTTATTGCAGTTTGCTACTCTGTCGAGTTCCCGTTGACGGATTCTTTCCTCGCGTGAGCGAGTGTAAAGCTGTTTGGAGGAAATTCTGCTATTGAAAAGCTACATAAAGATCCATTTCTATCTTTAATATTCTACCTCTTGATTTTTGTCACATATGTGGTTGAATGGTTGATTCATATGGTTTCCATGATTATTTGTGATATCTTTTGATCCTTTGATGAAATTTGCTTGAGATTGGTAGCTGGATTCGCTAATGATGTGAAAATGACAATAAGAATGTTTTTCTTTCTTGTGTACGTGCTTTAAAGTAGGCTAGCTGGCATTATTTTTTATGTTATTGATTCAACCGAATGCGATTTAGCATTAATGAAGTAAGGGATTCCAACTTGAAAACTTATTTTGGATTGATTTCATTGTTTGGGTTGTTGTGTAAAATTAAAAGAAATTTAGGTTCAAGATAATTGTATTGTTCTTCTAGTCTTGTTTTATTTACTTTTTCGGGTATGAGCATGCCTAGGTCAACCACACTTAGGTAGGCAAACCTTAGAATTTTGTTTGAATTTTCGAGGTAAGAGGTCGTTCCTCTTTAGTTTATTATGGTTTCATTAGGGGAATGCCCCGAAGAGTTTGTATATATTTTTATCCGGGGTATGGCGGACGATGCATAGCGTAGGATAGATTATAACTCTTAATATTTTTTCTCCTAGTACTTTCTTTTCTTTTCTCTTATTTTTCTTTTATTAGGTGGGAACGACCTCGAGCTTTTTTTATGTTTATTTTCCTTTTCATGTGTTTTTACCTCAATTTGAATATCTTAAAAGCCAACTAGATCGAGTACGCAACCGTGACTTTCACGGGACTCGGGGAATGCCTAACACCTTCTCCCCGAGTCAAATGAACCCCCTTACCTGAATCTCTGGTGCAGTCAGTTTTATAGTCTAAACGTGTTTCAAAAGAACGAATTATTTCTAAAAATAGTGACCTGACACACCGAAACCAAATGTCAGGTGGCGACTCTGAAAAGTTTTTTGAACACAGATTTTTGTCACTTTTTGATTTTGAAAACCCTTTTGAGCTTCACAAATCTTTTTTTTATCTCTTTTAAAGAGGGGTTAGTGAGGTGAAAAAAGATGTGTGACAGAATTCATTCTCACTCTTCACTATTCCAGCATAATTTGTGGAAGTGATCATTGATAGATCTCTTTCCATAATTAATTTTTTGATTAACGCAACATATTTTCTTATTGAAATATTCCATGCTATCTTCTTCGTTCATCTGATTGCTTTCCTTTTGTTTTTCTTGTACTAATCTTCTAAAGATCTTCTATAATACTTTTTCATATATTCTTTGATGCATTTTGAAATTTTCTTCCAGCAAGGTAAATCATCCAATTAATAATATCTATAAAGGTAATGTGCATTGTAGATATTTTGTTCCTCAACTTTGTAGTAAATCAACCATCATTCTTTCGTTTGCTTTCCATAATAAACCTGTAAAAATAAATTTATCACAAGTAAATATTCTTTGATTAAACCCTTATATTGGTTTGGTATCATCAAAATTAGTCTACGAAACCTTGGGGCTAACAGATTCTAGGTACCCCTAACAACCACCTCAACCAGCAGTCTTAGTACTTGATAAATACAAAGAAAGAACCAGAATTCAATCATTATTCAAAAGAACTACTAAGTACTTAATTAACTACCCTTCTCAAAAATTTACAGTTGTTAAGTAAGGCATAAAATGGTGCTCAACAAAGATGTGATGACTACCTATCTATAAAAGAATTTTAGGATTTGGCAATCTAATGAGAAGAATCTTGATGATGGACTTTTAGGTTTAAAATTGGTGTTACATAGATTTGCAACAATCATTAGCAAAAATTACATAGAAACTGTTCACCTTATGTCTAGGTTCCACTTACCATGATCTATCAGATTCATCACACAAGTACGTTCACCTTATGCCATGGTTTTACTTTACATAATCTAAGCAATAAAAAAACATCTTGAATATCAACAACAACTACTACATCTTGATCCCAAACTAATTATCATAATATGATTCATTTATCTTGTAAGCCAATATCCATGTTTGCAACAAAACTAAGGTTAATATCATATTTTAATTGAATGAGAAAACATAACATAGTGTTTTTGAGAGAATATATACAACAACAGTGTCACATAGGCTTTTACTAATTTTATTGTTTTTAACCCAATTTTATAGAAAAGACAATTTAAGTCCAAATTCATAAGAGTTGAAGAATTTGCGAATCTAATCTAAAACCTTAAGGCAATAGGTGGAGTGAACCTTTATAAACCTCCGCAGATGCTATCTTATGGTTGTAACAGGTTCAAGTTGAGCACATTGAATTAAAAAGGGCATGACTGCACTCATATAAGGAAGAAAATCTTGTCCCATGCACTTGCAAATTCTAGTACATGCCTGCAATAAAATAAGGAAAATAGAAAGAGACCAATCTAGAAAGAAATTTTGATCTTACAATCAAGTGATTAAAACATACCGTAATTAGCAAATCCCATGTAGGAGGAGTGTCAGCCTTCGCTTGTAATCCTTGTAATGACATAAGCACTTCCATAACCTTTAATGACAACAACGAAGACATCCAATGATACAAGAACGAATGAAAACAACAACAATCACTCAGTATAATTTTATTAGTGGGGTCAGGGGAGGGTAATTTGTATGCAGACATTACCCTTACCCTGAGGCAGAGAGGGGGACAATTCCAAGAACGAATGAAAAGAAAGGGACAATTCCAAATGGACAATTCCATGGAAATTTTAAACGATAGCTTCAAAAATATAATGCTCACTTTGATGTTAGACATGTTTAATAAGCTTCTTTTCTACAGTTAATTAAGGACTAAATATTCATTAGAAAACTGGTTTTTTTAAACAATTTGATATGTTCTTAAAAGTCTGCTAAATAAATACAAATGCAACAGTAACTCAAATAGTGGAAAAGATAAGCAACCGCAAAACTAAAAGTCACCGCTCCGTATGCAAAGATTTAGGACCCGTCTGTCATTAAAAAAGATTCCGTTTTTTCGAATATTTTTTCAAAAAAATGTTTGTCCATGAAATTTTATAAGTTTTTAAAAACAATTCGAAAATGAGTTTTTCAAAAACCAAAAAATAGTTTGGACCACTTTTTGAAAATTTTCAATTTTTTTCTCCATTCACAAAATTGAAATATTTTTTCAAGTGAAATGCATGTCTAAACATAATTTCAAATTCCAAATATCATTTTTTAACCTTATGCTATTTTTTTTCAAAAATTACCATTTTTTTGTGTAACCGCCTACTTAACCTTTCACCGATAGGCAAAAAATTAACCCTACCATTGGTTATATAAATATTCAGCTAATGCAAAGTTACTACCACTGCCTTATGAATGAAAATAATAACATAACAAAAACAATTCAAGTACTTACTCTGGAGAGAAAAGTAATACAATACAAAACTTGAGACTGACTTTGTTATATTACAACAGTGATTAGAGTTGAACACAACACTTCATAGGGCTCTGCACCAGAAATCAACAACTAATACATTTGGTTGATAAAAGAATATACCTAAGAGATATATAAATCTATTGCTGGCAGAAACATAAACTTCCCCCCTATACATGAAACCTATTCATATTCCCCCCCCCCCCAACCCCCCCACCCCCCCAAAACCCCCCACCATAGTCTGCTATTTCCTATTCTTTTTTTCCCTTTATGCCATATAATTATTTTGCAGTGTTGTTAAAATAAAAATTTGTATTGAAAGAAATAAAAAACAATTAATTGCGGGAAATATTACACCTTTTATAAAATAAATTAATACGAAAAAATGCATGTTTAAACAATATACTTAAATCGTACGATAATAAAGACCAGAATTTATTCCGTTTTCTCTATTTTCAAAAAAAATAAATTACAGCAACATTTACAGCACAAAAAAAGAATTTCAGAAGCATCTATTAATCTTCATGTTCCTTGTGGCAGTTGATGTTGGAAACATCTATAGTACAGTCTTTTCCCATTCTCCTGGTATTTCAACTGGACACATTCTTTGCCTACATTTAATTCATACAAGTTAAAATGAACGAGTCGGATACATAATAAATAATCTCAATTCCCATGCATTAATAAAGATACACTTAGCAAGCAAATAAAGCAAGATATATTCAAATGAAGACATACAATACCAGTTAATATAAAAAAAGGCAGTATGGTGCACTAAATCTCTGCAGAGGGTCCAGGGAAGGGTCGGACCACAAGGGTTTATTGTACACAGTCTTACCCTACATTTCTGCAAGAGACTGTTTTCACGGCTCAAACCCGTGACCAGGGGCGGAGCTAGCCCATTGAGTACGGGTTCGACTAAACTCAGTCACTTTGGTCCAATCCATGTATTTGTCTTGAAAAATTAATTGAATATGTACACATTATTAATTTAGAACCCAATAACTTAAAAATATTAGCACCCCGAACCTATAAAGTTTAAGTCCTGGCTCCGCCTCTGCCCGTGAACCCCTGGAATACCAGTTAATATAAACTAAAAAAAAATCAGATATAGAGGTTAATATGAATATATACCTGAAATTACATATTGGACGACTGGAACTTGTCTAGACACCATTATTTCTTCTTGTTGTGTAATGCCTTTGGCCTCGTTACTGCTTTCGCCTTCTCATGGTGGTTTTGTGTTCTAGTTCTTCAACAATCCAAGAAAGCCAATTGGGATTTCGAGCTGAAAGCATGATATATGCAATGGATAATCCAATAATTAGTCCCCATAAGAGCAGCTTTCCAAAAATCATTGAGAAATTCAGAAGTGCTTTCTTCATCCAAAATGCGTGTTGTGTTGTTTGTTTCAGGAATCTTGCTACTTCCACAACCTTCCGAAACTGGGAGACCACGCAATCCATCATTACCTTCGTATGAGTTATTCTCAAACATATCAAATTGAGGTTCTTGAGGAATGCATCCTTGGAGATGATTGTGGGAGAGATTTAAGAATACAAGAGACGTAAAAGAAGCAAGTTGTTTTGGTATCTCTCCCGAAAGCTGGTTATATTTAAGGTCCAATGTTTTCATTAAAGATAAATTTCCAAGTGATGGCGGTATATCACCTTGCAATCACCAATGATCCCTTGGCGGGTCTCCATTTTTTATTTGCAAAATAGTTCTCGTATCCATCTTGGTCTAAAGCAATTCCCGAGATCAAGTTCATCCACAAATCAGGTACATGTCGCGCATCCTTTAGAACCAATGTGTATCCGATATTTGTCTTGATACAAATTTCACTGATCCCCGCAATCTTTGAGTAACTTGTGTTACCCATTCTCACAGTACCGAAATTACCTGCTACATATCTACAAAAAGAATCTCTTACCAGCGTGGCATGGTAAGATGCTGATGTATCAACCACCCATTCCTACTCTGGACCTGACAAGTACATGCATTCCTCATCCTCATATATAAAGAGGACAACATTATCATTGTTTTGCACCATGGCGGTTGTGTTGTCGTCATTCTTCTAGCCACTACTTTCACTTTTGCCCTTCCTTAGTTTTGGGCAATCTCTTTTGAAGTGACCTGGTTGATCACTATTGTAGCAATTTCTGGCTCTTGATTTGGATCGCTTCTTAGACTTCCCACAAGCTCCGGATCTACCTATAATGACCCGGCCGGTCGTTTTGAGTACTATAACCGCGTTCCCCCATTTACTGCTCAATTTATGCTCTATAGTTATTTTATGACTTACCGAGTTAGTTGGTTCGGGTTCGGAAGGAATTCGGAGTGAAAGGAGACACTTAGTCTCATAATTGAAAATTTAAGTTAGAAAAGTGGACCGGATATGGACCTATGCGCAAATGACCTCGGATTTGAATCTTGATGATTTCAATAGCTCTGTATGGTTATTTTGGACTTAGGAGCGTGTCCGAAAAATTATTTGGAGGTCCGTAGTGAAATTAGGCTTGAAATGCCGAAAATTGAATTTTTGGGAAGTTTGACCGGAGGGTTGACTTTCTGATATCGGGGTCGGAATCCGATTTTGAAAATTTGAATACATCCGTTATGTCATTTATGATTTATGTGCAAAATTTGAGGTCAATCGGACGTGATTTGATAGGTTCCGGAGTCATTTGTAGAAATTAGAAATTTTCAAAGTTCATTAGGCTTGAATTGGGGTGTAATTCATGATTTTAGCGTTGTTTGAGGTGATTTGAGGATTCGATCAAAGTTCGTATGATATTTTAGGATTTGTTGGTATATTTGGTTGAGGTCCCGAGGGGCTCGGGTGAGTTTTAGATGGTTAACGAATCAAATATTTAGACTTGAACAGCTGCTGGAATTTTCTAATATCCGATGATGTTTTCCTTCTATGCGATCGCGTGAATGCGCCTGCGATCGCGTAGGCTTAGTTGGTCAGTGGGGGTTTTGTTCTACGCGATCGCGTGGGGATATCTGCGATCCCGTAGGGTTAATTTGAGGCAGTGACATTTTGTGCTTCGTGATCGCGTGAAGCGGGACGCGATCGCATAGCTTTGTGAGTTTGTTATTCGGGAACGCGTGAAGAAGGTCGTGTTCGCGTAGAGGAAATTGTGAAAGAAACGGAAATCACGCGTTTGTGCTTCGCGATCGCGTGGTTTGATCCGCGATCGTGTAGGTCTGTGATGTTGTGCATCGCGATCGCGTGGGAAAGTCCACGATCGCGTAGGGTTAAATCTGGGCGATGGAAAATTATTTTTCGCCATCGCGTGGGAATGTTCGCGATCGCGTAGAGCAAATGTCTGGGCAGGGAGTTTAAGTTCTGAACCCATTTTTAGTTTTTAACGGATTAGAGCTCGGGAAGAGGCGATGTTCAGGAGTTTTTCAAGAAAAACAACGGGGGTAAGTGTTCTTAACTCAATATTGCTTAATCCATAGTTGTTTTTATCACTTAATTGGTGAATTAAGTTGGAAAAGTTTGAAAACCCTCTTACTTTAAATTGAAGACTTGAGGGTCGAGTTGGGGTCGAATTTTGATAAAATTGGTATGGTTAGACTCGTGGTTGAATGGGCTTCGGGATTTTGTAACTTTTGTCGAGTTCCGAGACGTGGGCCCCACAAGCAATATTTGAGCTAAAATTCGGAATTTTATGAAAAATTAGCATCTTCTTATGGAATTAATTCCAATGAATTTTATTGACTAAAACGAATTATTTATGGCTAGATTCGAGGCGTTTGGAGGCCAATTCACGAGGAAAGGACATTGCAGAATAAGAATTTCACGGCTTGAAGTAAGTAACAGTTTTAAATCTGGTCCTGAGGGTATGAAACCCCAGAATTTTATGTCATGTGATTATTTTGGAGGTGACGCACATGTTAGGTGACGGGCGTGCACCGAGGGGATTGTGACTTGGTTAGTCCCGGAGAAACTGTATAGTTGAATAATTTATTGTAACTATGTGCTCTCTATATGTTGAAGAAATTTTACTATAAATCATATTAGAAATCATGCTTAGGCTATGTTATAGTACTGTTGGGACCCGTAGAGGTCGCGTACTTGTTGAATTATTTGCTAATTGATGTCTTGTACTCAGTCACGATTTTTCTTGCGTATTATACCTCAGTCTTTCTGGATATTTGTTGATCCACTATATTATCTTTGTTTGGGCTGATCTTTGTGATTTCTGAGAGCCCGAGAGACTAGAGAGGTTGAGGACTCAGTAAGGCTGAGGGCCTGTTGGTGAGGTAAGGATATTATGGCACGTGAATTATCCGTGCAGGATATTATAACACGTGAGTTATCCGTGCAGCACGTGAGTTGTCCGTGCAGATTATGACGCTTGGGTTGTAGGAACCCCTCCGGAGTCTGTACACCCCCAGTGAGCGCGGGTACCCATTGTGTGTGAGTGCTGAGGGATGAGAGTCGAGTGGTCGAGTTGTTGTGATGAGTGGAGTGATTGTTGGCCTGAGAGACTGTACTTGATTTTCATCTGTTGTTGCACTTAGTTGCTATTTATCATTGTTGTGAAATTAACTGATAGATTTTATATCCGGATTATATGAACTGTATAAATTGATTTGACTTAAACTGATGTATTTGAAAGCATGTCTATTCTCTGTTGGAATTACTGAAAATGAACTATAACTGTGTAGCTTGTCACTATCTTCAATTCCTTATTTATCATTGTTACCTGCTGAGTTGGTTGTACTCATACTACACCCTGCACTTCGTGTGCAGATCCAGGTGCTTCTGGACATAGCGGGTGTTGATATTTCTAGCACAGTCGATTATCCGGAGATTCCGAGGTAGTTGCCGTGTTTCGCAAACCTTGTCTCTCCTTCCCTATCTCCTTATTTACTGTATTTGGTCATAGACTATTATAGACCGTTTCCTTTTGACTTGTATCCATATTAGATGCTCATGTACTCAATGACACTAGGTTTTGGGGAGTGTTTGTATCAGTATTTGTGGGATTTCGTATTGTATTTAAATATTATATTTTCAAACTTAAGAGAAATTATGGTTTATTGAGATTATCGGCATGCATAGTATCGAGATAGGCGCCATCACGACAGGTTAAAATTTTGGATCGTGACACTACCATAGTTGCACGAACTCCTTTGATAACTCCTGCCTCTATCTTCTGTGATGAGAGCATGTACTTGATTTTCAGTCTTTGGAAAATAACCATTGAGCTGAAAAGTGAATACTAAATTAAGAAATTCCAAGTTTGGCAAGTGAAAAATACCCTCAGGTAATGCCCCATGCAATCCTGTATTGTCAAGCGTCAGAGTTGTTATATGAAAAGAGATATTTGGAGGAATGGTGGAAGAGATGTTTGATTCACTAAGATCAAGCTATCTTAATTGGGTCAAATTATGAAGAAGCAATTTGAAATTGTGAGGTCCAATATCGCTGCTTGATAAATAAAGAGACTGTAACTTGAAAAGATGAGAGATTTCAGAAGGAATTTGACCTGTGAAATATGAGTAAGAAAGATCGAGATGCGTCAAGCTCGAAAACCTGCCAAATAGAAGTGAGATTTCCGAAGGAAAGAAGTAATTAAAAGAAAGGTCAAGCCTTTGGAGATGAGAGAGCTGGAATAGGCTGCTGCTAGAATCAATAATCCATTTAAGCTGGCTGCAACTGAGATCAAGTTCAAAGGCATGACCAGTAAACTCATCGCATATCACGCCATCCCATATGCAGCAATCTCTGCTCATAGTCAGAGGCGGATGTAGCATACTGGCTACGGGTTTAACTGAACCCATAACTTTCGATGCAGAGTAAAAATTTATATGTAAAAATTCATTAAAATTGTAAAAATAGTAAATATGAACCCATAACTTTAAAAATATAATGGCTTCAATATTAAAAATCTTAAAATTGAACCCATAGGATTTAAATTTTGGATCCACCTCTACTCATAGTCCATGTACTCGTTTTCGCATAAGATTTCTGACCAATATAGTAACCACAGGAAACAGGAGCAGAGGGCTCTATAATAAGCGTCTGCTTGAATTTTAGAAGGGAAATACTTTGATCTTTGTTGCAGAATTGAGGTAATGTGGATGAAGAAAAAGCAAGTTCATGACAGACAAAGACAGAGCACAACTGAGAGTTGTTTGTTGCCCATGTTTGCATAAAAGAGTTCAAAAGTTGGTTGCGGAATTTAAGAAAAAGCCTATGCACAAATATATAGGACGATAATTTTCTTTGACTTGTCAAAGTTGCTGCTACTGTTTGATTGATATTATGAGAATAAGTGAGCATTTTTTAATTTAAATTTTAAGATAAAGAGCATTTTTTATTTTTTTGGTTTAGAACCGTTTTTTTCAATTTTGTATGGTTGTTATAAATCAGTCTTTGATTCCCAGCTAATGATGTGTCACGACCCAAAAATCATAACCTGTCGTGACGGCGCCTATCTCAATACTAGGTAAGCCGGCAACTTCAATAAACCACAATTTCTTTTAAGTTTGAAAACATAATATTTGAATTTCATAGAAAATCTCACAAATCACTGACATAAAATACATTCCCAAAACCCGGTGTCACTGAGTACATGAGCATCTAAATGATAACAAAGTCTGACTGCTAAAAACACTATCTGAAAATATATAACAGTACAAAAACTGAAAGGAAAGAGAGTTAAGGTCTGCGGACGCCAAGCAACTACCTCGATAATCTCCAACAAATAAACTCCGAGAACTAGCAACTGCCGTGTCCAGAAGTACCTGCATCTGCACATGTGGTGCATGGTGTAGTATGAGTACAACCAACTCAACAAGTAACAATACTAAATAAAGAACTGAAAGTAGTGACAAGCTTCACATCTGCGTCCAATTACAGTAATTTCCAACATAATAAGGTAGGCATGCTTTCAGGTTCAACATTTAAGGCCAAAACAGTAATTTCATATCAAGTTCAACTGAATCATAAGATAATATCTCTCAAAAATTTTCAAAAAAAAAAAACAATGACATATGACATCTGAAGTGCAACAATAATGAAATCAAAAGCATCCTCTAAAGACCACAGTCACTCAACCATTCTATTCACACAGCACTCAACACTCGCACTCAGTAGGTACCTGCACTCACTAGGGGTGTGTACAGACTCCGGAGGGGTTCCTACAGCCCAAGCGTTATAATTCGCACGGGCAACTCACGTGTTGTGCGGACAACTCACGTGCTATAGTATAATATTGTCACGACCCAAAATCCCACCACATGTATCGTGATGGCACCTACTCTCTAAGATTAGATAAGCCGATTTCAATTATATTTTTTTGAAGCCATTTTCTTTTTAAATAGAAACTAACAGCAAAAATAGTTACAACAACCTCTCAAGACTGATAGTACTAAGTCACGAACTCTAACTGAATACATGAAATTATCTCGAGGATCGAATATACAGTACTAATCAAATAAGAAATTAACAGTACAATAAAACGAAAAGACCCCAAGGGACTGCGACGACCAAGTGGCTCTACCTTGAATCCTTACGATCTCGCTTTACTCCGCCCAAGTCCGATATCTCCAATACCTGGCACTGGACAAAAATATGCAGAAGTGTTGTATGACTACACCACGGTCGGTACCCAGTATGTATCAAGACTAACCTCAGTGGAGTAGGGACGAGGTACAATCAAGACACTCACTAGTCTAACAACCTGTGCAATATGAGATACAAAATAATAGAAAATAAATAGCAGTAATAGCAACCTCAATCAACTAGTGATTTCAAGAGCAAAGCAACATGAGCACCATAAATATTATTCAAAAGAATAATAAACACAGGTACAACCAATTAATCAAGTCCCTTCAATATACATCTTTTATCTATAAGTTTTTCAATAAAAGTCTCTAGAATATAATCCTTTTCAATAAATATATTTCAAATATACTTTCTTCAAATAAATATCCTTCCATTAAAATTCTTTCACATAAATATCTTTCGAGTATAATTCTTTCAAGTAAATATCTTTCTAATATAATTCTTTCAAATAAATATCTTTCTAATATATATAATTCTTATAAGTAAATATTCTTCTAATATAATTTTTTCAAATAAATATATTTCTAATATATATAATTCTTTCAAGTAAATATTCTTCTAATATAATTCTTTCAAATAAAAGTCACCATGTGACACCTCATTTAACTTTTCTGGCGTGAGAAATATATTCAACATATCACATCAAATGGCACGGCAATACCTTCGTGCACTTGTCTCATTCTCGCCTAATATATATAAATATTCAACATATATATATATATATATATGTAGATCAAATCAATTGCACGACATGACTCTTCGTGCATTTATATCTTTCTCACTGTGCATACATATAACAGAAACAACTAGGTGGGAGAAATGTCAATAACAATAAAAGAAATACAGTGGAGGTACACAGGAAGCAACAACGACTACAAGTCACATAGAAAACATAGGTACACGATAACATCTCAAGATAAATGCATGAATGTATACACAACAAAACGATATCACAATTTAATGTATGTCTCTCGTCCTCGCCTGCACGGAAACACCCTCCGTGCCATGAATATATGATAATATAAAAATAATTGCACGGCATCACCCTTCGTGCTTTTACTCTCGTCCTCACCTGATAATATAAATGAAATAGCACGGCATCACCCTTCGTGCTTTACACTCTCAATGACACGACATCACCCTTCGTGCTTTACACTCTCAAATGGCATGGCATCACCCTTCGTGCTTTACACTCTGAAATGGCACGACATCACCCTTCGTGCTTTACACTCTTCCTTACCAAGCACATATATATCATTAACAAGAAAAGTAGGAAGCACAAATAACATCAAGAAGAGTGTTTAAACCACGACACGATACAACAATTAATTTCACAATTTTCCACTGACCACACCCATATTCCAAATATGTAGAAGAATCAATAAATTTCTCAACAAATAGCCCAAGGCTCCACACAACATATAATAAACCTCAAAATAATCAACAGAGGTGAAAAATACTCAGTATAGGGCAACGCCTTCATTAATTCAAATTCTTGATAATTATATTAACTCCTCAATTTAAACTTATTTAATAAATGTTTGCAGATAAGGATTCCATCATGAATTTAATTTCAAGAAAAATATCAAGTCAATAAACACATGGAATTCACATAAATCCAAGTGATAATAACACCAAATTATTATATAAAATATAAACTTGACAATTAAGGAACGAGGCATGATAATTCAAGGATTTACGAATTCTAACAATTATCTAATTTAATACATAAGAATGCCTAAAACTTTAAACCAATAAAATTTGCATATATAAGCTCGAGTACGTACTCGTCACCTTGCGTACACGACTTTTCACATTTTACAAATGGCACATAAGACTCGATGCCTAAGGGGTAATTCTCCCACTCAAGGTTAAGCAAGACACTTACCTTATTGAAGTTATGTTGATATTCCAAATTCGCCTTCTTGCTTGAATTGACCTCCGGACAGCTCAAATCTATACAAATTAATTGTACAACTTCATTAAAATTCATCGGAAATAATTCCGGATAATAAAACACCAACTTAAAATTTTATTCTAAAAAGTCAGCGCGGGGCCCATCCCTCGGCACCCGACAAAATTTTTACGAAATCCGATCACTCATTCCGATACGAGTTCAACCATACCAAAATTATCAAATTTCGATAATGAATCGCCCTTCAAATCTTAAATTAAATTCTAGAGGATTTCTACCATTTTCAACTCAATTCACTAATTTAGTGATAAAAACAACAATAGATTCATGTAATTTAACTAAAATTAAGTTAGGAATTCATACCCCAATATTTTCCTGAAAAACTCTCGAAAAATCGCCTCACCTGAGCTTCCTTGGTCCAAAAATGGAAGAATGAGACGAATTTGGACTTTATTCTGCTGCCCGGGGATTTGTTCTTCGCGTTCACGACCCTTCAAACTCTTCTCAGACAACCTCTAGTATAATGGTCATAACCTTTTGTACGAAACTCCAAATGACAAATGGTTTATCTTTATGAAAATTAGACTCAAAGGGCTATAACTGTCATTTGTTGTTCATCTCCCCATTCCTTATATATTGCTAGATATAAGCTTCCAAAGTCAGCCCTTTGCAACAGAGATTTCCAAACTCTTCCCAGACAGCCTGTAGTGGATCCACCATAACTTTTGGTAAACAACTCTAAATGACAAATGGTTTATCTTTCTGAATACTAGACATAAAGGACTATAACTTTCATTTTTAGATCATCTCCAAATTCCTTATAGATTGTGAGAAATGAGCCTCCAATATCAGACCATTGCAACCGAGATTTCCTTCTTCGCGAACGCGAGAGTCTCTTCGCGAACGCGAAGAACAAAATCCCAGAAGGCAAATCCTTCTTCGCGAACGCGAGAGGCTCCTCGCGAACGCGAAGAACAACACCAGATATCAGAAAATCAACATCCAAAGTAGCCCAAAATGATCCGAAACACATCCGAGGCCCTCGGGACCTCCACCAAACATACCAAAGCATCCCATAACATCATACGAACATAGTCGAACCTTCAAATCACCTTCAACAACACCAAAAACACGAATTACACATGGTTTCAAGCCTAAAGAACTTAGAAACTTCCAAATTCCATAAACGACGCCGAAATCTCCCAAACCACGTCCGAATGACCTTAAATTTTGCACACAAGTCAGAAATAGCACAACGAAGCTATTCTAACTTCCAGAATCGGATTCCGACCTCGATATCAAAAAGTCAACCCCCCGACCAAACTTTCCAAAAATTCATCTTTCGTCATTTCAAGCATAATTCCACTACAGACCATCAAATAATTTTTCGGACACGCTCCTAAGTCCAAAATCACCATACAGAGCTATTAACATCATCAAAATTCCATTCCGGATCCGTTTGCTCAATGGTCAACTCTCCGATCAACTCTTTATATTTAAGCTTTTAAATAAGGATTGTTCTTTTAATTTAATTCTGAATCTTCAGCAATTCAAACTCGACCACACCTGCGGGTCATAATACATATTGCGAATCTGATCGAGACCTTAAGTCATTGAACGAGGCGTTAATTCTTAAAATGACAAGTCGGGTCGTTACAAATATCTGGATCTGCACGGACAACTCACATGCTATAGTATAACATTTGGATCTGCACGGACAACTCATGTGCTATAGTATAATATATGGATCCGCACGGACAACTCACGTGCTATAGTATAATATATAGATCCGCACGGACAACTCACGTGCTATAATATAATATCTCATAATCAGGCCCTCGGCCTCACTCAGTTATAAATCTCTCCAGTCTCTCGGGCTCTCAATGATCATGCAAATCAGACCAAACAACAATAATATGATGCATCAATAATGAATAATAGAGACTCAGATAAAATAAACAAGTAAACTGTGACTGAGTACAAAACAACAATTTAGCAGATAATTCAACATGTGCACGACTTATATGCTTCCCTACAGTGCCAACACATAATCTAAACTTGATTTGTGGTTCAATTTATCTACTACATGGAGAATGTACAAATAACAACAGATTATTCAACTACACTATTCCACGGAATTTGACCAAGTCATAATATTTACGATGCACGCCCACACGCCCGTCACCTAGCATGTGCGTCACCTCGAAACCGATCACATAACATAAAATTCGGGGTTTCATACCCTCAGGACCAAATTTAGAATTGTTACTTACCTCAATCCGAGCAATTCTTTATTCCAGTAAGCCTTTGCCTCGCGAATCGGCCTCCGAACGCCTCGAATCTAAACACAATTAATTTGATTCAATCAATTAGAATTATAGGAATTAATTCCATATGAAAATACTAATTTTCCAACAAAATTTGAAATTTAACTCAAAAATTATATGTGGGGCCTACATCTCAGAATCCAACGAAATTCACAAAATCCAATAACCCATTCAATTAGGAGTCCAACCATACCAATTTTATCAAATTTCGATAACAACTCGACCTCCAAATCTACAATTGCGTTCTTGAAAGTTTTGCAAAAATCTTGATTTCTTCCATTTAATCCGAAATAAATGATGAATATAACCATGGATTTATGAAATAAAATCACTTTTGGATATAGGACACTTACCCAAGTTGAAGTCGTGAAGGAATCCTCAAAATCGCCCAAGAACCGTGCTCCAAAAATCAAAAACGAAATGAAGGAAATAGCCATTTTTGGTCCTTAAGTTTCTGTCCATCCGTCACTAAAAGTCCAATTTCCGTCACTAAAAGTCTATTTTCGTCACTAAAAGTCCACATTAGAACTTGCTTACACCAGCAGATATTATTTTCACTAAAAAAGCTCTAACTACATCATATGAACTCGGAATTCGACGATTCTTGTTCTTATGAGTCACAAATATTAATAATACGAACCTAGTCGTTCAATCGAAACTCAATTCAGAGCTCATTTGCTCAATGCGATATCAATTTCGCTCGTTAAATAATTAACTCATGTTTCACGTTAACAATCCAATCGCGGCGTAATGAAATTAGACCAAACTTTCCAGATCACTCCTATAATTCATTATCAAAATCCAGAAAATTCTGAAATCGAATTTCGATCTCTAGAACTAAAAATGAAACTTTGGATCATTACATGCTTATGCTCAAAACATCAAACTCTTCTAAAATCTCTTCCAAAACTCATCCGAGCCCATGGGACCCCAACCAAGTATACTAACAAGTCCCATAATATGACACAAACTTAGTTGATGCCTCAAATTATATTAAACAATAATAAAACACGAATCGCTCCCCAATTCAAGCTTATTCAAAACTAACAAATTCCAAATTCTACATTTGATGCCGAAACCTATCAAATCAATTCTGATTGATCTCAAATTTTGTACACAAGTCATAAATGAAATAACGGAGTTATTCCAATTTCTAGAATCGGATTTCGATCCCGATATCAAAAAGTCAACTCCCCGGTCAAACTTCCAAACTTAAAATTCATATCATAGCCATTTCAAGCCTAATTTAGCTACGGGCCTCACAATAAATATCCGAACACACTCCTAAGTCTGAAATCTTCATACAGAGCTATTGGAACTATCAGAATTATATTACGGGGTCGTTTACACATAATTCACCAATCGGTCAATTATTTCAACTTAAACTTTCAAAACAAGAATTGTTCTATCAATTAAATCCTGAATCATCCGAAAACCAAACTTGACCACCCTTGCAAGTCATAATACATATTTCAAAGATGCTCGAGACCTTAAGACACCGAATGGAATGCTAATTCTCAAAATGGCAAGTCGGGTCGTTACATTCTCCCCCACTTAAACATACGTTCGTCCTCGAACGTGCCAAGAGTTGTTCCTAAACCTTCAAATCACTATTTCACCTTATCACGCACATACCAGGAGGTGATCCCATGCCATCCTATTCCATACAGGCCTAACAACACAACATAATTGAAGATCATTACCTTAACCTTAGTCCGTAAAACATAGAATCCAATTTCCAACATCCAGAATTTTGTACAAGACCCGAGTCTCGCATCTACACACTATATAATTTTGAACAAGATGTATCAAGCCATAACCATAACCCCACATATTATCACATAACATACTACACAACTCGCATACTCGCAGCACCATTTTCGATCACAATAACTACTCAAAACCAACCCGGTACTAGTATTAAACCTCATATCAAACAAAACCCCATTCCCAAAACTTTCGTACATTGTTGATAATGAAACAAACATGCGAAATCTCATAACCACTTATCATATCAACTAGTCATGGAGCTCTCTCGCCCCAACCAGAACCATAATCACTTTTTAAGTCGACTTTCGATATCATCCTCCCAAATATACCATTAGCAAACCCGATAGTACACATTCTAGGTCCGATGACCTTATATTATCAAACACAACTATTCCACATACACACCACTCCAATATATCTCAAGCCAAAAACTGTGCAATCTGCGCATCCTAAAATGGAAAATATCTCAAAGAAAAGAACCGTTTCGCAAGTTCAGCTAGCACCACCACAACCTAATATTTTCAACCAACTCCTCAAATTTTGTGAAAAGGATAATCGTAGGAGCATGTACAAAATTCCTTAAATACGTTGCTCAAGTAATTTTTATCGTAGAGGAAGGAAAGCAATGAAATCAGATAAATTATCAAAGAAATAAAATTCCCACATACTGCACGGACAACTCATGTGCGACATGGGCAACTCACATGTCAATATATAAATCGCCTGGCATGGTCATAGGCCTCCAGTCCCAGCATATCATATAGAAGCAATTAAATAAATATACATGTACATGATAATAAAATAAGATTCGCATGCTCCTGGACTGGTATAAATAACACGCCATAGTGTAGGCATGTGCAAGTTAACGCAAAAATAGTAACTACCAAGTTTTCTCACGATATTAGCCTCTTTATAACCTCAGGTATAGCCCAGATAGTTCTCCACAAATGTACTAATACAAGGAACGTTATAACTTTATGCTTAACAGTTAACTCTAGGCATATCATAGCCTAAGCATTCTTCCGAGTATGAATACTTGCCCTGATGCCTGAACATGGGCTCAAACCTCACATATAAGCACACTCATAGCGCGTAGCTATCACAAATAATTAACGCAACTAGTTCCTCCACTGAGTTTAAATAAAATACTCACCTCAAACAGGTCACAACCCTGAAATAATTTGCTTCTAGGATCTCCCAGTCCCCAAAAGCACTCGAATGACTAAAACATCCTTTATGCGTGATCATCCCACTAGGAATACTTTCATAATTTTTCCGTGCCACATAACAATAATTTGAATATCAGCAGCCTATCAATCAGGTGAGTATCGCAATACCAATGAACATCCGTAAGTCAAAACACAATGCGCCTTCTGAAATGCACACCATTCTCAGGAATTACCGAGCAGTTATAACATTCATCTAAATGTATGAAACTCACCATCTTGTCCATAATTCATGCTCTTCCCTTCAAAACTGCACTGCCACCTTGTACATGCAATTCTCAATCCCACGGGACACATTACCTCTATTAGACCACCATACAAAAAGTACGAGAATTTCATATCAACTCTGAGTCACCGGTAGAATACATACCCGATTAGTTAGAAATATTCCATCTGCTCCCTTCCAAGAGAAAATCACAATACACAACATGTTCCTCACACCAGTAGAAAATATCCGGATCAAACCATGCATGGTAGAAACCATCAAGAACACTTTGAAATCTGTTTGCACATAACCAATCTATTAAAACTGAATTCCTCTAACTCAGCTAAGCCACGTAGGTTACCAAACTCAAGAATATTGCCACCAAAACATCTGTAGAGCCTCACCACATCATAATTACCCTAAAATAACCGAACATACCATTACCATACTAGTTTTGCCTACTACCCAGTTGTCCTATTTTCTTCGAGTTTCTACTGAATTACCCTGAAGTTGACACTTCTCCTTGTCAGAACACTACGATACTTACCCAAAGCTCACTACAAGACATCCTAACATAAAATCACACTGCCCTAAGGCCCATAAGCCATTGTATTCTTCTTAAGCACCTCCATAATTACCATAACTGAGACACCCACTCTTAAGGACCTTATGTGAATTTAAAATTGTTCCTCTTTCCTTTCTTCTACTGAAATGCAGAATCCATAGTCAAACAGAATTACCGCACGTCCTGATACCATCCAATGTAAGTAACTGATTCTAGTGTTATACAAATTCGAAAAAATTTCAATTGCCACATATACATTTTGAATCCATTAGAACCCTCTCGAGAGTCATCCACTCTGCTCAAATCTAATTTGCTCCGCCCAAACGGGCCGAAAGACACGTGCTCCTTTAGCACAATCAACACTCAAAGAAGTAACCCTACCTTAACACGACTAATCAAATTCATACTTCGTGCGCACTACATTCTTCAAAATAACTACTTAATCATTCCATAATTTTTCATATTTTCATAAAAGTGCAATGTAACCTGTATCCAGGAATTTTCTTACCCGAGTCATCCTCGATCTCCACCTCTGCAAGTCATAACTAACCCACAAGTATGCCTCAGACCAAAACTAAAATTTAACATATATCCATGAAATTGAATTGTCAATAGCAGGCTCCCCCACTTGGCTCAAAGCCATAGAACAAAACACTCGATAACTCACAATACCCATACTTTATTACTGCCATAATATTGTAGTCAGTTCAACGAAAATTCTTCTCAAGCTTATGCAATACCAACAATAAAATACCTCAATCATCTGCTAAGTTCGCATTTATTCTCGTGACAGTCAAGACAACTTTCTCAACCAGATTCAAATTCAAATCACAACACATACGCCCCGCTGGTAGAAAAGAAACTCTTCACTCAACATTATAAAGAACACACCTACATAGATTATTCTGCAGGAGATAACCCACATGTTTAGCCTCAAATTGGCATCTTGCTATACAATTTCGCATCCACAATTACCACGGAATCACTTAATATTTTTGAGTTTGAACTCATAAACACGACATGAAAATCTACTTCGCTCCACAATTAAACAGCATGACAGATCTCTCAATGCACTCACAACTCAAGATTGTACGTCACATCAAAACAGGAATCAAGTACCCAATAGCAGACTCTTGAGTCACAAGTAAACTTTATTCGTCTCATTCAACCCACCTAAACACATCCCGCATTCACATCATACGCATTATATAGTCATTCAACCGCCCATCGAGCCACAAATTCCACTCATAGGGATATTACCGACGCATAAGTCCAAACGCACAAGTTCTCACATACGAAACTACCGAGCTTAAGCTGCGGTCTAACCCTGGCCTCATGTCCTCCTGACTGGCTCATCATCAAAATACAGAATACTCGTCTCGAACCTCATGGAGTCATAACGGGCACAAAGGGTGCCTGAGATGGCCCCGCCGGCTCAACTATATCTGGATTTTGCTCCTGAGCTAGAGCAACTGGTGGTGCTACAGGTGCTGCTCCAACTGTTGTACAAGCTACACCTCGACCTCTACCACGGCCCCAGCCTATCGCGACCCTAACTGGTGGCACATGTGGCTGACCGTCTGATCCGGTAGTACGTGTCCTCACCATCTTGAGAGAATAGAATAACAGAAATTTAATTTTTGGAATCAACAAATTCGCACGATAGAACACAAGAAAATGATTTTTTTTCCTAAGGGTTCGGCAGCCTCTCGAAGATAAGTACAAATGTTTCGTACCGATCTGCAAGTCTCTACTAAACCGGCTCATGACTCGTGAGACCTATGTAACCTAGGCTCTGATACTAACTTGTCACGACCCAAAAATCCTAACCTATCGTGATGGCGCCTATCTCAATACTAGGCAAGCCAACAATCTCAATAAATCACAATTTCTTTTAAGTATGAAAACATAATATTTGAATTTCATAGAAAATCTTACAAATCACTGACATAAAATACATTCCCAAAACCCGGTGTCAATGAGTACATGAGCATCTAAATGATAACAAAGTATGACTGCTAAAAACACTATTTGAAAATATAGAACAATACAAAAACTAAAAGAAAAGAGAGTCAAGGTCTGCGGACGCCAAGCAGCTACCTCGATAATCTCCAGCAGATAAACTCCAAGAACTAATAACCGCCGTGTCCAGAAGTAACTACATCTGCACACGAGGTGCATGGTATAGTATGAATACAACCAACTCAGCAAATAACAATACTAAATAAAGAACTGAAAGTAGTGACGAGCTTCACAGCTGAGTCCAATTACAGTAATTTCCAACATAATAAGGTAGGCATGCTTTCAAGTACAACATTTAAGGCCAAAACAGTAATTTGATGTCAAGTTCAACTGAATCATAAGATAATATCTCTCAGAAATTTCCAAAAAAAATAATGATATATGACATCTGAAGTGCAACAGTAATGAAATCAAATGCATCATCTGAGGACCACAGTCACTCAGCCATTCCATTCACACATCACTCACCACTCATACTCATTAGGCTATAGTATAATATCTAGATTCGCACGGACAACTCACGTGCTATAGTATAAAATATGGATCTGCTCGGACAACTCACGTGCTATAGTATAATATATGGATCCACACGGACAACTCACGTGCTATAGTATAATATATGGATCCGCACAGACAACTCACGTGTTGCACGGATAACTCACGTGCTATAGCATAATATATGGATCCGTATAGACAACTCACGTGCTATAATATAATATTTCACAATCAGACCCTAAACCTCACTCAGTCATAAATCTCTCCAGTCTCTCGGGCTCTCAATAATCATGAAATCAGCCCATACAACAATGATATGATGCATCAATGATGAACAATAGAGACTGAAATAAAATAAACAAATAAATTAAACAAATAAATTGTGACTGAGTACAAACAACAATTAAACAGATAGTTCAACATGTACACGACCTCTGTGGGTCCGTACAATGTCAACATATAATCTAAACATGATTTATGGTTCAATTTCTCTATTACATGGAGAATGTACAGATAACAACAGATTATTCAACTACACAGTTTCATCGAATTTGACCAAGTCATAATTCCTACGGTGCACGCCCACACACCCGTCATCTAGCATGTGCGTTACCTCAAAACCGATCACATAACATATAATCCAGGGTTTCATATCCTCAGGACCAAATTTAGAACTGTTACTTACCTCAATCTGAGCAATTCTTTACTCCAATAAGCCTTTGCCTCGCGAATCGGCCTCCGAACGCCTCAGATCTAGTCACACTTAATTCGATTCAATCAATTCGAATTATAGGAATTAATTCCATATGAAAATACTAATTTTCCAACAAAATCTGAAATTTAACTCAAAAATTACGCGAGGGACCCATGTCTCGGAATTCGACAAAACTCTCAAAATCCGACAACTCATTCAATTACGAGTCCAACCATACCAATTTTATCAAATTCCGATAACAACTCGACCTCCAAATCTAAAATTTCGTTCTTGAAAGTTTTGCAAAAATCTTGATTTCTTCCATTTAATCTGAAATAAATGATGAATATAACCATGGATTTATGAAATAAAATCACTTTTGGATATAGGACACTTACCCAAGTCGAAGTCGTGAGAAAATCCTCAAAATCGCCCAAGAACCATGCTCCGAAAATCGAAAATGAAATGAAGGAAATGGCCATTTTTGGTCCTTAAGTTTCTGTTCATCCGTCACTAAAAGTCCACACCACAACTTGCTTGCACCAGAAGTTATCTTTTCCACTAAAAAGGCTCTAACTCCATCATACGAACTTGGAATTCGACGATTCTTGTTCCTATGAGTCATAAATAATAATATGAACTTAGTCGTTCAATCGAAACTCAATTCGGAGCTCATTTGCTCAATGAGATACCAATTTCGCTCGTTAAATAATTAACTCATGTTTCTCTAAAAACCCAATCGCGGCTTGATGAAATTAGACCAAACTTTCCAGATCACTCCTATAATTCATTATCAAAATCCTGGAAGTTTCGAAATCGAATTTCGATCTCTAGAACTAAAAATGTACATTTGGATCATTACATGCTTATGCTCAAAACACCAAACTCTTCCAAAAACTCTTCAAAAACACATATGAGCCCATGGGACCTCAACCAAGTATACTAACAAGTCCCATAATATGACAGAAACTTAGTCGATGCCTCAAATTATATTGAACAATACTAAAACACGAATCGCACCCCAATTCAAGCCTATTCAAAACTAACAAATTTCAAATTCTACATTCGATGCCAAAACCTATTAAATCATTTTCGATTAACCTCAAATTTTGCACACAAGTCATAAATGATATAACTGAGTTGTTCCAATTTCCATAATTGGATTTCGATCCCGATATCAAAAAAAGTCAACTCCCCGATCAAACTTCCAAACTTAAATTTCCTATTTTTGCCATTTCAAGCCTAATTTAGCTACATATCTCAAAATAAATATCCGGACACACTCCTAAGTCCGAAATCTTCATACGGAGCTATTGGAACTATTTGAATTCCACTCCGGGGTCGTTTACACATAATTCACCAATCGGTCAATTATTTCTACTTAAACTTCAAAAAGAAGAATTGTTCTTCCATTAAATCCTGAATCATCTGAAAACCAAACTTGATCACTCTCGCAAGTCATAATACATATTTCAAAGCTGCTCGAGATCTTAAACCGCCGAACGAAACGCTAATTCTCAAAATGATAAGTCGAGTCATTGCATAATGTCTCCAAATATCACTTAAGCCTGATTAACTTAATACAGTATGTGTTTTTAGATTAATTTATCACACCTAACTATGATGCATGCATATGATCTGAATGTTAAATATCAAGTAAGCGTGCGTAAGTTTTTCTAAATGAACATAATTCTTTTTATGATTGTAAAATATATTCTGTACTTTGATCACCGTGGATTTGGGGCAACTTGTTCCTTTTTCCACATCAAATTTAGCAACTTTAGTGAAAGAAACGGACAGTTCCAAAATAAATTGTAATATAATTTAAGTCAATGCACAAATCTTTCCTTGGAAATGTTCAAATGAAAGCTACAACAAAGTGATACTTTCACTTTTGATGAACATTGTTTAAGTGACCATATTTTCTTATGGCTGGTGATTAAAAGACTTGGACGTGGGCATTGGGCGCAAGCTGGACCAAAAATAAAGTTTATGTTTTTGATTTATTTTTATAGTAGAATATTCAGTTTTATTTTAAAACTTGGGAATTTGATGTTCGACTTTGCCCCGGAGGTTGTCATCCCTTTTAGGATAATGCAGTAATTTTCTAGTTGTTAAAATAACTTTTCTCCTTTGTTGGTAATCCACAATATAGATGGGTTTTACAACAATAGAAATAAATATAAACAAATCTATAAAAGGACTAAGCCAAAACTTCTACCAAATATAATGAGGACAAAAAAGCCTATACTCAATTCTGTGGTGTATAATTAATGGAACCAACTTAGAAGCTATATAGTGTGAATAGAACTTAGTTTATACTTTACCTTGTGTCAAGATACTTAGGCAACTTGTTATGGGTCCGGTTTCTCTTGTTCTTAGCTGGACGAATAGGTCAAGTCTGGCCACTTGGGTCACAGTTAACCAAAGATCTTTGCAAAAGGATCATTTCCAAGAAAATTCAAAAAAAAAAAATATCAAAATGTATATGTATTGTCTTCTATCGTTTATTTTGAAGTCTTTCCTTGATACATCAAATTTCAAATCCAAAATATTTTCTTTTATAAGTTCTCTTTGAGGAAACTCAAAAATCCAAAATATCTTCCTCCTTACAAGTCTCCCATAAGGGAATTAAAAAAAAAAAAAAACTTAGTTGAAGCTCAATTCACAAGAATCATATCTAGGGCCTGTTTTTTTTTTCAAATAGACAAATACGTAATTGGTGTAATGTTAAGAAAAAGTGAAATTCCATTAAATATTTTTGTATATGGTAAAGCCATCTGACAAAGCATAGCAAATGATACAAGAACAATGACGTCCAAATCAATGGCATCTAGATATGTGTTCAGCATCCCATTCTTATGGAACTAAAAAAAGATGCAGTGGATCTACTGGGATAATTGGTAGAAGACCTGCTTTGCGTCATCTCTAAATTTCTCTTTGCCAACAGCTAATATAAGTAGAAACAGAATTGAGTCAAGAATAAATGCACCAGTTAATACCTTAGCAGATTCAGCTATAGAAGCCAGTGCACTTAATGCTTCTTGTTGGATCATTGTGATTCTGAATTTCAAGCAACAAAAAGTCGTAAAAATATATCATTAGTCTCTTGTACTTGTTAGCAATAACATATACTTTGGTGCCTATATTTGCAGTTTGTTAACTATTCCATCTAGGTGAGGTATCAAAGCAGAGAGCTATAGCAATACATGCCTATGAAAACACCAAAGAGCAAAAGAAGCAAATTATTTCGCATCAGCAACTAATGAAGGAGTAACGTTGCATCTACCAAATCTTTAGGCTTATGATTTTTTTTCCAAACTTTATTTAGGGGTACACTTTAGATACCTCCTCTAACATTTAGTACTAATTACTTCCGCTATAATTTCATACATTACATTCAACGTTCTTGTAAGTCAGCCAGAGAGCTCTTATTCTAACCAAAATAAAGTCAAAAAATAAAATTTTCCAGAAACACACCACTGAAGTCAATCAAAGTAGGAAGCTCACAAGTGCAAAGTTAGATTACCGAAATGCCCAGCAATAATGGAATGTCCGTTTTCTCCTTTACTTAAACACCAATTCTTTAATGTATTTGTACCAAAAAGTAAAATTAACTTCTAATAAATTATAAGGTTGTACTACAATAAATCAGAGAGAGATGAGAGATCCGTTTCCTTATGTTGTGCTATGGAGCCTATGCTAGCTTGCTTGTGCTTTGGCTTACAATGAAAGAGGGGAGTAATGGCCTATCTCAATTTTTTGCCTAGAAATAGAATCAGAACAAGTTTGTTTCTGCATATTATGTACTCATATTCATTCATGAAAAGAAAGGTGATATTTTAATTAACACGTCAAAATAAATAGTATGATTTTTGTAACCTTTAGGCTTAGCATATGATATGCGTGTGCTATTTTGTACTGTTAAATTAAAGCATGTCCCGTTAAAAACACAACTACTGCTTCACCTAAAATTACTATTAAAAACTAAGTCACTATTTTGCGCTTCACTTAAGCAAAATTACTCCTATAACTTTTTAACCAAATAGTAGTAGAATAACCTCTCAAATTACTGCTTCATCATTAATGTATGAAGCCATAAATTTATCGAAATTTATCTTGAAACATGTACTCCCTCCATTCATTTTTGCTTGTCCATTATACTAAAAATACATTTTCGCTTTTACTTGTCAATTTTTAACAAATCAAGAAAAAAATATATTTTCCTTTCTTGTTTTACCCTTATCATTAACTATTCATTACTCAAATCATTTCCCAATACCTTTTAAAATGCTATCATTATTATAGGTAAAACTGTAAAATACATACTTTATTTTTTCTTAAAGAGAGTTCAAAGTCAAAAGTGGACAACTAAAAATTAAGGAGTACCATTTTTATCACTCATTTAATTTCAACAAATGGTTTCAAAAGAAGCAGATGGAATTAGTGAAATATTGTGGTGGATGAGTGTAACGAAGGGTTGCAGTAATGTGGGTAACAACGAGTCATATCGAAGATATTCCCCTTCATTTCTATATATTGTATCTCTTTCTATACAGTAGAGAAATTTTAATTTATCTTTTTTTCTCCTTTTGATTTACTCTTATTTTCGGGAGGAAGGGGATACGAATGGAAAGTTCAAGATGAGTTAGCTTTTTTATATATGTTGTCCAAATCTTAAACTAAATATTGATTCTTTTGCGTTATAAAATAAACATCTTGAAATAAATCAATAGCTAACTTCTTTTGCACTATAAAATAAACATCTTGAAATAAATCAATAGCTAGCATAGCCGGTTTTATTTACTCAATAATAATAATATATTTACACAAATAAGAATTTTTACTTCAAATTACTTCTTATGATTCTTGAAACTTTGAGGACGTGGTGGATTCTCTTAGCTTTTCAAAGTATCTAATATTTCTTCTTCTAAAGATTTAAAACTTGTTAATCTGAATGATAGTTGATCTATGAATTATGTTATATCTATGCAGTCATATGTTTGGTCCTTTTAGATTATAGAGCTGTGACGAAAAAGTAATACAGAGTCCAAATAAACTGCTTTGTTTATTGTCTAATGCTAAGATCTACTTCTTAATTTCTTATCCAACTCATTTGTATTTGTATACGGTCAAAACTGTTTTCAACCTTCTTACGATTGGTGAAGATGGACCGAAGAACATCTTCATAATATCGAAGTGAGATTTGAAGAAGACATGAACAAGCTTCGATTTTCGGAGTCAGATTAAATACCGAGCTCGATGCCATTATCGAGCTCGAGTCCAAATCGAACTATACTGAGAAGCGACATAATCGAGCTTACGAGCCAGAGGCCAACCAATACCGGATACCGAGGCCAACCAATACCGAGCCCAAATATCTGTTGCCAAGAATTGATGACTTATTTAATCAGCTTCAGGGTGCCAAGGTATTTTTGAAGATTGATTTGAGGTCTGGTTACCATCAGTTGAAGATTAGGGCATCTGATATCCCTAAGACAGCTTTTCGGACTCGGTATGGGCATTACGAATTCCTAGTGATGTTATTCGGGTTGACAAATATCCCAGTAATATTTATGGATTTGATAAATCGGGTGTTCAAGCCCTATTTGGATTCTTTTGTGGTTGTATTCATTGATCATATCTTGATTTACTCCAGCAGTCGAGAGGAACATGAGCAGCATCTTCGGAGTGTGCTTCAGACTTTGAAGAATAATCAGTTATATGCCAAATTTTCAAAAAGTGAGTTTTGGTTAGACTCAGTTGCCTTTTTGGGACATGTTGTATCGGCAGAAGGCATAAAGGTGGATCCTAAGAAGATAGAGGCTATTCAGAATTGGCCTAGACTTACTACAGTTACAGAGTTCCGGAGTTTTCTAGGTTTGGCAGGTTATTATCGTCGGTTCTTGGAAGGGTTTTCATCTATAGCAAGCACATTGACCAGACTAACCCAGAAGGGTGTCCCATTCAGATGGTCAGACGAGTGTGAGTTGAGCTTTCAGAAGCACACGACCGCTTTGACTACGGCGCCAGTGTTGGTATTACCCACAAGTTCAGGATCGTATATAGTATATTGTGATGCATCTCACATTGGGCTTGGTGCAGTATTAATGCAAGATGACAGGGTGATTGCATATACGTCGCGGCAGTTAAAGGTTCACGAGAAGAATTATCTTGTTCATGATTTAGAACTGGCAGTCATTGTTCATGCGCTGAAGATTTGGAGGCATTACCTCTACGGTGTGTCGTGTGAGGTATTTACTGATCATCGTAGCCTTCAGTACCTGTTCAAACAAAAAGATCTTAATTCGAGGCACAGAAGATGGTTGGAGTTGTTGAAAGACTATGATATCACCATTTTGTATCACCTCGGAAAGGCCAATGTGGTGGTCGATGCTTTGAGTAGAAAGGTTGTGAGTATGGGCAGTCTTGCGTATATTTCGGTTGGTGAGAGGCCATTAGTTGCAGATGTTCAAACTTTTGCTAATCAGTTTGTGAGGTTAGATGTTTCAGAATCTAGTCGGGTTCTAGCTTGCACAGTCGCTCGGTCTTCTTTATATGGGCGCATCAGAGAGAGGTAGTATGATGATCCTCATTTACTTGTCCTTAAGGACACGGTGTGGCACGGTGATGCCAAACAGGTTGTTGTGGGGGAAGATAGGGTTCTGCGAATGAAGGGCCGTATTTGTGTGCCTAATGTGGATGGGCTTCGTGAATTAATTCTTGAAGAGGCACACAGTTTCAGGTATTCTATTCATCCAGGTACCACCAAAATATATCAAGATTTGCGGCAACATTATTGGTGGAGGAGAATGAAAAAGTATATAGTTGCATATGTAGCTCGGTGTCTGAATTGTCAGCAAGTTAAGTACGAGCATCATAGACCTGGTGGTTTGCTTCAGAAGTTAGAAATTCCTTAGTGGAAGTGGGAGCGTATCACTATAGATTTTGTTGTTGGGCTCCCACGGACTCAGAGAAAATTTGACACAGTTTGGGTCATTATGGACAGGTTGACCAAGTCAGCACATTTCATTCCAGTGGCAGTTACCTATTCTTCAGAGAGGTTAGCTGAAATTTACATTCGTGAGATTGTCCGCCTTCACGGTGTGCCCGTGTCTATTATTTCAGATCGAGGTACGTAGTTTACCTCACATTTCTAGAGGGATGTACAGCATAAGTTAGGCACGCGGGTGGATTTGAGTATAGCATTTCATCCACAGACAGACGGACAGTCAGAGCGCACTATTCAGATATTGGAAGATATGCTTCGCGCTTGTGTTATAGACTTTGGAGGTTCTTGGGATCATTTCTTTCCACTTGCGGAGTTTGCTTATAATAATAGCTACCAGTCGAGCATTGAGATGGCTCTATATAAGGCATTATACGGAAAGCGATGCCGATCGCCAGTTGGTTGGTTTGAACCGGGAGAAGCTCGGTTGTTGGGTACCGATTTGGCACAGGATGCCTTGGATAAGGTCAAGATTATTCAGGATCGACTTCGCACAGATCAGTCTAGGCAAAAGAGTTATGCCGACCGTAAAGTTCGTGATATTGCATTCATGGTTGGAGAAAGAATATTGCTCTGGGTTTCACCTATGAAAGGTGTAATGAGGTTCGGAAAGAAGGGCAAGTTGAGCCCTAAGTATATCGGACCCTTTGAAATTCTTGAAAGGGTGGGTGAAGTAGCCTATAGGCTTGCATTACCATCTAATTTATCAGCGGTTCATCAGGTGTTCCATGTGTCTATGCTCCGTAAATATCATGGTGATCTGTCCCATGTGTTAGATTTCAGCTCAGTCCAATTGGACAAAGATTTGACGTACGAGGAGGAGCCGGTGGCTATTCTAGCCCGGCAGGTCCAACAGTTAAGGTCTAAGAATTATCCTTCAGTTCGGGTGCAATGGAGAGGTCAGCCGGTAGAGGCATCTACCTGGGAGTCTGAGTCATACATGCGGAGTAAATATCCACACTTATTCACCAGTTCAGGTACTTTTTTCTAACTCCGTTCGAGGAAACGTTTGTTTTAGAGGTGGAGAATGTGATGACCCAAAATGTCATCTTTAAAATTAATAAGTAATTTTGTGATCTAAGACCTCTAAAAGCACCATTTATCATTCCTCTACTTGTGTGCGCTGTCCGTAAAATTTTTCGGAAAATTTTTATGTAAAAAATGGATTAAAATGTAAAATAGAGCCTTAAAACTCAACTGAGCTAACTTTGGTCAACATTTTAAGTAAATGGACCCGGATTAGTGTTTTAAAAGTTTCGGTAGCTCCGTGTCGTGATTTGGGACTTGGGCGTATGCCCGGAATTTCATTTGGAGGTCTCTAGCTCAAGTTATGACCATTTAACGGAACTAGCAATTTAAAGGCTAAAGATTTTCAAGTTTGACCACAGGGTTGACTTTTTGATATCGGAGCCAGAATCCAATTCTGGAAATTTGAATAGCTCCGTTATGTCATTTATGACTTGTGTGCCAAATTTGAAGTCATTCCGGATTCATTTAATATGTTTTGGCACGAGATTTGCAAATTGAAAAGTTTAAAACTCAAAGTTCGAATCGAGGTGTGAATTGCAATTTCGATATTATTTGTCATGATTTTAGACCCCCGAGTAAGTCCGTATTATGTTATGGGACTTGTTGATATATTCTGACGGGGTCCCGAATACCCTGAGTGTGATTCGAATCGAAATCGGAACAAGAATTGGACTTAAGCAAAAATCTGAAATTTGGCCTTCTCGTATAATCGCACCTACGGATTTTTGACCGCAGGTGCGAGCTCGCAGAAGCGAGCCTTCCATCATAGGTACGGAAACCTGCACGCACCTGCGCGTCCGCAGAAGCGGACACACTAATCGCAGAAGCGGAGGTCAGCGCAAGTGCACATTTTTCATCCGCAGATGCGAGGCCTTGCCTGGCAGCCCCTTTTCGCATATGCGAGATTTTCTCGCAAATGCGAGCCCAGGCACCGCAAGTGCGGAAATGCCTGGGCAGTGTATAAATCGAAGAGTCCGATATTATTTTCATATTTTGGTCGTTTTGAGCTCGGTTAAGGCGAAGTTTTGGGCGATTTTCATGGAAAAGATTGGGGTAAGTATTCCTTATCCTATATTGATTATATTTCATGATTCCATACTCGTTTATATCATGAATCCGTGAATTTATGGAAGAAAATCAGATTTTTCTAAAATCTTCCGAAAACAAAAAATTTAGATTTGAAGGTCCATTTGACATCGGAATTGGATAATTTTTGTATGGTTGGACTCGTCTCGGAATGGGTGTTTGGATTTCGTAAGGTTTTTTGAGATTTAAGACGTGGGTCCCACTGTCGAATATTTTAATAAATTTTAGATTTTTATCCAAAAAATTAGTAAATTCATATGGAATTAATTCCTATGATTCGTATTGAATATATCGAATTGTTTGTGAATAGATGTGAAGCTTTCAGAGATAAATTTAAAAGAAAAAGTTGTGGTTGAGTAATTGATTGGAATTTGCAAAGCGAGGTAAGTGTCGTGGTTAACCTTGACTTGAGGGAATAGAACCCTTAAATTATTTGTTATATGAAATGCATGTGAACGATATATAGGCGAGGTGACGAGTGTTTATACATTGTCAAATTAATTATTTGCCTACTTACTTAAAAAATTATAAATTATTTTAAATCATAAACTAATTATTATAATAATTATTTCTCTCTTATTCTTTGTCAAATATTAATTCTTGAATTCCTGCATAAATTGTTACATGCTATTTGGATTATGTGTTTTAATTGTTGTTTGACATTTAGCATATTAAATATTAAACTGCCTATTTTCTCCCTGATTTCCATAATAAATTATTATTTGTCATTGTTTGTTTCATAATTAAATCATAATTATTGTATGTTTGTTGTCTTAAAATTTTATATTAATTGTTGCATTTATTGGAAAAATTTCTTCTATAAGAATTGGTAAATGAGTATATTGGAGGAGCGGGTTGCACGCCGCAACAGAATTGATCGAAATGAATATATATGAGGATCGGGTTGCACGCCGCAACAGACTTATTAAAAGTCAATATTTGGGGGATCGGATTACACGCCGCAATAGATTTATTTAAAAGTCAATATTGGGGGATCGGGTTGCACGCCACAAAAGGCTTATTTAAAAGTCTATATATACTTGATTGAAATAAGTATATGACATACTTGATTAAAATGAGTATATTGGAGGAGCGGGTTGTACGCCGCAACAGAATGGAATATGAATATATTGTGAGAGCGGGTTGCACGCTGCAACAGAAATTGATGGAAATGATAATTGGTTACGACTGCTGAGTTAGCTTCAATTATTATAAATGAGTTACCCGATTTATTTCTATTATTTGTTGTTGTTACTAATATTGCGTACAGGTTAATGTAAGTGACCCGCCTTAGCCTCATTACTATTTCGTCGAGGTTAGACTCAACACTTACCAGTACATGGGATCGGTTGTACTGATACTACATTATGCACTTCTTGTGCAGATTTCGGAGTTGGTCCCAGCGGCGCACCATAGACTTGCTCGGATTACAGCTACTAGAGGAAACTTGAGGTATAACTGCATGGCGTCCGCATTTCTGAAGTCCCCGTCTATTTTACTTTAGCTGTGTGTTTATTTTTAGACAACTTTATTTTATTCAGACCTTTATTTGTATTATTCTAGAAGCTCGTACACTTGTGACACCAATTCTGGGATGGTATTTAAACACCGTTAGTTTTATAGATTATTCACTACATTTCAGACTTTACTTCCGCATTTGTTCTTTGTTATTAATAAATTTAAAAAAATATTTTAAAAATAGAAAATATTATTCTAACATTGGCTTGCCTAGCAAGTGAAATGTTAGGCGCCATCACTGTCCGAAGGTGGGAATTTCGGATCGTGACAGATTTGGCAACTTTTCTTTGGATTCCAACAACTTTAATCCCTTCTCACTCATATGCCCGAGCCTCCGGTGCCATAATGTTGTATCACGACCATGATCAAATATTGCTATAGTATCTCGCTGTATTGCAGTTGCATACAGTGTTCCCTTCTTGAAGCCTCGTGCCACAACCAAATTTCCTTTGGTTATCTTCCACGATCCGTTACCTAATGTTGTTGTATATCCTTCACTGTCAATCTGACCCATAGATATCAGATTTTTCTTGAGGACAGGAACATGTCGGACATTTTGCAATTTTCATAGCATGCCTTGTGAAGTCTTTATATAAACTTTACCTTTCTCGACAATGTCCAGAGGTTCGCCGTCTGCTAGATAAACTTTTTCAAATTTTCCAGCAATATATTTATGCAATAATTCTTTGTGATGTAGAGTGAAAGGAAGCACCTGAGTCGAGAATCCAAGATTCGGCTGGACTGCCTGCACAACAAATTAGTGCATCACCGACTTGTTCAACAGTTACATTTGTTGAATTATCATCCTTGTATTGATCGTTCTTCTTCTTCTTTGGCTCTCTACACTAACTACTATAGTGGCCTTTTTTATCGCAATTCCAACACATAATGTCTTTGCGATTTTTGAATTGCCCTTTTCTCCTTGACTTTGATCTGCCACGATCATGACTTTGTCCTCTTTGGCTGTTTCTCCCCCTGCTTTCGGTATTCAAAGCACATCCTGGGGAATCACTTGATTCTCTCCGGCGAATATCTTCGCTTAGAACCAAGTCTCTAATATCATCCAATTTGAGTTTGGTACTTCCCGATGAACTGTTAACTGCAGTTACTGTTGCAGACCAACTCTCCGGTAGAGATGATAGTAGAATCAATGCCCTGACTTCGTCATCGGATGTTATATTGACAGAACTCAACTGAGTTAATATTACATTAAACTCATTGATATGTTCCGTAATATATCTACCTTTTGTCATTTTTAAGTTGAACAATCGACGCATCAAATAGACTTTATTTGAAGCAGATGGCTTCTCGTACATATTTGATAACGCCTTCATCAGGCCTGCAGCGGTCTTCTCGTTAATGATGTTAAACACCACATTTCGTGTTAGCGTCAAACGAATCACACCAAGAGCTTGGCGATCTAATAGATCCCAATCCGCTTTGGCCATATTCTCTGGTTTTACCTCGGTCAGAGGTAAGTGTAACCTTTTCTGGTACAAATAATCCTCTATTTGTATTTTTCAAAATCCAAAATCTTTGTCATTGAACTTGTCAATCGTAACCTTCCCTTCTTCCGATGCCATTTTCCACAAAAATAATTTATGTGAATAGTGTCTGTGAATAGTAACGATGATCAATAATGTCGCACTATTCTTGAGAATAGTACCTGCACCAATAACGTACTTTTCTACTAGAATTACACTGTTTGTACTCTGATACTAGTTATTGGGAAACGTGTCAGGCTGATAGAAAGGAAAAATATTTGAAAGAGAAAAGTAATAAATTGCACAAGACAAGACAAGATTTACGTGGTTCGGCAATTTTGCCTACTCCACGGCCATACAAAGAATAACTCTTTATTAATTGAAAAGTGAAAGAAGAAGTTGAGGGATGATTTGCAAATGAAAATGCATACCCCTTTTTATAGACATTTAAATGCCCTGCCGAGGTAAGCGCTTACATCATAGGAATGCCGATGTAAGCGCTTACATCATACGAATGCTGATGTAAGCGCATACATCATAAGAGTGCCGATGTAAGCGCTTACATCATAAGTTCATCTCTTTTTGATTTTTCTTTCTTTTGTTTTATCCACTTTTCTTTCTTTCTCATACAACAGCAGGTTTGCTACTATCACCTAGAGCTTTGGTCTATCTGCATTGTTCCAAATGGGGCATATAAGAAACTATGTTACTCATTTAGATCTTAAATCAGAAATGCTTGATATTTTTCCAGTAAGAAGATTTTAATGGTAATTAATTGAGATGAGAATCATTTAATCAGTTTAACTTTGCAAAGTTAGATGCACGTTCGTATTATTGGCAATTCATATCTTTGCTTCAACTACACTCTAAATGTGCCTTATAAAAATATCATGCTCAATAACTAACTAATACTAGACTAAGTAATCTCCGCCAACTAGCTCAACCCTGCGAACCTACAGTTTTAACCACACACCTCACTTACTTGATCTATTACTAATCTTTGGTAAAAGTGAAAAATTAAACATTTTTTACCATATTGACATGATCTTATCTCTCTGAACTCATGTTCATATGCTTAATGTTCTTCAACATTCCAATCTAATGCATGTCATCATCTATCGCAATGTCAATTTTGCTATGGATAAACAATGTTGAAAAAGTGGACAAAAGAATTAGGTTTTCTTTGCAATGTTTTCTAGAAAGGTTGGTTAGAAAACTAATCACTTTGCTAAAAAGGTAAAATTGTACAAATCAGTATTTGGATAGAGTATGGAAAGAACACAGTATGTGCTTTGGATGGGGAGCAACTGATTTTCGCATTGATGCATAGATCTTTTGCTTTTCTTTCCCCTACAAATCTTCTCCGTGCACAATTCATGTAGATGGCAAAAAAATAATAGCTTTAATTTTTCATAGCTAAATATTTAATGTGACACGAATAGACATTTGACGAGAAATTTGTTATCCACATTGTAGTTCATATCATTTCACTTAATTTATGCATAAGTTGATAACTCTAGCTTTTGTCAATTATTTACTGCCTATTTTATGTTGCATAATAGTGCGCATAGCATGATAAATATTATCCTGCCACAGGTGAAAGCTTTTTTCCTAAATACTGATTTCGGATTGATTAAATAAGAAGAAGACTTGATATAGAACCCTTGTGGAATGAAAAATTGGCCAGTTTTCTATTTCTGTTTTTTGCTTTAAAAAAAGGTAGAAGTTTGCATTAGAGAGTATTGGATAAAACCTTTACATTTTATTAGTTGTTTAGCTATCCTACTCAGAGTGTCACCTGTGTTTAAAGGTTATAATTCAATCAAACTATATAAAAAAACAAATATGACTTCCTGTTTGATACTTCGATACTTGACTACCAACTAATTCAATTCTCATGTTTCTGTTCTTTTTCTCTACTCCTTTCATTTATACCCTTTTCTATTTTTATAATGAAAAATACGGTGAGCTAAGGCTAACAAATAATCTCTACAGGATACTTTGTCAAAGATTGCAAAAAGGATGCTAATCGTTGCAAGGTGGCTGCATTACAATTTGCTAATAGATAAATAGTGTATGTGTGTATAAGTTAATCTCGTGGATGTAAAGGATATGCATTTTGCAACCACACAACGTAAACAATATGGATCACAACGTAAACAATATGAATTTCTCATGGATGTAAAGAATATGCCGTTTTGCAACCACACACTATCCACGAATAGATGTTTTGTTAGCTTTTTTACAGCTTGGAAAACTTTGCTCCTAAATGAATGTAAATACTATGACGTAATTAATATGCAATGCTATATATTTGGTATGATATTTATTTAGGGTGATTCAATCTCTTTTTTCTACAATTTCATGTCAAAATAGAGAAATCATAAATGACTATTCCAACTGCAACATTGGGCCCGTGCTAAGCGCGGGCCAAAACTAATCTAGTACCTACAACAAAAGGTTTGAAAGAAGAACGCCATATTCCGCCCACAGTCCAAGTCCATAAAAAACAGCCTGAATATGACATATGGTTCTCCGACAAATCAAATAGTAAATGCAACTTGACTGAAAACTGTTACAACTGCTAAAGATGTACAAACCTGTCTAACAGCTGAATTTTCGTCATTGCTTGCGTCAAAAATTAATGGAAGACAAACATCATAGTACCTAATTTTCAAAGGAAGTAACTATCAAAATTGAGAATTAGCAGTAGATAAAAAACCATACAAATCGACGTACTTTAGAGCTTCTTCAGGGCACACCTCCACAAGAGCATCGAAGATACAAATAGATGTACATCTCTCGTTAGTTGTTGTCTCCTTGGCCTTCATAAAAGCAAGAAAAATTCAATGTGGAAAACAATAATATATATAATAAAAAACAATCTAGAGGGTTTAGAGGTTATGACTTACCCACATAGGTAACAAATATGGTGACAACTCCTTAAGGAAAGGCAAGGAAGTAGCCTTGAAAACTCTGATCAATGTTATCAATATTTCACCAACCTAATAAAAAGTTAGATGGATTTAAAAATAATGGTAGATTCAAAGTGAAATGCTTGTAAAAGGAAAACACGGTGTGCTTATGTCTGAACTCCATTCTTATATAGAACATACATTCTCAAAAACTTCTTCTTCTTGCTCTCTTTCCCCCCCTTAACAATTCAGCTTCCTCAGCATCAAAGTCTTCCGGCTACAACAGCAGATCTCCTGACAGTATTGTGGATATAGAGTTTCAAAAGCGGAACAAAGATTGAAACAACCTGCTTCATGCATGAAGTCATTGCTATCCCTTGTTCAATTTGACCTCACTTAACAACACATGAGAAAAAGAAACATGCAGGTGATCGATCATTCAGGCCAACCTAGGAAATTCATGGGTAGAAGTGTTCCTGCAAATATATCACTGCACCAGCATAGCATATGACAGGCTACAATTTTCTCCTCTGGGACATCTCCTTTCTTGAACACCGTTTTATCTCCAAGCTTGATTTTCTATATACTACAAGATGTAAAGCTTAAGTCAGATCCTAGGTACACCCTGTCCTGATAACCGCTTCTCCCCAATAGGCTTCACCTTTTTGATGAATCCAAAGCAAGAACTAGACATCAATCATAGCTATTAAATTCCCACATCGGTAGTGGATGGGGGACTTGGTTTCATGATTTTGTCACCTCATGAACTAATGTTTTAGTTGAATTAGGCTCAAAGTCCATTTTTACATAGTATCAGAGCCAACCCCATTTAAATTCTTGGTTTACCGTATTTGGGACCCCATATTATATTGTCCATGCTCCAATTGACAGGCATAGGCGTGCCGGGTGTGTTAGATTCCCACATTGGTAGTGGATGGGGGACTTGATCTCCTTATATTGTTTTAAATAAGATTCACCTCATGAGCTAGCTTTTAGGATTTAGTTAAACTTAGATCCATTTCTTAACAGTATCAAAAGCTCCGCCGAGATGATCAAATCTCAATGATAAAAGTTTACCTATTATCATCTAATTCATAATTTTCATAGTCCAAAAATCTCAATGACAAAAGCTTATCTATTATCATCTAACTCGTAATATTCATAATCCAACTTCTCATATATGGTCATAACGGGTTCAAGCTCAGCACATTTAATTAAAAATGGCATGATTGCACTCATATAAGGAAGAAAATCGTGTCCCATGCACTTGCAAATTCTAGTACATGCCTGCAATGAAATAAAGAAAATAAAGGGGGAGCCATTCTATAAAGAACTTTTGATATTAAAATCAACTGATTAACACATACGACTAGCATGTACTTAGTAGTAGGATCATCCGCCTTCGCTTGTAATCCTTGTACTAACATAAGCACTTCCATGACCTTTAATGAAAACATTAAAAGGAAACAAATAAAAGTAAGCTCTATGTTGAGAAATGGCCAAAAGCAAATAAGCTCACACTAGCGCATGCCATGACAAGAAGAAAATTCCGAAGAGAGGCGGAAAGGAAGGAGACCAAAACGGAATTGGTAAGAATAAGGATGTTCCTGTCATTATTTTGTTGTTGAAAGACGTTGTAACTCGAGCAAGAGATATACTATGGTTTGACTACAGTAAATCCATCTGACATAGCATAACAAATGAACAGGAAAGAAGCAATTCCAATCGATGGAATTATTATGTGTTCAGCACTTCATCAGTATGGAACTAAAAAACATGTACTGGAGCCACTGGGCATAATTGGCAGAAAAGACCTGCTCTACTTCATCTTTGAATTTCCCCTTGCCAACAGCCATCCCAACAACACTTATGCACTCCATTGTTCTGGCACGAAGAATGAGATTAGAATTAAGATGTGCGTTTCTCAGGACACTTCTCAAGTGTGGCATAACAGTGTCATAGTTTGTTCGGAAGTGCTCCTGTTGACATATAATATACATATTTGCCTTCATTATTCATAAATAAGTAGAAATAGTACTGAGCCAAAAATAAATACACCAGTTAATACCTTAACAGATTGAGCAATAGAAAACAATGCAGTTAATGCTTGTTCTTGGACCATTTGTTTGTTATTCTGCATTTCAAGCAACAGCAGTGACCATTAGTCTCTTGCACTTGTCAGCACTCAGCAGTGACATAGTTAGTAATTTGGTGACCTTTATATTTGCACACCTGTAGAAGTACCAGCAGTTTGTTAACTATCTCATCTAGGTAAGGTATCAAAGTTTCTGGCTCGTCAGGCACACAGAAGGTGCAGAGAGCTGCCGTTGCAAATGCCTATGAAAATGCGAAAGAGTAAAGGAAGCAAATTAGTTTATCTGTTATTCTATCTGTGGATAAAAAGTACAAAAATTAAAAAACTAAACAGGTCTTAAACCTAGACAAGGTTAAAGATCATCAACTATATGCTATATGCAACCCCCTTGCAAAGGTGCAGTAAGAATAAAAACTTTTGCTTGTAGTTTCATGCATCAAGGATAATTTGATCTTCTTTTAGCCTGCATTTACGCAAAGGGCTATCAGCATTCCTAAATGTTATGTATCACACAGGTTAGACCTGCACTCGAGGATTTTGAAAATCATCCATGGCTGCAGCTAATGCAAGGAATATTTGGTTATGGTATTGTTCTTGCACAAGCGGAGAGAAGTAAATCAACAACTGAGAAATTGCCCAGCAAGCAGCCCATCCGAGAAAACCAGTGTAAACCTTCCTCACCAATTTTGTGGTCACAGATCAATATCCCTGCATAATCATGCACGTTCTCGCCACTATTCCTAGCAGGGTCATCTTTAATATCTAGTAATAACTTTAATAACATTGCAAAACATCTGCTAATAAACAAAGGCAATCTTTTCAGCATGCCTGCGGCCTTCTCCTTCGCCTCGAACAGAGTTATAAAGAATAGAACTGCAAAGTGCCTCGCTCTTTGATCTAAACTCTCAGATTCTGCTATCTCAAACATGATATTCACCACATCCACTAGCTGCCTCCTGAAGAAACCAGGCTCATTCTTCGCCAACTTAATAAAAATTTTCAGAGGTTCATGTGCTGCAGCCTTCTCCTCATTGTTGCTCAATGCATTAGTCAACGTCCTCATCATACCTGACAGTAAATCCTGAAACAACTCCTTTACATTTGAACTCAATACGCACTTAATGAAGTTGAACACAGCACTCATGGCCTCGATCCTCACATCTAGATCGAGGGTATCATCATTCAGTGTATTTAAGAATAGTGAGTGCATATCTTTTACGCAAGTGACAATTGTTTCACCAATGTCCTCGGCTAGTTGCGCAAATAACATGAAAGCTGACCTCTTTAGGTAGTTGTTTGAAGTGGAAGTGAGGCATTGGTACAAGAATGGCAATAATTCAGGCCAATTATTACTGGAAGAAGTGAAGCAGCCAGCTTCGAAACAATGTCACGGTCTTGGATGATGAATCTTGATTCTTCGCACATGATTCGATTAAGGAGGATTGATTTGACGGTGAATTGAGTAGACACACTTAGATTGCTCCAAGTGCACAAGTCATCCTCATCAGTTAACAACTGTTTTAAGAGGACAGTACACTTTTCACGGGAATAAATGTCATAGGAAGAGCCAAGAGCAAGCTTAAGAACAAGGGAGTTAGGATCCTTGTGCTTCAACATATTGAACATTGACTTAGCCTCAGAAACTTTTTCCTCAGAGCTTTCCATGTGATTGGAAATGAAGGTTTCAAATGGCTCCGATTTTGGCCCCAGAATGGCCTCCATTTGGACCTTATGGAACTGAGTCAACACAATATCCATGACAGTATTTTGGAGAGAGAGACTAGGAAGAGTATGGAACTGTGAGAATGTGGTTTATCTGACAGTTTAAATGAAAATATATAGAAGATCGTTTCTCACCAACACCTTATGATTTATGAAAAGGTGAAAACTATAGGCACCTCATTCAAGGCGGAACTATGGAATAGGTTGAAGGGTCGCCGGCACCCGTAAAATTCGGCAAAAATTTCGACCATGTATATATTTTTAGAAAATAATAATATATTAATAGTTGACACTCTATATACAAATTAAATTTTAGTTGAATCAAAAAGTGCACCCGCGAACTTTAAATCATGTGTCCGCTTCAATTAAATTATTTATTTCAAGATCATATATACTATGGTCAATTCCGTTTGTTTTTAAAAAATTATAAAGGCGTGTAAGCAAGGCTCGCTCTTAGCTTGAGGTGATCCCAAGCACTCTCTGATATTTAAAATTAGGCAAATCACAAAAAGTATATGATAAACACGCAACATCCCTGCGGCAGCAAGAAAGTCCAACCCATGCTCCACCTCACCGTTGTCGACATGGTCAACACCTAGTGGTGAAAATGGATTAAAAAAATAATTATTATTCATCCATATTATTTACTAAAAATTTGATTGGATAATAAATATTTAAAAATTACATCAAATAGACAATAGGGATTAATGTGATAGTCAGTACCTCCCACCTACAACCTCAAGGTTGTGGGTTCGAGTCAAAGGAGCAATAGCTCCAACAAAGGAGTCAAAAGGGAATAGGGAATTAAAAAATTTAAATATTTAAAAAATTGGATCAAATCCATGTTATCACTTAAAAAACCATGTTATCACTTAAAATATAGATAACTAATGGGGTTAAAAATGGATAACTAACGGGGTTCCTCAAGTTTGGGAAACTAGGAGTTCTTCCAAAAGTGATCATATTCAAGAAGTCATGTGTCGGTTAACCTATTTTCTATCCGTATTAAATATGAATCGGATCGAATATTTTATTCATTTTTGCATGACCCGTTTTCAATTTGCCAATATCTCCCGACCTGCCTATTTGCCACCCCAGTCACCACCAATGTTGGAGGTCAAATGTGCTTAGGCAATCTCAATCTCGACTAAATCAATGGGCTCAAAGTATTTGTCAACTTCTTGTTAAACATTTTCTTTCCCTTACGACTGTTACCATCAGTAGTAGCTAATAAAATGCAATGAACAGTGAATGACAATGATCCAATGTGGCATTGATATTTTGTATGCAAATTGTTTTAGTATTATATATTCTTCATTAGCTCATTTTCTTTTATTCGATTATTTTATGGAATTCTTTAAGAACGAAAAGTACTCCTAAAAGGTCTTTTGGGGTTAGGCCTCACATAAAGAAAAATAAAGTGTCTTTGGGAAGTTCTCTGGAGGTCAATATATGAAAGAAAAGCCAACAATTTGTTTTTACCAAATACATATATAGACTCTCAAACTTGGCATGAAATGTCAATTTGCTAGACCAATTAAAACTTCATCTTGACAGAAATGTATCTTGTGAACATAAGAAGTAGATAAATCAAACGTGTGAGCATTGTGTAAAGAACCAATAGAGCAAAGACATATTTATCTATCTATCTATATACATATTAAAGGAATAAAGTTATCATATATAATTGACATTATGGTTAAGCCAAATGGCAAGCTAATAAATATCAATAGTATATGGTAACTTTATTCTATATTTGACTATGTTAGTCAAATACAAATAATATATAGATAAAGATAATATATAAACTGCATTTGAATTAAAAGATAATTTGAATTTATAGATAATCTATATACATATTAAAGGAATAAAATTACCATATATAATTGGCATTATGGTTAAGCCAAGTAGCAAGCTAATAAATATCAATAGTATATGGTAATTTTATTCTATGTTTGACTATGTTAGTCAAATACAAATAATATATAGATAAAGATAATATATAAATTGCATTTGAATTAAAAGATAATTTTGAATTTATAGATAAAGTTTTAAAATTCGAATTTAAATTAAAAATAAAAATTTATCTTTTTTATCATGTTATCATACTTAATTCGGTTAATGATCATATGCAATCATGTTAGGAACTTTTATTATCTTTCTAATTATTTAAATACTACTTCACCTCTGGCAAAAAATAAAAAACTATTCCATATAAATATAAAACTCTTTCACATTTAAAACCCCATAATTATAGTTCTTTAAAATATTGTAGCTAGATTTGAATAAAGCGATTTTTTTTTAAAATAAATGTAATATATAGGGTACACGTCTATGTTTATCCAAATAACAAAAAAGAGTTTTAAAATCGAATAAAAGTTTAATTACATATATAATGAAGTAAACATACATGCTGGAGAAAGAAACATCACAAATATCAGTCAATATTAAAAAAAAAGTTATTTTTTTCTTTTCTTTTTGAAGAATATTTGTTTGAAGAGTCAATTTGTATAAATGGACATCAAACAAATAACAAAACTTTGGCTATACAATTGTTATCATTAATTTCAATTTAGCACATTCTAGGAATTGAAGGGTATAAGCTGAAACATCTTCATTTAGTTGCAGCCAAGCCAATATTGCAAGGGTATAATATTTTTTTCGTTAAAGAATATTAGTTTTGAATCATTAGATTATGTGAAAAGTTTTTTTTCTCGAACTCAACAAGAGAGATATTGGTTTCTAATTGATAGTTTCTATAGCGATTTTCAAGTGTAACAAAGAGTATATTTTTTAAAAAAATTGATATGATGTGAAATATTTTTTTTTAAATATAAACAAATTATTTCGAAAAAACTCTTTACTTTTTTCTACTTCAAAGATAATAAAAAGATAAGATATTTTTGAACATTAGTAGAGAGTTTTTAAAATTATTATAATAGAATTCATATAATGGATAAACTCAAAAAGTCGAAATCTTATGGAATATTTACATTAATATCCGACCAGATTTATTGTTTACTTTTTATAGCTAATATAAATAGATAATATACCGACAACATACGATTATACACATATTATATATAAATTATATATAAATTACACATCCTTCAATATTTTAATTTAAGTGGTCGGGTGAGCACCTATTTAGGCTGATTAGATAAAGCCAAAAGAAAAATATGAAAGAATTTCAACCAAAGACTAAAAATATAAATAAAGTTCTTATGTAGACAATTTCTATTAAAACTCATCCTTTTATAGTGAAATAAATTAACTTTTTGTAACAAAAGAAAGAATGACATAAAAAATAAGATAAAAGAAAATAATTATTGAAAAAAATGTATGAAAGATCTAAAAACCAGAAATAAGAGATGATAACGAATTTCTTCTTATGTTTCATCTTTGTTGAGTATAAAAAATTTGGAAGCTAATCTCATTGATTTCAAATATTTTTTTCAACTAAAATACATAGATTATAAAATAAGGATATCTTAGAATATTTTTTTTATTTACATTGTGTGTCATTTTTTTAAAAAGCACTATTACTAATAAACGTATATGATATTCGAATTTGAATTTAAATATCAATTTGAGTAGTTTGCATTGAGGTTAAGTCAAGTATGGTGTCAAAAAATAAACTACTTGGCAATTTTAAGATAATATATGCAATGTTATATAATAACAATCAACTAATTTAACATTTAATGATTCAAAAAATAATTTTTTTGTATATATAGGGTATTAAAAATTCAAAATCTGTGGCTAGAGATATCGATAAATTTAAAATGGAGTCATACTGAAATAAAGTTTTTTCGGCTAAAGAATCATTTAAATTTTTAGATAGCAAATTAAAAAAAAAAATTAATTAAGGATAATATCTTCACTTGCATCATTATAAAGATAATCATTAGTGAAAAATATATTAAATTTTAGAAATTGGAATTTCAAAATAGAAATATTTTTTGAAAGATAATATCATACCAAATAAGAGTTCAAGTCGTAGTAAAAGAGTCATTTGGTAATCAAATAATCGTTTATATTATGTCAACATTTGTGCTTTGCCATAAATATGAGTTATTATTTTGCTTTATAGCTATTTTTAGGTTCCAATGACACTAATGAGAATAGTGCAAAAATAAAATTATCACTACAAAATTTGAGAAAATGTTAGTCTTTTTTCATGTAGTGTTTCTTAATTATCTAACGATTATCTATAATTATTTAGAAGGTTTTAAATTTTAAAGTTATTTACATATAATTCAAATAACTCGGATATTTAACATGTTTAATGTCAAATATCAAAATGGAGCCATACTGGAAAACAATATTCAGTGGCTAAAGAATTTTTAAAATTTTTAGATAGCCAACTAAAATGAGTTTTGAATTAAGGATAATATTTTTACTTATATTATTATAAAAATAATTATTACTGAAAAATAAAGTTTTAGAAACTGAAATTTTAAAAAATAAATATTTTAATTTTAAGAGATATCAACACACCAAATAAGAGTTCAACTAGTAGTAAAAGAGTCAAGTCGTATTCAAAGAGTCATTCATAGTCTCAACATTTGATTGTTTTACCATAAATATGAATTATTATTTTGCTTCCTTGCTATTTTTAGGATCAAATGACACCGCGAAAATAGTATCAAAAAAAATAAATAGAAGAAATAGTTAATTTTTTTCATATAGTATTTTTTATTAATATCCAATGATTACTTATATTACTGAGAAAGTTTAATTTTAAGATCATTTACATATAATCCAAATAACTTAAATATTTGACATGATTAGTGTTCGTGCATCCGCGCGGATGCTATTACTAGTGTCATTAGAAAACATATGTCATCTAAAAAGGGAAGGAAAAAAAAATAGGTGTTTTTACTTTCTTCCCAAAAACCAAACTACTTGTTTCCCAGTTTTGCCCACCATTAATGAAGTCGCCATGTAAAATTGTTTTGTGTTTTCTTACTCACTCCGTAGTCAAAACCAAGCAAGAATCGCAAATATATTCGTACCATCAACACACAAAGAACATCAAAGAATGATAATGCAACTGCCAACCATTTGTAGATCTTAATATTTATTTGTTTAGAAGTTTCTCCGAAAATTTTATAATGATTTGGTCATTTTCAGTATCAGTTCTAGTTGCTTTTATTTTTCGTATTTTCGATTTTATATGTAACGTTTTTCTTTTAACATGATTCAATTTTGGACATTTTAGTACCAAACAAGAAATTGGGAGGGGAAGGAGAAGGTTACAAAGTCCTTGATACTGATTGCATGTTGTTTATTATTTAGGTAGAACTTATTGATTAGTGTTTTCAAATATTTGAATATTGTTATGATGTTATAATTATAAATATTAATTTATTTAATCAAACAAGCATTCCATGATGTTTTTACAAAACATATGTTTTTAGTTTTTATAATTAATTAAATTAAATTATTATTAATTTGAAATATATATATATATCAATTATTTTTACAATATTAGTTATACATATATGATTACTAATTAATGTATATTCAAGAAAAAAAACTTCCATCTTCAATACCAAATCTATTACATCATTTATACTTATAAAAAACCATTTATAGGCATATATTTATTATATTAACTTTAAAGTTTTGATAATTTCTTCATTTAAAATTTATTCTAATTGTGTAATTATACTTGTGCAACCAAACAACACGCTTGTAATTACATTGTAATTATGTTATGACAAACAAATATGTCGTTGTAATTACTAGATTGTGTAATTACTATTCTAGTAATTACACCAATTCTAGTTACAAGTGGCTTTCCAAACAGACTCTTAATGAAAATGACAAAAGAAATGGCGTCGACATCAACTTCCTAGCCATTCCTCTTGTTACATTTGTGACATTTTCATAGTCCCTCATTTTTCTTTCGAAATAAAAGGGTGACACAAATTAAAGAGACAACTGAAAATTTGAAACTTAATTTTAGCCCACCTGAGTTTGGGGAAAGAAAGAATGAGAAGAAAAAGGACAAATGTATTTATAATAATGTCATGAGGGGAAAATCTCTAATACGCTAAAATCACTAATAAAATTAGGCCATAAAATTAAGTAATAACTGAAAATTTATGTATCCTCCAAAAGGGAAAGATACATGCAACTCCTTGTGGAAAAGATGCATGTAACTCCTTGCTATTCAACAAATGACTACTTTTCTAAAATTAAGACCAATTAAGAACATATAAGTAAATGCTATGGTGTGATGGCCCAAAGTGTCATCTTTGAATTTAATAAGTAATTTTGTGTTCTAAGACCTCAAAAAATACTATTTATCACTCCTCGACTTGTGTGCGCAAGCTGTAAAATTTTCCGAAAAGTTTTTATGTGAAAAATGGATTAAAATGTGAAATAGAGCTTTAAAAATCAACTGAGTTGACTTTGGTCAACATTTTGAGAAAACGGACTCGGATCAGTATTTTGATAGTTCCGGTAGGTCCGTATCGTGGTTTGGGGCTTGGGCGTATGCCCGAAATCGAATTTCGAGGTCCCTAGCCCAAGATATGAAATTTTGATAAAAAATTAAAAGTTTGAAAGCTTAATGATTTTTAAGAATTTACTGATGTTGGATTTGTTGACACCGGGTCCGTATTTTAGTTTTGAAATTCGGTATAGGTCATCTATAATATTTATGACTTGTCTGCCGAATTTGGTGAGAAACGGAGTCGATTTGCGTGATTCGGACGTCCGGTTGCGAAAATATAAGTTTTAACATTTTCTTAAAAAATTCCTTTGATTTGGTGCTTGATTCGTAGTTCTAGGTGTTATTTTGGCGATTTGATCACGCGAGCAAGTTCGTATGATGTTTTAGGAGTTGGGTGCATGTTTGGTTTGGAGCCCCGAGGGCTCGGGGTGATTTCAGGTGGTTAACGAATCATTTTTGGCCTTGGTGAGATTGCTAATATTTGTTGTTGCCTTCTTCTGGTTTCCTTATACGCGATCGCATAGGTCCATCCGCGATCGCGTAAGCTTATTTCCTTATATGTGACTGAGGTCGCGTTCGCGTAGAGGAATGAGGCAGAAGCTGAAGCACAAAATTTGTCTTATGCGATCGCACAAGGTCGTCCGCGATCGCGCAAGGCTGAGAAGCTGTGCTTCGCGTATACATAAGCCCTTACGTGTTCGCATAAAGCAAAAAGCTAGGCAGCCAAAATGTGCTTCGCGATCGCAAAAAGTAAAATGAACTTGGGCAAAAGTTATTCTACGCGATCGCGAACGTAAGTTCTGGAAATGGGATTTCGACCCATTTTCAACCATTTCCAATTTTTGAGCTCGGGTAAGGCGATTCTTGGGAGATTTTTATGAAAAAATATTGGGGTAAGTATTCCTTATCCTATATTGATTATATTTCATGATTCCATACTCATTTACATCACGAATCCTTGAATTTATGGAAGAAAAATCAGATTTTTATAAAATCTTCCAAAAATAAAAATTTAAGATTTGAAGGTTCATTTGACATCGGAATTGGATAATTTTTGTATGGTTGGACTCGTCTCGGAACGAGTGTTCGGATTTCGTCAGTTTTTCTGAGATTTAAGACTTGGTCCCACTGTCGAATATTTAAATGAATTTTAAATTTTTATCCGAAAAATTAGTAAATTTATATGGAATTAATTTCTATAATTCATATTGAGTATATCGAATTGTTTATGATTAGATTTGACGCTTTTGGAGACAAATTCAAAAGGAAAAGTTATGGTCGAATAATTTATTGTTTGCCTATTTTCTCCACGATTTTCATAATTAATTACTAATTGTCATTGTTTGTTCATAAATAAATTATAATTATTGTGTATCTTGATACTTAATAGTTTCTCATTGAACATGGTATTTATTGAAATAATTTGTATTACATTCATGAGTTGTTTAAAGTTATATTGGTGGAACGGGTTGCACGCCGCAACGTAAATAAAAGTGTGTGTGTGTATATATATATATATATATATATATATATATATATATATATATATATATATATATATATATATATATATTGGGGGAGCGAATTGCACGCCGCAATATGCTTATTAAAAAGTTCATATTGGGAGATCGGATTGCACGCCGCAATAGACTTATTAAAAAAATCCATATTGAGAGATCGGATTGCACGCCGCAATAGACTTATTAAAAATCCATATTGGGGATCAGATTGCATGCCGCAACAGACTTATCTAAAAGTCTATACATATACTTGATTAAAATAATTATATTGGAGGATTAAAAATGAATATATTGTGGGAGCGGTATGCACGCTGCAACGGAAATTGGTTGAAATAATAATTGGTTGTGACCGCTGAGTTGGCTTCAACTATTATAAATGAGTTACCTGATTTATTTCTATTATTTGTTGTTGTTACTAATATTGCGTACAGGTTAATGTAAGTGACCCGCCTTAGCCCCGTCACTACTTCGTCGAGGTTAGGCTCAACACTTACCAGTACATGGGGTCGGTTGTACTGATACTGCACTTCTTGTGCAGATTTCAGAGTTGGTCCCAGTGGCATACCATAGGCTTGCTCGGATTTCAGCTGCTCAGAGGAGACTTGAGGTATAACTGCACGGCGTCCGCAGTTCTGAATTCCTCGTTTACTTTACTTTAGCTGTGTGTTTGTTTCCAGACATCTTTATTTTATTCAGACCTTTATTTGTATTATTGTAGAAGCGCGTGCACTTTCACATTTGTTTCTTTGTTATTAACAAATTTAAAAATTGTTTTTAAAATGGATAATATTATTCTAACGTTGGCTTGCCTAGCAAGTAAAATATTAAGCGCCATCACGGACCGAAGGTGAGAATTTCGGGTCATGACAGTAGGTATCAGAGCACTAGGTTACATAGGTCTCACGAGTCACGAGCAAGCTTAGTAGGGTCTGAAGGATCAGTACGGAGACGTCTGTACTTATCTCTCAGAGGCTATGAAGTTTAGGAACAATATCACTTCTTTCTTATTCCATCGTGTAAATTTATTCTATGATCGATGATTAAACCATTCTACTCTTATTCTCTCGCAGATAGTGAGAACACGTAATACATATACCGATGGACAGGGACCAGAGCCCCCGGTAGAAACTATGGCCAAGGGTAGAGGTCGAGGCCGAGGTCGTGCTAGAGGTCGAGAAAGAGGTCGAGGTAGAGCTCAGTCTAGAGCTCGAGCAGCTGCACCTGTTGTAGAACCTCAGGTGGACCTTCAAGAGGAGGTTCCAGTTCAGAATGTACCAGTTGGACTAGTTCAGGTCCCGAAAGGATTCATAGCCACTTCAGGACGCCCTAGTCTGTTTAGTAAGTCTTATGGAGGGCGTAGCCCAGAATGGTACATTTCCGGTGGCACCAGCCGTCTCACAGGCTGGGGGAGGAGCACAAACTCCCACTACTCCCGCTCCGGAGTAGATGGCTCCCCAGAATCAGGCTCCAGCAGCCCCGCCAGTTGGAGTAGTTCAGCCAGTTGTTGCGGTACAGACTGGTAATAGGCCTGCCATGTCTTTTGAGGCTTTATTGAGATTGGATAAGTTTACTAAGCTCTTTCTAGTTCACTTCAATGGCACACCTTCTGAGGACCCACATGATTATCTTGAACGCTGCCACGAGTTGAAGGAATTGAAGGAGCAGTTACAAGGCTTGCTTGATCAGGGATTCATTAGACCCAGTGTCTCGCCCTGGGGTGCACCGGTATTATTTGTAAAGAAGAAAGATGGCTCTATGCGGATGTGTCTAGATTATCGACAGTTGAACAAGGCCACTATCAAAAATAAATATCTGTTGCCAAGAATTGATGACTTATTTGATCAGCTTCAGGGTGCAAATTTATTTTCGAAGATCGATTTGAGGTCTGGTTACCATCAGTTAAAGATTAGGGCATCTGATGTCCCTAAAAATAGCTTTTCGGACGCGATATGGGCATTACGAATTCCTAATGATGTCATTTGGGTTGACAAATGCCCCGGCAGTATTTATGGATTTGATGAATCAAGTGTTCAAGCCCTATTTGGATTCTTTTGTGGTTGTATTCATTGATGATATATTAATTTACTCCAGCAATCGAGAGAAGCATGAGCAACATCTTCGGAGTGTGATTCATACTTTGAAGAATAATCAGTTATATGCCAAATTTTCAAAATGTGAGTTTTGGTTAGGCTCAATTGCCTTTTTAGGGCATGTTGTATCCGCAGAAGGCATAAAGGTGGATCCTAAGAAGATTGAGGCTGTTCAGAATTGGCCTAGACCTACTTCGGTTACAGAGATCCAGAGTTTCCTGGGTTTGGTAGGTTATTATCGCCGGTTCGTGGAAGTTTTTCATCTATAGCAAGCCCATTGACCAGACTGACCCAGAAGGTGTCCCATTCAGATGGTCAGACGAGTGTGAGTTGAGCTTTCAGAAGCTCAAGACTGTTTTGACTACGGCGCCAGTGTTGGTATTACCCACAGGTTTAGGATCGTATACGGTATATTATAACGCATCTCACATTGGGCTTAGTGCAGTATTAATGCAAGAGGGCAAGGTGATTGCATATGAGTCGCGACAACTGAAAGTTCACGAGAAGAATTATCATGTTCATGACTTAGAACTGGCAGCCATTGTTCATGCGCTGAAGATTTGGAGGCATTACCTCTACGGTGTCTCGTGTGAGGTATTTACTGATCATCATAGCCTTCAATATCTGTTCAAACAAAAAGATCTTAATTTAAGGTAGAGAAGATGGTTGGAGTTGTTGAAAGACTATGATATCACCATTTTGTATCACCCCGGAAAGGCCAATGTGGTGGCTGATGCTTTAAGTAGAAAGGCTGTGAGTATGGGCAGTCTTGCGTATATTCCGGTTGGTGAGAGCCCATTAGCTGCAGATGTTCAGACTTTGGCTAATCTATTCGTGAGGTTAGATGTTTTAGAACCTAGTCGGGTTCTGGCTTGCACGGTCGCTCGGTCTTCTTTATATGAGTGTATCATAGAGAGGCAGTATGATGATCCTCATTTACTTGTCCTTAAGGACACAGTACGGCACAGTGATGCTAAACAAGTTGTTGTGGGGGAGGATGGAGTTCTACGAATGTAGGTTCGTATTTGTGTGCCTAATGTTGACGGGCTTCGTGAATTAATTCTTGAAGAGGCACACAGTTCCAGGTATTCTATTCATCCAGGTACCGCCAAAATGTATCAAGATTTGCGGCAACATTATTGGTGAAAGAGAATGAAAAAGGATATAGTTGCATATGTAGCTCGGTATCTGAATTGTCAACAAGTTAAGTACGAGCATCAGAAACCTGGTGGTTTGCTTCAGAAGTTAGAAATTCCCGAGTGGGAGTGGGAGCGTATCACTATGGATTTTATTGTTGGGCTCACACAGACTCAGAGAAAATTTGACGCAGTTTGGGTCATTGTGGACAGGTTGATCAAGTCAGCATATTTCATTCTAGTGGCAGTTACATATTCTTCAGAGAGGTTAGCTGAAATTTACATTCGTGAGATTGTCCGCCTTCACGGTGTGCCCATGTCCATTATTTCAGATCGAGGTACGCAGTTTACCTCACACTTCTGGAGGGCTGTACATCGTGAGTTAGGCACGCGGGTTGAGTTGAGTACAACATTTCATCCACAGACAGATGGATAGTCAGAGCGCACCATTCAGATATTGGAAGATATGTTTCGCGCTTATGTTATAGACTTTGGAGGTTCTTGGGATCATTTCTTGCCACTTGCTGAGTTTGCTTATAATAATAGCTACCAGTCGAGCATTCAGATAGCTCCATATGAGGCATTATACGGAAGGCGATGCCGATCGCCAGTTGGTTGGTTTGAACCGAGAGAGGCTCAGTTGTTGGGTACCGATTTGGTACAGGATGCTTTGGATAAGATCAACGTTATTCAGGATTGACTTCGTACAACTCAGTCTAGGCAAAAGAGTTATGCCGACCGTAAAGTTAGTGATATTGCATTCATGGTTGGAGAAAGAATATTGCTCCGGGTTTCACTTATGAAAGGTATATTGAGGTTCGGAAAGAAGGGCAAGTTGAGTCCTAGGTATATTGGACCCTTTGAAATTCTTGAAAGGGTGGGTGAAGTAGCCTACAGGCTTGTATTACCACCTAGTTTATCAGCGGTTCATCCGATGTTCCATGTGTTTATGCTCCGAAAATATCATGGTGATCCGTTCCATGTGTTAGATTTCAGCTCAGCGCAATTGAACAAAGATTTGACTTACGAGGAGGAGCCGGTGGCTATTGTAGCCCGACAGGTCCGGCAGTTGAGGTCTAAGAGTTATCCTTCAGTTCGGGTGTAATGGAGAGGTCAGCCAGTAGAGGCATCTACCTGGGAGTCCGAGTCGGGCATGTGGAATAAATATCCACACCTTTTCTCCAGCTCAGGTACTTTTTCTAACTCCGTTCGATGACGAACATTTGTTTTAGATGTGGAGAATGTGATGACCCAAAGTATCATCTTTAAATTTAATAAGTAATTTTGTATTCTAAGACCTCAAAAAGTACTATTTATCACTCTTCGACTTGCATGCGCAGTCCATAAAAATTTTGAAAAGTTTTTATGTGAAAAATGGATTAAAATATGAAATAGAGCTTTAAAACTCAACTGAGTTGACTTTGGTTAACATTTTGAGCAAACAGACTTGGATCAGTGTTTTGACTATTCCGGTAGGTCCGTATCGTGATTTGGAAATTGGTCGTATGCCCGAAATTAAATTCGGAGGTCCCTAACCCGAGATATAAAATTTTGATAAAAATTAAAAGTTTGAAAGCTTAATGATTTTTAAGAATTTACTGATGTTGGATTTATTGACACCAGGTCCGTATTTTTGTTCCAGAGCCCGGTATAAGTCCACTATAATATTTATGACTTGTCTGCCGAATTTGGTGAAAAACGGAATTGATTTGACGTGATTCGGACCTCCGGTTGCGAAAATATAAGTTTTAAATTTTTCTTACAAATTTCCTTTGATTTGGTGCTCGATTCGTAGTTCTAGGTGTTATTTTGGCAATTTGATCATGCGAGCAAGTTCGTATGATGTTTTAGGACTTGGGTGCATGTTTGGTTTGGAGCCCCGAGGGCTCGGGGTGATTTCGGGTGGTTAACGGATCATTTTTGGCCTTGGTGAGTTTGCTGATATTTGTTGTTGCCTTCTTCTGGTTTCCTTATACGCGATCGCATAGGTCCATCCGCGACCGTGTAAGCTTATTTGGGGCAGGGATATGTTGTTATATGTGATCGCAGAGGAAGGGACGCGATCGCGTACGTGAATGAGGCTATGCTTCGCGAACGCGTGACTGATGTCGCGTTCGCGTAGAAGGAATGAGGCAGAAGCTAAAGTACAAATTTTGTGCTATGCGATCGAACAAGGTCGCCCGCGATCGCGGAAGGCTGCAAAGTTGTGCTTTGCGTTCACATAAGCCCTTACGCGTTCGTGTAGAGCAAAAAGCTGGGCAGCCAAAATGTGCTTCGCGATCGCGAAGCCATCCTGCCATCGCGAAGAGTAAAATGAACCTGGGTAAAAGTTGTTCCACGCGATCACGAATGAATTTCCGCGATCGCGATGAGTAAAAATCTGAAAAACATAACTTAAGTTCTTGAAATGGGATTTCGACCCATTTTCAACCATTTCCAATTTTTGAGCTCGGGTAAGGCGATTCATGGGCGATTTTCACGGGAAAATATTGGGGTAAGTGTTCCTTATCCTATATTGATTATATTTCATGATTTCATACTCATTTACATCATGATTCCGTGAATTTATGGAAGAAAAATCAGATTTTTATAAAATCTTCTAAAAATAAAAATTTAAGATTTGAAGGTCCATTTGACATCGGAATTGGATAATTTTTGTATGGTTGGACTCGTCTCGGAATGGGTGTTCGGATTTCGTAAGTTTTTCCGAGATTTGAGACGTGGGTCCCACTATCGAATATTTTAATGAATTTTAAATTTTTATCCGGAAAATTAGTAAATTTATATGGAATTAATTCCTATGATTCGTATTGTGTATATCGAATTGTTTATGATTAGATTTGACGCTTTTGGAGACAAATTCAAAAGGAAAAGCTGTGATCGAATAATTTATTGGAATTTGCAAAGCGAGATAAGTGTCGTGGTTAACCTTGACTTGAGGGAAAAGAACTCTTAAACTATTTGTTATATGAAATGCATGTGAACGACGTATATGCGAGGTGACGAGTGTCTATACGTCATCAAATTAATTGTTTGCATAATTACTTGAAAATCATAAATCGTTTTAAATCATGAATTAATTGTTATAATAATTGTTTCTCTCCTATTCTTTGTCAAATATTAATTCTTGAATTCCTGCAATAATTGTTACATGCTATTTGATTTATGTGTCTTAATTGCTATTTGACATTTAGCATACTAAATATTAACTGCCTATTTTCTCCACGATTTTCACAATTAATTGCTAATTGTCATTATTTGTTCATAAATAAATTATAATTATTGTGTGTCTTGATGCTTAATAATTTCTCATTGAACGTGGTATTTATTGGAATAATTTTTATTACATTCATGAGTTGTTTAAAGTTATATTGGTGGAACAGGTTGCACGCCGCAACGTAAATGAAAGTAATATATATATATATATATATATATATATATATATATATATATATATATATATATATATATATATATATATATATATATATTGGGGGATCGGATTGCACGCCCTAATAGACTTATTAAAAAGTTCATATTGGGGGATCAGATTGCACGCCGAAATAGACTTATTAAAAAGTCCATATTGGGGGATCGGATTGCATGCCGCAATAGACTTATTAAAAGTCCATATTGGGGGATTGGATTGCACGCCGCAACAGATTTATCTAAAAGTCTATACATATACTTGATTAAAATAATTATATTGGAGATTGAAAATGAATATATTGTGGGAGCGGTATGTATGTTGCAACAAAAATTGGTTGAAATAATAATTGATTATGACAGCTGAGTTGGCTTCAACTGTTATAAATGAGTAATCTGATTTATTTCTATTATTTGTTGTTGTTACTAATATTGCGTACAAGTTAATGTAAGTGACCCGCCTTAGCCCCGTCACTACTTCGTCGAGGATAGGCTTAGCACTTATCAGTACATGGGGTCGGTTATACTGATACTGCACTCTGCACTTCTTGTGCAGATTTCAGAGTTGGTCTTAGTGGCGTACCATAGACTTGCTCGGATTTCATCTACTCAGAGGAGACTTGAAGTATAACTCCACGACGTCCGCAATTCTGAAGTCTCCGTCTACTTTACTTTAGCTGTGTGTTTGTTTCCAGACAACTTTATTTTATTTAGACCTTTATTTGTATTATTCTAGAAGTTCGTGCACTTGTAACACTAATTCTTGAATGGTATTTAAATACCGTTATTTGTATGGATTATTCACTAAATTTTAGTATAATAGTTTAACATTTGTTTTTAAAGGATTCTAAAAAGGATAAGTTAGAACTTAATACTTTCAATTAAATTCAATTTTAAAATTTTAGCGCACAAACCATATAAATAGTTGTCACTGGTACAAAAACCTTGGAAGTTGGAACGCACACCAAAAACTTGTCCCTTTTTTTCATTGTTAGTAATGTTACAGATGGGGGTGTTTTTGGTAATACATACTTTGAAGCGATCGTCGGATAGATTAACTTACCCGCAGACCTCGTAAGGCGGGCAAGATTAAATATTTAAAGGTCAACAATCCCATTAACACCCTTATTAAATTTCTAGATTTACTTTAATGCCATTATTTATTTTGTTGAAGATATCGCCGCCTAAACAAGTGGGAAAAATAATAAAAATATCTCGCATCACGCCAACATTGAAATCTGAATCTGGTGGATATTCGAAAATGAAAAAAGATGATCTTGGCCTTAAATTACATATGTGCCCTTGGAAGGTCAATTAATTTACTACTCTTACAAGAGTCTGTCAAGCAAAGGCAGAAAGTGCCTTATTTTAACAGCAAAGTCCCAATTTATTTTGGTTTCTTCTATAAGAAGAATCATCATCACCTCTACTTTAACGTTCTGCCCATATTTTGTTGTCAAATTCCAATTTAAGAAAATGCCCATCAATATTTGGTTCTCTCGGAAGAATCCTTTCACGAAGATGAAATAATACTCGTTATTCATATTTTTCTTCAACTTTAGCCGAGCGTATATCGGAATCAATCTCTTTATCTTTCTATGGAAGGGGTAAAGTCGACATACGTATTACCATTTTCAAATCACTAAATTTATTGATGTTGTTACAAATATGAGTATATTTGCAAGTCACACACTACATATGGTGCAAGGATACAACAATACAAATTTACAATTCACTCGAGTTTGAACTATACCTGTTAATCGGGCCGGACTGACCCGTTTACAACCCGGTTCAGCCCGGATCAGCCCGGTACTGTAGCGTGAGAGGCGGACTAGGACGGGTTGGGCGGGGAGCGGGTTTCAAACGAACAGTTTTTTGATATTGGTGCACCGGAACCCGCTAAGTCCGTTAACCCGTTAACGGGTTGTTAACGGGCTACAACCCGGTTCAGCCCGAATTTTAACTTTTTTTTTTTACCGTTGCCAACAGTCAAATTCAAATATGACCGTTGGCCAACGGCCTTTTTTTTTTTTTTTTTTTACAGAAATAGCCATTTCGGCCTACCCTCTTAAGAAAATAGCCCACACACCCCTAGTATTTGATAAATTACAATTTTAATCTTTTAAAAATTATAAATAGCCCCCCTTCTTCTTCATTTTTCCTCACAATTCACTCTCTTACTACTCTAATTCTCTCTTGATATTATTGATTATTGTTCTTAAATTCTCAATTACTTATTATTTCAAGCTTCATCAAATATTTAGTTTAGCCATTACAAAATTATTATTATCAAATATCAAGTATTCAAGTGAAGTGTGGTATCAACTATCAAGTATCGATCTATCAATTGAAGTTTGGTTTTTGATATCAATTTTAGTGCGGCATCCGGAATCCCGGTACACTCGTTCTATATCTTTTTCTTCTTTGGTGTACATTTATTTTATTATTTACGATTATTAATTTAATTTATATAATGGATATATTTAGAGCAGCCAAAAAAGCGTGCACTAGTAGAGGTGGTAGTAAGAAAACTTCCAAAAGATCAAGAGGTGGTGCTTGTTCTTCTAGTAGCTTTACACATATTTCTGAAAGTTCACGTGAAAATTTAAATGTAGATTATGAGGGACTTCAAGAAAATTATGGTATAGATGATAATTTAGATGATATTCCATTTCCATCACCTGATAATCTTGAAACACCGCCAGCTACACCTGGTAATGCTAGTCAAACTCAAAATATTAGGGGTAAAAGTCGTGGTAATACAAGTAGGTCTCCCCTCCCTATTAAGAAGAATCGAATATTAAGAAGTAAGTGTTGGAATTTTTTTGACAGACTAGAAGAAGATAAAAATTATGTAAGATGTAGAATTTGTAAGGATATTTATAAACATGAGATCGGTAAGGGAGGAGGAATGGGTCAACTTCGTAGGCACATGGTAGACAACCACCCTCTTGATTGGGGAGTAGATGAGGAAGATGGGCAATAAAAACTTAACCCGGGTACTTGAGGGTTAATGGGTAAATACGATATTAAGAAAAATCGGGAAGAATTAGCTAAAATGATTGTTTTAGGTTGTTTACCATTTAGTTTTGCTGCTTCACCATATCTTGTTACTTATATTCAAAGAATTTATAACCCTTTGTTTAAAGGTATTCCTAGAAGTACTTGTAGAGCTAATATCTTTAGGCTTTTTGGACAATATCAGACATATATACGTTATCTGTTCGCCAGTCTTTCTTGTAGAATTTCTCTTACTTCTGATATTGGTCGTGCTGGAAATGGTAATGATTATTTGACTGTTACATGCCATTGGATAGATAGTAATTTTTATATGCAAAAATGTATTATTGCTTTTAAATATGATGAAGATCAAAGTTATACTGGTGCATTTATAAGTAATACTATCCATGAAGTTGCTATATTTTATAATCTTGCAAAAAAAGTTTTGTGTGTGTCATTTGATAATGCTTCTAACAACAATGCTGCTATTACAATATTAAAATTGCATCTACACCCACCACTTCCCGAAATATTTCATGTTAGATGTGCATGCCATATTTATAATTTGATTGCGAAGAGTGGCCTTGAATTATTTAGAGATGATATCACTTTAGTTAGAAGAGCTGTTGGTATAATTCAAGAAAATAATAGAAGTGCTAGATTAAATACATTTAAAAAAAAATGTCTACACTATGGACTAAAACCAAGACTCATGCCTGAAGAAATAGTTACTAGGTGGAATTATACTTATTTATTCTTAAAATATTGTTATAAATATAGAATGCCTATAACTGAAGTTGCTAATTCTCATTGTACCGATCCTAGCCGTTTGTTAACATCTAAAACTTGGGATGTCATTGAAGATGTTGTAAAGTTTTTACAAAAAATTTATGTGGCTACACTTGAGTTTTCTGGAGCTTATTATCCTACTATTGCAAATGATTTAGTTCATATTGCTGAAATTTCTCCTTTACTACATAATTTGAAGAAGAAAGAAGGATATACTTCTGTTGTTGAATCTATGTTAGATAAGTTTAAAAAATATTTTTACCCAATTCCCCCTATTTACCTAATTGGTGCTATTTTAAACCATTCTATCAAAATGGCCACTTGTCGCCAATTAATCACTGCTTTATATTCTTATATGGATATTAGACCAACTGAAATTCCTGATATTGATACTTGTATTTTTGATCTACACAAATATTTAGAAACATTATATAATTATTATGCTAACATTGTTGATGCTTCTTCTGCTGTAGATGCAAATATTCCTTCAAGTTCAGTTTCAACATCTGGGACCAGTGCTTTGGATGATAATGATGGTGTTGAAGATTATTTGATTTGGTCTACAATAGGGGAGCATCAACAAACCAGTAGCAGGAATATTGATGAACTTCAATTCTACTTGCAAAAGTCAGCAGAGCCCCGCACAAAGGAATTTCTACCACTGGGTTGGTGGAGGAGCAACTCAAATCAATTTCCTGTTCTTTCGGCCATGGCTCGAGACGTGCCGATTTCAACAGTCGCATCAGAGAGCGCATTTAGCCAAGCAAGGCAGCAACTAGGAGATACCCGTCGTTCATTGGGTAGCAACGCTTTGGAAATTCTAGTGTGCTTCAGAGATTGGATAAGATCAGAACGACGAAATCAAGGGCGTGACGAGGTAGATAAAGCGGAGGACCAAGAAATTGGAGATATAATGGTTTATGGTTCTGATTCAACCAATACCGGAAACCAAGAAACTCATGTTGACATGGATGAGTTTACAAAAGTGATACAAAGCATGTGATGTACTATTTGTTTTTTATAATTGTTGTAAACTTTAAATTTGCAAGTTCAAAAATAACAAAATCAAAAAAGAACTTGCAACTTAATTTGAAGTATTATATATTATTCAATAAAAATATCAAATGAAAGTCTTCGGAGCTTGATCCTTACATATAGGTCTTATTAAATAACTTTTTCTAGCCACTTACTTTCAAATTTTAATTTTAACATTATAAAATTCAAATTTCAAATTTAAAATTTTAAACTTCAAAGTTTAATTCTAAGCCTTAAAAGTTTGCAAACACTTAAGTATCAATAACATTGAATAAGAAAAATAAAATTTACTTTAAAAAAATAAAAAAATCCACGGCCCGCTAACAACCCGCTAACAAACCACTAAACCCGAACCCGTACGGACAAAAAAAAACCCGAAAAAGTATAGCCCGCTAACTCAGCCCGCAACGTTAAACGGACGGGCTGATTTTTTTTGTGTCTAGCCCGGCCCAGCCCGCCCTTTAAACACCCTTAGTTTGAACCAAAATCGACTATGGGAAATAGTCAATTTGGCCGGTAGTCTTTGCATGCTCTAAGTATATCATAGGTACTTTCCTCTCATCTTGTTCTTCGCTACTCAACTTTTCTACCTTGGATACTTGCAGTATAATATGTTAATATTTGAAGAAATAATAAAAGAAAATATTTATGTCATATTGTAAATATCTTGAAATTTCGAGATACGTAATTTTTAAACAAGAGATTATATTTTCTCTTTATTATTTGACTAGACTCACTTATAAGAATTTACTGGATTTTATGTTGTTGTTGTCGTCGTCGTCGTCGTATTAAGAAAAATTCTTTCATTATATTATACTACACCAAATAAATAATGATGATGCTGTAATAATACTTGCTCTTTCACCTTAATAACCACCATTAAAGCAAGGTATCCCTTAGCATTGAGAAAAGTCTAAAGTCAGTGTTGCCTTTTGCTATCTTGAAGAATAAAATTAGAAGCTGTCACAGCCATATGTTCCTTTCTCCATATTAAGCAGACTTTTATGGAATTATATTTCTTGGAAAATTACATATATATTTTTTCCGAGTAAAAAAATTTCATATATAATTATACCAAAATTGATTTAATTTTAGAGCTAAAAGAAGTAGAGAAGAACTTTTATTCCAAGATGCCCTTCAATTTATAGTCTATTATGCATCTTTTAAAAAAAGATGAAACTTTTTAATTTTAATATTTTTACTTTACTTTTAATAAAATGCGCTTAATAAATGACATGTTGAAGGCATCATGTATCAAAAAAGTTTTCGGTATAACACAAATATTTAACTTATTCGGTAATATTTTATTATATTTTTAAAACCGTTAAATACTATTACGTATATAAAATGAGACGAAAGAAATAGTGAAAGCAAAGAATTTATCCCTTCGGGATGGCTCGAGGCCGATCATCTATACAGATGATTTGGGATCGATCCCCCTCCATGTCTTTTGGATCGAGCCTGTCGCATATAACTTGACTAGTGTAATTTACATTCCCTGTGTGATTTATATATTATTACACAGTAAAGGGTTTACATATGATTTATATGTTATTACATAATGAAAATTTATATAGTGCGCACAGAGTGATCACCCAAAACACAAATGTTATGACAGAAGGTGCAGTGGTTGCAAATTTTATTGGAAGTTTCCAAAAAAAAAAAGAAAGAAGCAAAGAGGGTTTGCTTTTGTTGGCTCGATGAGTGAGCTGATATTTGCTGCTTCCAATTGGGTATAAATACGTAGCCCATCTCCCTACGTTTTCTCTGTAAACCCTTAGAGAGCTTCAGCCCCCCATTTATTATTCTCTTTTTCTTTGAAATCTGAAAGGGAAAGAGAAGCAGAAAAAGAAATGGGAGAGAAGCCAAAATCTGGAGGTGTTTGGCCCACTGTTAAGCCCTTCGTTAATGGAGGTGCTTCCGGTATGCTTACCACCTGTGTTATTCAGCCCATCGATATGATTAAGGTATACCCCTTGAACCACTTATTTTTAATGGCTATTACTGTTCTTGTTTGTGAAGATCCTGCCTTTTTGATGTTTTGAGGGTGTTTTGTTTTTAAGATGTGTTTGGTTAGTGGGTCAGGTTCAGATCTTGGCTCAAATGAGTGTCATTTTGGGGTTTTATTGCCTTTTGTTTTGTATGTGATGTTTGGTTTTGATCTTATGGTGTAGTTGGTGACTTCAGATCTTAGATCAAATGGGGATTATGTTGAAATGTCTCACTTTATTCTTCCAATTTAGAGTTGCTTTTGTGGTGAATGAACAAGATCTAGCCTTAAAAAGATTGTATCTTTACAGTAGGAATTTCTTTGCATCTACCTATCTGTTGGTACCAGAGTTACCCTATACCTATGCTAGTGTGAGTTGGGAGGTAGCAGCTATCCGGCGGAATAGTCGGATTGCTCTCAAGCTGGCACTAATACTACCAATCCACCATTATAACAAAAACTGAATCTTTGGGTTTTTTATGCAATATGAGATAAAGTTTGAATCTTGCAGTTTGCAATGCTCCTTCTTAATTTTGATGGGATCTATTCTGATTTATGGTACGTCTTTCTTACGATGGCAGGTGAGGATACAATTGGGTCAGGGATCAGCAGTTGACGTCACCAAGACAGATGCTTAAAAATGAAGGCTTTGGTGCCTTTTACAAGGTTTGTTCCCCTGAGATTTATATTGGTTTAAAAAAGTCCTCGATTAATAATGTTGCACCATTTACCTGTTGGTCTCCGACTGAATGATTCTTTATTTTATCTTAGATCCCAAGAAACAGATAGGTATTTTAAATCCCCACTAATAATGAGTGTACTCTCTTCTTTTAAACTTGGTGCTGAATAGGTTTGTAGCCCATACATTATAGTATCCTCAAGAGGGACTGATAAATCTTCTAATGTTTTACCTTGGTTACGCCTTACTGGATTAGCTACTTTTTTGGAGCTTATGGTATTGTAGCATTACTTTTTACTACTTCATATGATCCTGAAAAGTTTAAATGTCTGAAAGGAACAATTTTCTGAAATTCTTTGTCAATCAATAGTACACTTGGAAAATATCAGCAAGAGAACTAGATGATGCTTTCCTCTAGAAATGAGCTGGTGAAAGTCTTTCTTTATTTAATACAAATGTTTTACGTCCTGCAATACCCATCGTTGGTGTAATGTGTAAGAGATACTCTGATTCCATTCAAACTTTTAATTGGTATATGCTACAAGTATAATATATCATGGATTAGTCAGGTGCAGAGTAACATAAATTGGATTATATAAGGTGACTCCCAAATGCATTAACTTATCTGTAGATGGATGTCATACTATCAATGCAAAATCTAAGGCTGATGTTTTGTGTCAAGGTTGTCCCAAGTAATATTGTCCGTTATTGGATCAGCTTCATTGAAAGCTGATGGCCTGATGCACTTTATTTAATGCATAACTTTCTCTTAACTTTTTGTGCTGTATGGTTTTTTGTGATTCCATGCCATCAATTATTTTATCGTCATATGCAGGGTTTGTCAGCTGGGCTTCTTAGGCAGGCAACCTATACAACAGCCAGACTTGGGTCATTCAGGTGACTGTTTGTCTAAATTTGTCTTTTCTCCATTCATATTGCGCCGGATTTATTTAAGTTTTCAAATACTATTGATACTATTGATATATGTCAAGGTTCATAATACTTCACAGCCCTTAGGATTGCCTTCTATTGTTCTTTGATGCATCTAGGCTCATAGTTGTGACACATCATTGATCATACCCTCCCAATAGTATGTCTTATACATTACATACGAGTGCGTAATAAATTGGAGGTTTTCAAAGGATTTACTCTGGACACCACCAATATTCTGTATAATACTTTTTGGGTCACACCTTCCTTCTCAGGTCTAATTTTTCCATTTGGCTTTTTCGAATCAGAGATACAGTCTGAATAAATGTGATTCTATAGATGAGATATCACTCGAGTTGGTCCCAAGAGCACACATTTTGTGGGTAGAAAGTTGCCACGGCCTTACCATGCTTCTGATTCCCAATGGGACTGAAGATCTCATAATAAAAAAAATGTGAGAATCTTGAAATACTTTCGGTGGCTCAAACGACGTTGTTGGGTACTTTGGATATTAGCAACTGCGAGAAGCTGAAGTCGCTGCCAGAACATATGCAGGAACTCCTTCCATCTCTCAAGAAACTAGAACTACTAAATTGTCCACAATTAGAGTCCTTTCCTGAAGTAGGATTGCCCTTCAATTTAGAAGTCCTTAAGATCGTTGATTGTAAGAAACTGGTGAATGTGCAAATGGAGTGGGGTTTACAGAGACTCCCCTGTCTCAGAAAGTTAACCATCTCCCATGATGGTACTGACGAAGAAATTCCAGCTGGTGAAAATTGGGAGTTGCCTTGCTCTATTTGAACTCTTTCGATAGACAATCTGAAAACATTAAGCAGCCATGTTCTCAAAAGCCTTACCTCTCTTGAATATCTAGATACTAAAAATTTACCTCAAATTCAGTCACTGTTGGAAGAGAAGGGCTTCCCTCGTCTCTTTCTGAGCTTGCATTAAATCGCCACGATGAGCTCCATTCACTACCGACCAAAGGTCTTCGGCGCCTTACCTCACTTCGAAGCCTACATATCTGGAATTTGAGAAGGGGGATTACTGGCCAAATATTGCTCATATTCCCAACATAGTGATCGATTGGGAATACCTGTGATGATTAAAACGAAGGTGCTCTAACAGATGTAAGTTAATTCTTTTTTATCTCAGCAGCTTTTTATTTTTGGTTACTTATATTGGCTTGCTTGTTAATTCGTTTCCTTTGTTAAAAATCTTGTTGAGCAGTGAAGAGTCTATTACCACTATGAAACACAGGAAGCATCTTCACTTTGGGATGAACGGTGATATGTTGCAGCTACATAAATCTTTATATCTGCGCTAAAACATTGTAAGAGAAACCAGGTATAGGTTCAGATATTTTCTCAGCTAGATTGTTTTTTCATTAATGTAAGAGTAATCTTGCCTAACCGATAGCAAAAGCATGTGTTCCTTTTTCAGCATTCATGTGATGCTAGCCTAAGCCTAGGATGGGCATTAAACTTGTCATCAGGAATTTGATGAGCATGAAAAGATACATTTAACTCCTATAGGACAGTATATTTGTAGTTTTTATGTCTATTATGGCCATCTTATAAAGAATGCGGGGATTTTTAGTTTTGTACGAGTGTTATGAGAATTGTCATCTCTAGAATGGATTTATAGAAAACTAAGGGAAATTTCCTATTTTCTTCTATTTTGTCAGGAATTTGACAACAGTACATGGTCTGATTGATCAGTCTCTTTGCTCTATTTTGAGAATGATTTGGCAATGATTCCTTTTATTCGTTATATTTTGTTGAGCAGTGTGTAGTGTCTATTTGCACTGTGAAGCCGAGGAAGCAGCTTTGCTCGAAATGAAATTTAACGTTAACTGTCAGAAGAGTTACTAATATGTTGCAACTACAGAAACCTTTATACATTATGACAAAAACTTATTATAAATAGGATTTAATAATTTGCTCTAGAAAGTAGTTAGCAAAATGTAATAATGATAAACTAGTCATCTCAATTGCAATTCACATATTGCACTCTTCATCTTAGTTGATGATTTTTAGTTCATGTATTGCTTGAACTTTCATCTCTATAGCAATTCATATATTCTTGTTCTTTCCCCTTTTCAGTAAGTTGAGCAAGGAGGAGGTGGTTTAGAGTAATGCACATGTCCACTATTGAGTGCGAAGCTCTAACAGAATTAAAAGGTATACGCGACACAAAGTTTGTCTCCTATCTATAAAAAATACTAGAAAAGTTTGCTTCTCAATATGATTATTGGATATCAGCTTAGCAATTATTTTTATCAGGATTTGGGTGGCAATATGCAAGCTATTACCGCTCTTAGCTCCATTGGTGAATGGAAAGTTCATGTCTCAACAATAAAGAAGAAAAATAAGACACGGACTTTCACATGAATGTGGACCACTTAAATGAAGAAGTAACTTACACATCTCAGATATAAGGAAGAGTTTCTGTCTGCAGTTGAAGTCTCACATTAATGGCCTGTTTCTCAGTTTGAGAAAGAAAAGCTGTATAAGTATTAATTCTTATGTTGAGCATCGACAGTTTTGATTAAATGACGGGGAAAGACTATGTCCTCTTTGAGCATTTATTCTCTGCTGATTTTCAATCGTGCCAAGTTTTTTAGACCAGATCTTGTTGCTCTATATGGGAAGGAAAAGCTGGGCAGAAAGTTGTCAAGGATCATTCTTCTGTGAAATGTCCCTCTAGCCAAGGGCATTATGATTGGCAGCTGGAATTTAGGCCCTCGGTTTCCCATGTGGCTCAAAACTCAACAAAAAAAGATAAGGTATATTGACATATCAAATGGTAGAATAGAAGGTGAAGTTCCAACTTGGTTTTGGAACTTATCTTCTGAAATTCAATTTCTCAATCTTTCTCACAACCAATTTGTTGGTGAGGTTCCAACCATCTTACTACTAGCTTGGTCAGATGTGGGACAATCAATGTTTTTGAGTTTTGACAATTTCAGTGGTCCTATATTTCGAGTTTATCAACTTTGAGCCTCTTGAATTTGTCTTATAACAATTTAACAGGAAAGATATATGTGAGCACTCAACTTCAAAGCTTTAATCCTTCAGGTTTTCAAGGAAACAATCTTTGCGGGTTTCCACTCTTGGTGAGCTGCAGTTCAGGTGGTCAAATTCCTAATGTTGATACTGAAAAGTATGAGAGATGAAGATAAATTGGATTGGTTCTACATTTCAATGGTAATAGGATGTGGTCTAAGCTTTTGGGGAGTATGTTCGTATTTGATTTTCTAGAGATTATAGTGACATGCCTATTATCGTTTTTTAGATAGTACTTGGGAATCCTCAACTTGTCCGAAACATGAAACATCTAATTTTTCAGAATAGCAATATCATTAGTCATATCTCTCCCTATATTTGTAACTTTACACATAAGGACTTTCCAACTGCTATCTAAAAAACGATAATAGGCATGTCTCCATGATCTCTTGAAAATCATAGACGAGCATACTCCCCTAAAGCTAAGACCAAATCCTATTGCCATTGAAATGTAGAACCACTCCAATTCGCCTTCATCACTCTCATCCTTTTTAGTATCGACATCAGGAGTTTGATCACCTGAACTGCAGTTCACCATGAGTGGAAGCCTGGAAAGTTTGTTTCCTTGGAAACCTGAGGGAATAAAGCTTTGAAGTTGAGTGCTCACATGTATCGTTCCTGTTCAATTGTTATAAGACAAATTCAAGAAGCTCGTAGTTGACAAACTTGGAAAGGTTTGTGGGATTCGACCAGAGAGTTGATTCCGGAAAGGCCAACAAATTCCATTGAAATATAGAATGAAGTAGAGACGTCTCTAATCTTGTCTTGGCTTTGCCAACTAATTATGGACTGCTCTACACTGGCACTGGGCGCACTCTACTTAAGTATGTGAAGGGTATGCTGTATATGCACCTAGCCAGTCCTTTTGTACTCTGATTCTATGTTTTTGCCTACAGAATGTTAAAGACAGAAATAGCTATTCGACTTCTGTATATGATTCTATGTTGGATATGATGTTTGGTCTCTGTGTTAAAGCAAACTTGTAAGGCAGAATGTTTCCGTAGTGACTGAGAATGCTTTCGTATTTATTCCTATGTGTCCATGAAACAGAGACAAGTTCTGTTAACTTTTATAATTTGACAGAATAGTATAAATATACAACATTTCATATTTTTAATTGCCAACTCCACTTTGGACGCACAAGTCTCGTCTTTGAGAAAATTTCATCCCCCAATTACCTCAAATTAGAAAGTTATGATTCCTAGCTATTTCAATGCAAATGGTATCATTAGTTGTAAAAGAAAAGGAAAAACATCTGCGCTTAATTAAGTGGGATCCAATTAGTGATTCAAATTCAGACTTACATTAAGAGAAAACAAACAACGCTTAAATCACATTTATTGAGTTTTAAACTATAGAAGAATATTTAGCAATATCATTTTGAGACATCTTGAACTTTCATCTTTTTCCTGACTAAAATCGTAAGAAGAGGATCTAAAGAACTTGTATTCTCTCCTTTTTCTTTTTTTCTTTCTTTCTTTCTGTATTACTTGATAGTAGAACATGTTATGCGTGCATTAATTTGAATTTTCCTAAAAAGAGTAATTGTTCTATTCATGTTTAGAATCACACCTTCTATTCCAGCATGCAGTTCAAGAGATTATATATTTGTTTTGCTTCCTTAAAGAGTTTTGTTTCACTTAGGTTGAAGTGCTATGAGTCTATCAGTGGCGGATGGCAGTGGATTCAACTGAACCCGTTTTATCAAAATATAATACTGTATATATATATAAATTAGGATTAAAGCTGCGTAAATTTTTTATTTGAACCCACTTGACAACTACTATTTTACGACAAAAGTTATGTACTTCTAAGATTGAACTCGCTTGCACAAAATCCTGGGTCCATCACTGGAGTCTATATAAACTTCATTTTTATGCTAATAAACCGACTCTCCACGCCAAAGAAAAAATAAGATCACGTTTATGTAGGTACGAAGGTTTAAAATTTTTACCCTACTATAACTACGGAGATTAAAATAAATGCCTAAAAACATATTTGTGAATATTTATCTACTTTTTGTTGAATTAAAGTAAGCATACAATTAGACTTTTGAGAATAACAATCTCCTCAATCATATCTCTCCCATTAGTTGTAACTTTGCACACAAGGATTTCCAACTACTATCTAAAAAGCGATAATAGACATGTCTCCATGATCTCTTGAAAATCAAAGAAGCACATACTTCCCAAAAGCTTAGACCAAATCCTTTTGCCATTGAAATGTAGAACCAATCCAATTCATCTTCATCACTCTCATCCTCTTAAGTATCAACATCAGGAATTTGACCACTTGAACTGCAGTTCATCACGAGTGGAAGCCCGCAAAGTTTGCTTCACAGGAATCCCTGAAGTAAAGCATTGAAGTTGAGTGCTCACATGTATCTTCTCTGACAAACTGCTATAAGATAGATTCAAGTAGCTCAAAGTTGACAAACTCAAAAAGTTTTGCGGGATTTGACCAAAAAGTTGATCTAGCACTTTCATATCACCAATGCCATTTGGGATCCTACATGTTAGATGCTTTTTTTGAGAAATTACAAAATCTCAATCCCACAAGACCGGTAAAACTTATAGCAAAATCTCATGCTTGTAAACAATGCCAATGTGGTATCATACGAGTAATTATTGCCTTTAGTTGTCACCATTGCGCTTTCTCTCACTAATGCTCCAAACAAATAGAAATTATCTAACTTGATATCAACTTTCCCTAACTTATTTCCGGTGACCATTGCCGTTAAATTGCTAACACACCTTGGTATAATTCCAAAGAAACTATTGTTTGCAAGGTAAGATCTTTGAGGTGACGAATTTTTGGAGGCAATTCACCATGGAATTTGTTCGAGCGAAGGCTAAGGACTATCAAAGTTGAAAGCCTCGTTCCCAACCATGGTGGTAACTGTCCAGCAAGCTCATTCTCAGCTATATCTATCTTCGCCAATTTTGTGCAGTTTCCCAATGATGACGACAATGGACCGATAAGGCTATTTCTTCGGAAGTCCAATGATTTCAGATCTCTTAAAACCTCTATGGATCTTGGTATGCCTCCAAATAAGTTGTTGTCCCTCAAGATTATAACTTCCAATTCTGGCCAATTCATCCAATATTCAAGAACTTCTTCTGACAAATCATTTTCCCCAAGGTTTAATATCCTCAATTTGTAAGGTGTGTTCTTTGCTTCACATAAGAAGTTAGATAAACTTTTTGAAAAGGGATTGTTCAAGAGGTCTAGCCCAATTACATTGGTTGAAATCTGAGGCAGCAGACCGCTGAAATTGTTGGAATCCAAGTACATTAACCAAGGAGCTTGTCCACGGGACCAAGAAGGTGTTGAGATGGTTGGAACCTCGTCAACAAATTGGTTATGAGAAAGAATGAGAAATCGGATTTGAGAAGATAAGTTCCAAAACCAAATTGGAACCTCACCTTCCAACCTATTGTTAGAGATGTCAAAGCTTTCTAACATAGGGAGTTGGCCAAGATTTTTTGGTAAAGTTCGAGTTAGTTTATTGTTTCCTAGTCTCAAATCCATCAAAGAAGAACTATTTCTCAATCCCGCTTGAAGGAAATTACTTCCATCATTAAATAATTCAGATAATTCTCCCTCGAATAGATTTTCTGAGAGATCAAGCGAACCTAATTTCGATAACTTTCCAATTACATTTGGTAATTTTCCAGAAAGTATATTTGTAGAAAGGTGAATACTAGTTATTGAGATCAAATTTGAAATCGCATTTGGAACTACTCCCTCAATTTTGTTTCCATGATGACTAAGTGCTTCCAAATCTTTGCATCGATATAACCAATTTGGGATAGTGGAGTTGAGGTTATTTTATTCAAGATCAAGATTTTTAAGTTTTGTTGCGTTTCCAGCCTCACTCGGCATCACACCTTCAATACCACTACTAGGAAGCTCAACATTTTCAAGATTATTGAGATCAAATAACCATCTAGATAAAAAATAATTGAAAGAGTTGTCACCTGCTCAGAAGGTCATGAGAGAAGTCAAGTTAGGACCTTCAAGAAATGGGCCAATCAAATTACTTTATGTCAAATCAAGAGAAACAAGAAAACCCATTTGAGAATAGAAGAACTAAAGTTGTTCCCAGCAAAATCGAGACTTTCAAGTGAAAAACAATTATGATGAAGTAGAGGTAGTATATGAAGAAGACCACAATTATACAAACAAAGATCAACCAGAGAAAGAAGCATGCTAATGACCTGTAGCCAGTTAGTTGCATTGATGAGATCCGCAGTATGAATCTCTAGATTCTCCAGATTCAAAAGACTTGGCAGCCACTCAAGGTTATTTGTCATGACCCTAATTCACCTCCGTAGGATGTCGTGATGGCACCTAGTCTCTAAGACTAGGTAAGCCTAACAAACATGCGGAATAACTGAATAATAGTCTAAATCTCAAAAACATCAACAACTATATGAAATAAAATCTGCAACTCAACATGTACATCTCCCAAAATCCGGTAAAAATATAAGTCATGTCTAATTTCGCCAACTTGTTTCCTTTAATCTCTTAGTTTGCTACTCTAGATTAGTTTTAGTTAAATATTAATACTTTAGAATTCGCTTGAATAGATTAATTGTCTGGGTTTAATTTAGTTGATAGTTAATCACAAGTCCATATGCGTACGATATCTGGACTTACAATCTTATATTACTTGTACGACCACGTATACTTGCGCGTGCGTATCGTTGAAGAGATCTAGCTCATTTACACTGGTTCAGATCCGGGGTCGTGGACCACTGAAATTGTTCGAACCCAAGTACATTAAGAAAGTGCTTTTGCGCCCACTTAACCAATAAGGTGTCTAGATGAATAGAACCACACCAACAAGTTGGTTGTGAGAAAGATTAAATAATTGAAATTGAGAAGATAAGTGCCAAAAGCAAGTTGGGACCTCACCTTCTATTCCACCATTTAATATGTCCAGACATATTATCTGTTTATGGGTCTGGAGCCACATGGGAAATAGAGGGCCAACATTCCAATGGCCTGTGTTTAATATTCATGGCTTGAAACGGTGGAATCCAGTTCTAGTTTACTTCTAAAGTCAAATTATTCGTATAAGCAATAAAGTCCCTTAATTTCGTTGGTGAAATGACTTTCTGTTAGCACACTAGAGGCGGACCTACATGGTCGGCAAAGGGGTCACCGGCACCCAAAAACTTCGGCAAAAAACTCTATATATATTTGCTAATTCTTCAAGAAATAGTCAGATATTAACAAAGGTCCCCTACCAATCTTTATGCGCAGATAAATTTGTATTGAATATAACGGTGTTCCCCTAACTGTCGAATCTTGGGTCCGCCTCAGACCGCACCGGCCAACTTATTGTCAGAGATGTCAAAGTTTTCTAGCATTGCCAATTGGCCAAGACTTTCTGGAAGAGTTCCAATCAGTTTATTACTTAATAGCTCCGAGTATCTCAAAGAAGAACAATTTACCAAGGCTGATGGAAGGAGATTATTCATATCACCGATACTTCTCCCTCAAATAAATTATTTGAGAGATCAAGAAATTCTAATTTCTATAACTTTCTAATTAGAGTTGGTAATTTTCCAGAAAGGATATTGTCTGAAAGATCAATGCGAGTTAATGAGCTCAAATTTTAAATTAGATTTAATACTGTTGCGGAAGCCAAATGTATATAGTGTGAATGAGTCACAACTACTATACCAAAAATTATGACAACCACTAAATAATAAACAAGACAATAAGACAACGATAAAAGAATACCAGAATTTACGAGGTTCGGCCAATTTTGCCTACTTCCTCGGACACAATTAATATTTTATTCCACTCCAAAATTATAAGTGAAATAATACTAAAGAGAGAAGATACAAATGCCTTAAGAAGATAAAAGGCAAATGAGAGGTGTATATAAATCCTAAACATTAGCCCTCCTTTTATAGGGTGAAATTCCCATTCAAAATTGTCATCCACCGATGTGGGACTTTTGACAATTTCAACAAATCTCCACCTTGGCAAAATTCCACATCTTCAATTTTCTCTCAATAACAAATTTTGGTTGTGTCTTCATCTTCAATCTTTAGTGTTCAACAATGTTGATCAAATCCAAACAATGTTGAAACTTGACCGCAGTCACCACTTTTGTCAGCATATCAGCAGGGTTCTCCGTAGTATGAATTTTCTTCACCATGACTCCACCTTCTTCTATGATTTCTCGTACAAAATGATACCGAACATCAATGTGCTTCGTCCTTGCATGATAAACTTGGTTCTTCGCTAATTGAATAGCACTTTGACTATCACAAAAAATTATAATATTTTTTTGTTCAATACCAAGCTCCTTTAGCAACCCCTGAAGCCAAATTGCCTCCTTCACAGCCTCTGTAATAGCCATATACTCTGCCTCTGTTGTAGACAAAGCAACTGTTGACTGCAAAGTAGACTTCCAACTAACTGGTGCCTTTGCAAAAGTAAACACATAACCAGTAGTTGACCTTCGTTTGTCAAGATCACCCGCAAAATCTGAGTCACAATATCTAACTACAGACCGATTGCCTTCCTGCTCAAAAACTAACCCAACATCTACAGTACTATGAATATACCGTAGAATCCATTTCACAGCTTGCCAATGCTCCTTTTCTGGATTATGCATATATCTGCTAATAACTCCAACGGCTTGTGAAATGTCAGGTCTCGTACAAACCATTGCATACATCAAGCTACCAACAGCATTTGCGTATGGTACCCTTGACATATACTCCTGTTCAGTTTCATCCTTTGGCGACATAGTAGTACTTAGCTTAAAATGGGGAGCAATTGGCGTACTAATTAGCTTAGTCTTCTTATCTATGCCAAAATGCTGTAGTACTCTCTTCAAATATTCTTTCTGAGATAAACAGAGTTTCTTTGAACGTCTATCTCTTATTATCTCCATGCCAAGAATTTTCTTTGCCTCACCCAGATCCTTCATCTCGAACTCCTCCTTCAGTTAAATCTTCAACTTATCAATTTCTTCCGAATTCTTGGAAGTTATCAACATATCATCAACATATAGGAGAAGATATACAAAGGAACCATCATTAAGTTTGCGCAAATACACACAATGATTGTATTTGCTTCTCTTGTACCCTTGCCGCAACATAAACTTGTCAAATCGCTTGTACCATTGTCTAGAAGATTGTTTCAATCCGTACAATGATTTTTCAAGTTTGCATACCATATTTTCTTTTCCAACAACTTTGAATCCTTCTGGCTGATTCATGTAGATTTCCTCCTCCAAGTTTCCATGTAAAAACGCAGTTTTTACATTCATCTGAACTAGTTCCAAATCCAACTGTGCTACCAAAGCCAACATAATTCTAATGGAGGAATGTTTTACAACTGGAGAAAATACTTTATTGTAATCAATTCCCTCCTTCTGAGCATATCCTTTGGCCACCAATCTTGCTTTGTAGCGAACATCTTCTTGGTTAGGAAATCCTTCTTTCTTTGCAGATACCCATTTGCACCCAATTATTTTCTTTCCCTTCGGGAGATTGGCCAATTTCTATGTATGATTCTGATGAAGGGACTGCATTTCTTCATTCATGGCAATCCTCCACTTATCTTCTTCTGAACTTTGGATTGCGTCTTTATAAGTGGTGGGAACACCATCAGCTATAATTGAGGTTGCGCAAGCAACTGTCTCTATGAGACAAACAAGCTTCGTTATTGTCCTTTTTGGCCTGCTGGTTGCTATTGATTCAAGTTGTTGTCGAGGTTCCTGAGTTGGAATCTCCCTCTCTACTGGCTCTTCTTCCAGAGGGTAATCTTCATGAGTTTCCTCCTCTGCTTCTTGTGCAGGAAAAATAAATTTTCCCTCAAACTCCACCTGCTTTGATGCACCACCAGTTTGTTTGACATCTTCAACTGTCACCTTATCTGTTATGGCAGATTCATCAATGCTAACATCTCTACTGAATATAATATTCCTTGTCTCTGGACACCATAAGCGGTATCCTTTGACTCCAGAAGTAATCCCCATAAATATAGCCTTCTTTGCTCTCGGATCCAATTTTGACTCTTTCACATGATAGTATGCAATTGAGCCAAACACGTGCAAAGAGTCATAATCTACAGCAGGTTTTCCATACCATTTTTCAAATGGTGTCTTGCCATCAATAGCAGCAGATGGTAGACGATTAATGAGGTAGCATGCATATGTAATTGCTTCAGCCCAAAATTCTTTGCCCAAGCCAGCATTGGACAACATACACCGTACCTTCTCCAGTAAAGTCCGGTTCATACGTTCTGCCACTCCATTCTGTTGTGGTGTATGTCTGACAGTGAAGTGTCGGACGATGCCATCATTTTCACAGACCTTATTGAAATGATCATTTTTGTATTCACCTCCATTGTCTGTGTGAATACACTTGATCCTCCTGCCTGTTTGATTCTCTACCATCGTCTTCCATTTGAGAAAAATTCCCAATACTTCATCTTTCCTCTTCATTGTATACACCCACACTTTTCGGGAAAAATCATCAACAAAGGTTATAAAATAGTGCTTCCCACCCAATAAAGGTGTTTTGGAAGAACCCCAAACATCAGAGTGTACATAATCCAAAATGCCTTTAGTATTATGGATCGCTGTACCAAATTTAACCCTTGTCTGTTTTCCTTTGACACAATACTCGCAAAACAATAAGTTGCAAGTCTTTACTCCTTTTAACAATCCTTGATCAGATAGAGCTTTCAAGGATTTCCCTCCAGCATGTCCTAAGCGCATGTGCCATAGCCTGGTTGCTTCTGCCTCTTTGTCATCACTGGATGTCACTGTTGCTGTCCCAATAACTGTGCTACCACGATAGCAGTACATGTTATTGTTCTTCCGATTGGCCTTCATTACCACTAGTGCACCGGAGCATATTCTCATCACTCCATTTTCTGCAATGATTTTGAACCCTTTTGATTCTAGGGCTCCCACAGAGATGAGATTCTTCTTCAAACCCGGTACATATCGAACATCTGTTAATGTTCTGATCATTCCATCATGGCTCCTTAATCTTATTGAACCAATGCCATATGAGGTAAGAGGGCTGTTATCCGCTGTGTGGATGACTCCATATTCTCCTTCTTGAAAATTCACGAACCAGTCCTTGTTGGGACACATATGGTAGCTACAAGCCGAGTCCATCAACCATATGTCTGATGATGTTGATAACTCTGTTGTAACTAATGAGAAGTCTGAATCATCACAATCAGCTACATTTGAATCCATAATGGCCTTTCCATTGTTATGTCTGGCCTTATTCTTCAACTTCGGACAGTCTTTCTTCCAGTGCCCCTTTTCTCGACAAAAGGCACATTCATCTTTGCTGGGTCTAGATCTCGACTTGGATCTTCCCTTCTTAGTCCTCGTTTGATTTTGAGGACGACCCCTCACAATTAGTGCTTCTCCTTCTCCGCCCTTCTGTTTTTCTCCCTTTCTTTGTTCATAGCTGTACAAAGCCGAACAAACTTCTCTGAGAGAAATTTCGTCATTTTCATGGAGTAGAGTAGTTTCAAGGTGCTCGTACTCATTAGGAAGTGACCCCAACAACATCAAGGCCAAGTCACCATCATCAAAAGTTGCATCCATATTTTGTAAATCTGTGACCAACTTATTGAAACTGGTGATATGTTCATTCATTGTGGTACCAGGAACATAGGTGAAGCGAAACAGTCTCTTCTTCATGTACAATTTATTTTGACTGTTTTTCTTCAAAAATTTATCCTCCAGTGCTTTCCATAATTTACTTGCAGAAGTTTCCTTTGTGTATGGATATTTCTGCTCTCTAGCAAGGTAGGATCGAATGGTACCGCAAGCAACACGATTGATAATTTTCCAATCTTCTTCTCCAATAACATCTGGCTTCTTTTCTTCAATGGCAAGATCTAGCCCTTGTTGAAAAAGAACATCTAGAACCTCGCCTTGCCACATCCCAAAATGTCCTGACCCGTCAAAAATTTCTACCGCAAATTTCGCATTTGACACAATTCTTGTCATAAGCGAAGATGCCAACGATGACGTATTATTGACACTTGATGTAGATTCTTCTTGTTTACTGTCTCCCATTTTGACACAAATATTATTTAGTAGCTGACGACACAAATCAAGATTATTTCCTTTCTGGTGTGGAAGATCAGACTAAGCTGCAACCACAGAGCATACTCAGACAGAACCTTGACTCAGTTACCAAGATAGATCTTTTCTGATGTGGAAGATCAGACTATGCTGCAACCACAGAGCATACTTAGACAGTACCTTGGCTCTGATACCAATTGTTGCGGAAGCCAAATGTATATAGTGTGAATGAGTCACAACTACTATACCAAAAATTATGACAACCACTAAATAATAAACAAGACAATAAGACAACAATAAAAGAACACCAGAATTTACGAGGTTCGGCCAATTTTGCCTACTTCCTCGGACACAATCAATATTTTATTCCACTCCAAAATTACAAGTGAAATAATACTAAAGAGAGAAGATACAAATGCCTTAAGAAGATAAAAGGCAAATGAGAGGTGTATTTAAATCCTAAACATTAGGCCTCCTTTTATAGGGTGAAATTCTCATTCAAAATTGTCATCCACCGATGTGGTACTTTTGCCAATTTCAACAAATCTCCACCTTGGCAAAATTCCACATCTTCAATTTTCTCTCAATAACAAATTTTGGTTGTGTCTTCATCTTCAATCTTTAGTGTTCAACAATGTTGATCAAATCCAAACAATGTTGAAACTTGACCGCAGTCACCACTTTTGTCAGCATATCAGCAGGGTTCTCCGTAGTATGAATTTTCTTCACCGTGACTCCACCTTCTTCTATGATTTCTCGTACGAAATCAGAAGATTTGTTGATTTTAAAGTATTTAATTTTGTCTTTTTAAAAACTATACAAAAAATCATAATTGACGGACCTTAATTTCTTGCTAAGTTAAGAGGACTCTAGCAAGTCTTCTCCAAAGTACAACTTTATCAAATGTCCTTGTTTGGAGACATTTAACACCGCCTCAATTGAAGAAGTGAAAACAACCTTTGGTTCTTTTTACTGTGTGGTAATATCATTTTATATATTCTTTAATTAGACGGGATTTCACTTTAAGAAAAAAAAGAGAAAAAATTACCTCATCTTATATATAGAGTAAGATTGTGGCGCACAATTCCTTCCTATTCACTACAATCTTTTCCAACAACCCAAGAAGAGAGAAGACTTGAGGGATCGTCTGCTCCTTTCTTCAAGCTCAACAATGCTTGTTGCTCATTTTCCCTGCAAATCCCTACACTAACACTAAATTTGGTACTTGTCCAAATGAAAAACAGGAGAGCTATATATACGGAGAACTGTTGTTGAAGAGTATAGTTTGAAATGCATTTTAGAAAGATGACTTGTTATTGTTGACTTGTTATACATTGCAAATAACCAGTAATTATAGACACATTTCTAAATATTAGGATCCACTTCCCATTTGCATAATTAAGAAAAGTTCACCACCATGTTTGGAAATTGCGACCTTCTTACTGTTGGATCTCTACATTTGAACAGTAATAATAAAATGAACGCCGTTGAGATGATATTTCAGACGAAACTTCAGGCGTTACAACATTCTAAACAACCTCCTTCTACAAAAGAAGAAAAAATTAGCTTCAAGGAATCAAATGTCACTTCCATTTGGCTCACCATCATGCGGAATCTAACAAAATAAACCTTAATATTGTACTCTCTCCATCCCACTTTATGTGAGTTGATTTGGAGTATCAGAGTAAAAACTATCTAATTTTTTTTTTGTGAATTCGAACATAGAATCTTCTAAATTTTGAAAAAAACTACATAAAAAGTATTATAAGCCACAATAATAAATATATTTTAAAATATTTGAAAGAGATGGAAAATTCACAATAAAAGAATTTCATTTGTCTCTTTAAATAGCCACCGCATATTTATGTCCGTCAATTGTTGAGAAAACTTTATTGTATGATCCATATGTGCAACAATTTAGAATGCTTGTTGAGAAAAAGTTCCTTTCTTCCTTCTCATTTGTTTCCTCACTTTTAGTACCTTCTATGTATTCATACACTAATTTCTAGCAGAGTGTACGTGATCTTTAATTTCAATTAGGGAATTTAGGCTTGTTCTCCTCTTCTGCATTTTGCTTAATTTTTAAGTGAATAATCCCAACTAATTATAGAATAAAATGGTATCAACAAACTTTAAAAGGTGCTAAAAGTTCTTTTCACTTTATCAATTGGATGATGTACATAGTGACAATCAGACTTTCACTAAATGGAGTCAAAATATAAATAGTAAATACATGAGAAGGGATTTTCAACATATAATATTCATACAGAAAATATTTTTTTACCTATTTATACGGTATAATTCCACGGGGTATTTGTTACCTCCTACCAATATAAGTATCGGGTAACTCTGTCTATTAAAGATTGGGCATATCGAAAGAAATCACCTAACGTTTTTGCCCATGAATTTAGTCTTGTTCTCTTCTTCTGCATTTCGCTTAATTTTTAAGTGAATAATCCCATTTACTTAAAGAATAATCACCAAACTCTAAAAAGTGCTAAAGGGACTTTGATATAAAGTTGTGGAGAAGACTCGATGGGGTCGTCTTAGGAAGAAGTTAAACTAAGTTCCACCAGTTATAATCTTTTATATTGTTTATAAGGAAAAAAGACGTGATGGAGTCTTCTTGACTTTGATAGAGGTTAAATTAAGTTCCATCAATTATAATCTTTTGTATAGTTCAAAAGAAAAAATTAAAAAAACTTCAATCAATAACAAGATTCGAATCTTACACTCAATAAAAAAACGTACTTACAACAACTAGGGAGAATAAAACAAAATGCCTAAAGAAACATCATTTGGGAACAATCATCTATTTTTTATCGAAGGAAATGTACATCATACAATAAGACTTTTGAGAATAACAATCTCCTCAACATATCCCTTTCTATATTTGTAAATTTGTACATAAGGATTTCCAACTACTATCTAAAAATCGATAATAGGCATGTCTTTTTGATCTCTTAAAAATCAAAGAAGAACATACTCCCCATAAGATAAGACCAAATCTTATTACTATTGAAATGTAGAACCAATCCAATTTATCATTATCAACATCAGGAATTTGACCACCTGAACTGCAGTTCGCCAAGATGGAAGCCTACAAAGCTCATTTCCCTGGAAACTGGTGGGGTTAAAGCTTTGAAGTTGAGTGCTCACATGTATCTTCCCTGACAAATATTTATAAGATAGATTCAAGTAGCTCAAAGTTGACAAACTCGAAAAGCTTTGCGGGATTTGACCAGAAAGTTCATTTTCTGAAAGATGAAGGCATTCCAGCACTTTCATGTCACCAATGTTATTGGGAATTCTATCTGTCAAGATAAATTTTTGAGAAATTATAGAATCTCAATCCTACAAGGCTAGTAAACCTTATAGAAATATCTCTAGAGAGATTATTGTTAGATTATTATTGCGGAAGATCATGAGTTAACTAGCACACAATCATACACAAAGCAAATAGAAAAGAAAAATCAACACAAGAATTTAACGAGGTTCGGTTAAACCTAATCCTCGGGGTAGAAGAAGAAAGAGTTTTCCATTATGAATAAGAAGAAAAGTACAATGTTATCTATAGAATCCCCAACTATATATATAAGAGAAAGATTTTTCAATTTAACAAGGACAATAAGTTTTCATTTCCCAAATCTAGAGCAATGAATTTTCCCAAACCTATAAGTATTATGATTTTTCTAAAAATACAAAAAAATAATTCAAATCACAAATAACAATTAAACATATCCATGCTTGTAAGCAATGCCAATATAGCGTCATACTGGTAAATAATGCTTTTAGTAGTCACTATTGTGCTTTCTCTCACACATACTCCAAAATAAGAAACAAAGCTAACTCGATATCATTAGCTTTAACCACTTATTTTCGGTGATCATTGCTGTTAAATTACTAATTCACCTTGGTATAAGTCCAAATAACTACTACTGTTTGCAAGGTTTAAGATCTGAAGATCTTTGAGGTGACAAATTTTTGGAGGCAATTCATCGCAGTATTTGTTTGAGCGAAGGCTAAAGATTATCTAATTTGAAAGCCTCATTCCTAACCATGATGGTAACTGCCCAGCAAGCTCAATCTCAGCTATATCTATTTTCTCCAATTTTGTGTAGTTTCCCTATAATTAAGACAATGGACCGGTAAGTCTATTTCTTCGGACGTCCAAAGATTTCAAATTACTTAAAACCTCCATGGATCTTGGTATGCCTCTAACAAAGTGTCACATCCGTACCTCGGAGAGCGCGATCGGTGCTCAACAGACTTACCAAAAAATTTAAAATCATACCAAAAAGTTTGAAATCATAAAATGGACTCGCTCGAACCCTCGAAACATGTAAAACTACATCAAAAATAAGAATCATGCCTCAAACCAAATTAATTCAACTTAGAAATTTTAAATTCTTCAAACTTACTCCGAACGCGTCGAAACATACTTAAACTACACGGAATGATACCAAATTTTGTGTGCAAGTCTTAAATCACCATACAAAACTATTCCTAGGCTCGGAATTCCAAACATACCTCAATTACTCCAAAACCTACTCCAAATCAAATTTAAATAACCTTAAAACCTTCAATTAGCTAACTTTCACTATTAAGCACCGAAATACTTCCGGGTTATCCAAAACCCAAATCGAACGTACGCCCAAATTCAAAATTATCGTACGAACCTGTTGGAACCGTCAAATCCCAATTCTAGGGTCTTTTTCTCAAAATGTTGACCGAAGTGAAACTTAGCCTTTTTAAAGCCAACTAAGGAACCAAGTGTTCCGACTTCAACCCGAACCCTTCCAAATCCCGAACTAACCACTCCCGCAAGTCATAAAATAGTAAAAGCACATACATGGAGTCTTATTTAGGGTAATGATGTTCTAGAAGGCAAAATGACTGGTTGGGTCATTACATTTTCCACCTCTTAAACAAACGTTCGTTGTCGAACGAGTTTAGAATCATACCTGGAGTGATGAATAAGTGTGGATATGTTCTCCGCATGTCCTTCTCGGCCTCCCAAGTCACTTCCTCGACTAGTTGGCCCCTCCACTGAACCTTTACCACAGAAATCGTTTTGAACCTCAACTGGCAAACCTGCCTATCAACAATGGCAACTGGTTCCTCTTCATAACCCAAGCTCTCATCTAGGCGAACTGTGTTGAAGTATAACACATGTGACAGGTCAGCATGATACCTCAAGAGCATAGATACATGGAAAACCGTATGAACTCTCGATAGGCTGGGAGGCAAAGCAAGCTCGTAAGCAACCTCCCCAACTCATCTCAACACCTCAAATGGGCCTATAAACCTTGGGCTCAACTTGCCCTTCTTCCCGAATCTCATGATTCCCTTCATCGATGAAACCTTCAAGAGAACTTTCTCACCCCCCATAAATGATAAATCACGTGCTTTCTGATTCGCGAAACTCTTCTGTCTGGACTGTGCTATACGAAGTCGCTCCTGAATCAACTTTACTTTATCCAAGGCATCCTTCACCAAATCAGTACCATATAACATAGCCTCGCCGGGCTCAAACCATCTGATAGGAGAACGACATCGCCGACCATATAAAGCCTCAAATGGAGCCATCTCGATGTTGGATTGGTAACTGTTATTATAAACAAACTTGGACAAAGGCAAGAAATGATCACACTGACCTTCGAAGTCAATCACACATGCCCTGAGCATATCCTCCAAGATCTGAAGTGTCCGCTCCGACTGCCCGTCGGTCTGCGGATGAAAGGCTGTGCTGAGCTCCACACGGGTCCCCAATTCACTCTGTACTGCTCTCTAGAAATGTGAAGTAAACTGAGGGCCTCTATCTGATATGATGAAAATTAGCACACCATGCAACCGAACTATCCCCTGAATATAAATCCGGGCCAATCTCTCTGAAGTATACGTAGTCACAACCGGATTAAAGTGTGCCAACTTGGTTAACCTATCGACAATGACCCAAACTGTATCAAATTTTTGCAAGGTCTGTGGCAACCCATCTACGAAGTCCATAGTAATGCGCTCCCACTTCCACTCCGGTATAGTCATCTGCTGGAGTAGGCCACCTTGCCTCTGGTGCTCATACTTAACTTGCTGGCAGTTTAGGCACTTAGCTACATACTCAACCATGTCTTTTTTCATCCACCACCACCAATAATGCTGTCTCGTATCACGATACATCTTCGTAGCACCCGGATGAATAGAATACCGAGAACTGTGTGCCTCCTCTAGGATCTTTTCCCTCAAGCCATCAAATTTAGGAACGCATAGGCGACCCTAGAGTCACAGAACTCCATCATCCTCAATAGTAACCTCCTTGGCACCACCCCGCAGTACCGTCTCCCGGAGAAACAACAAGTATGGATCATCAAACTGGCAGGCCTTGATCTGCTCAAATAGTGAAGACAGGGCAACAATACATGCAAGAACTTGGTTGGGCTCTAAAATATCCAGCCTCACAAGTCTGTTAGCCAAGGATTGAATGTCCAAAGCTAATGGCCTCTCCTCTACTGAAATAAAAGCCAAACTACCCATACTCTCTGCCTTTTTACTCAAGGCGTCTGCAACTACATTTGCTTTGCCCGGATGATAAAGGATAGTAATATCATAATCTTTTAGTAACTCAAGCCATCTGCGCTGCCTCAAATTTAGATCCCTCTACTTGAATAAATGCTGCAAGCTGCGATGATCCGTGTAAACCTCACAGGACACCCCATAAAGATAATGCCTCTAGATTTTAGAGCGTGAACAATCGCAGCTAACTCCAAATCATGTACCGGGTAATTCTTCTTGTGGGGCTTCAGCTGACGTGAAGCATATGCAATAACTCACCCCTCCTGCATCAATGCACAACCCAGGCCAACGCATGAAGCGTCGCAATACACTGTATACATCCCTGAACCAGAAGGAAACACTAATACCAGTGCTGAAGTCAATGCGGTCTTGAGCTTCTGAAAGCTCACCTCACAATCATCGGTCTACCGAAACGGAGCACCCTTCTGGGTCAATCTAGTCAAATGTGCTGCAATAGATGAAAATCCCTCCACAAACCGACGATAATAACCTACTAACCATAGGAAACTCCTGATCTCAGTCGCCGAAGTGGGACAATGCCAATTATGAACTGCCTCGATCCTTTTGGGATCAACTTTAATACCCTTCCCGATACAACATGTCCCAATAATGCTACAGAGTCTAGCCAAAATTCACACTTGGAGAACGTAGCATATAGCTTCTGTTCCCGCAAGGTATGAAGCACCACTCTCATGTGCTGCTCTTGCTCTTTTTTACTGCGCGAGCAGATGAAAATGTCATCAATGAAGACAATGACAAAAAAATCAATGTATGGCCTGAACACCATACTCATCAAATCCATAAATGCCGCAGGGGCGTTAGTCAAACTGAAGGACATTACCAGAAACTCACAATGGCCACATCTAGTCCGAAAAGTAGTCTTCAGAACATCCGAATCCCGAATCTTCAACTGATGGTACCTTGATATCAAGTTGATCTTAGAGAACACCCTAACACCCTGCAACTGGTTAAACAGATCATCAATACGCGGTAGTGGGTACTTATTCTTAATGGTAACTTTATTCAATTGGAGATAATCAATGCACATCTGCATAGTACCATCCTTCTTCTTCACAAATAATACTGGTGCGCCCCAAGGCAAAATACTCGGCCTGACGAACCCCTTTTCTAACAACTCCTCAAGTTGTTCCTTCAACTCTTTCAACTCTTTTGGAGTCATACGGTACAGTGGGATAGATATAGACTGGGTATCTGGAGCCAAGTCAATTCAGAAGTCAATATCACGATCTGGTGGCATGCTTGGAAGATTTGAAGGAAAAACATCGAAGAACTCCTGGACTACAGGCACTGAATCCATCGCCAGAGTCTCTAAAGTAGTATCCTGAACATAGAGCAGATAAGCCAAACAACCTTTCTCGACCATGTGTCGAGCCTTCAGAAAGGAAATAACCTGATTAGATGTGCTGACAAATGAACCCTTCCACTACAACCTAGGCAACTCTGGAATCGCCAAGGTAACTGTCTTGGCGTGGAAATCCAGGATGGCATGATATGGAGATAACCAGTCCATGCCCAGGATGATCTCGAAGTCGGTCATCTCAAGCAGTAGAAGATCTGTCCTAGTTTCATAACCCTAGAATGTAATAGTGCAGGACCGATAGATCCAATCCACAATAACAGAATCCCCACAGGAGTGGACACATAAACAGGAGTACCCAAGGACTTATGAGAAACACCCAGGAAATGAGCAAATATAGATGGCACATAGGAATATGTAGACCCTGGATCAAATAATATGGAGGCATCTTTTCTGCAAACATAAATAATACTTGTGATCATGGCATCTGAGGCCTCTGCATCTGGTCTGGCCGGAAAAGCATAAAACTGAGCTGGAGCGCCACCTGACTGGCCTCCACCTCTAGGACGGCCCCTACCCACCTTCCCTCTGCCTCTGGGCGGCTGGACGACTGGTGGAGAAACTGGTGCTATAATCATAGGCTTCTCACCCTGCTGTACTGGCCTACCCCAAATCCTGGGGCAGAACCTCCGCATATGACTCAAATTCGCACACTCAAAACAACCCTCGGTACGGTGGACTGCCAACCTCAAATATGGCCCTGATGACCTGAATACCGACTGGAGGAACCCTGAATAGCTGGTAGGCGATAAGAACTCTCTGGCATATCACTAAAATAAGGCCGCACTGGAGCACCCCTAGGAGGCGGTGGTGCTAGGTATGAGGGCCTGCTAGACTGAACTTTCACGAATGGACCTCGACCCCCAGCTGGGGCACCTCTGAACTACCCAAAATATTGAAACCACTTGTCTCTCATAACCTATTCTCGGCTACGCTGATGCACACCCTCAATTCTCCGGGCTATCACCACAACCAGCTTATAAGAAGTCCCAATTTCAACCTCTCGGGCCATAGTAGCCTGAATACCAGTATGCAAACCCGCAACAAACCTCCGTACTCTCTCCGCATTAGTAGGGGGTATCATAAGTGCATGGCGAGACAACTCAGAGAACTTCGCCTCATAATCGGTCACGGATATCTGACCCTGCTGGAGCTGCTCGAACTGAAACCTCAACTCTTCCTCTGGAAGGGTGGAATATACCTATCCAGGAATATACGGGTGAACCTGTCCCAAGTCATGGGAGAGAATTTGCTGGTCTGCCAAGAAGATAGGACTGCCGCCATCTTTGGGCCCTGCCCTTAAGCTGAAAGGTAACAAATTCTACCCCATGGGACTCCAATATCCTCATGTTGTGCAGTCTATCCCTGCACCGATCAACAAAGTTCTAGGGATCCTCATGTCGCTCAACCCCAAATATAGGAGGATGTAACCTGGTCCATCTCTCCAATAGTTTCTGCGACTCACCGGTCGTAGCTGGTCTGGGCTCAGGTATAGCTGCTGCCATTGGTTAGGCTCCGCATATGGGTAGTGTACCCTGGGTCTAATATACCGCAGTTGTATGCCTATTAGCCTGCGCAGTAGGGGTTTGTGCTCCCCCTCCTACCTGAGATATGGTCAAGTCTTCCGAAAATAAACCTGTCTGAGTCATAGTATCTATGAACTGCAACATACGGCCCATGACCTCCTAAAATCCCATTGCGGACGTGAAATCCACCGGAGCTAGCTCTACTGTAGGCACCTCGGCCTGCTCCTCAATGATAGGATCCTCTGTTGGACCCACTGGTGGCATAGTTGGAGTAACCTTGGGATGCCCTCGTCCTCTACCATGGGCTAGAGCCCTTCTCGGCCTCTAACATTAAGGGGAGCAGATCTTCCCTGGTTTGGATCCTCCGTAGAGCACGTTCTCATCATCTGTGAGAGAATAAGAGAAATATACTTAGTACTACATCAACTTCATGATAGGAGATGAAGATAGTTTCCTAACACCCTATAGCCTCTCGAAGATAAGTACAGACGTCTCCGCACTGATCCGCAAGACTTTATTAGGTTTGCTCATAACTTGTGAGACCAACGTGAACCTAGTGCTCCAATACCATGTTGTCACTACCCAATTTCACCTATAGGTCGTGATGGCGCCCAACATTATAGCTAGGCAAGCCAACTAGTGAATTAAACTTATATTTCCTCTTTTAATAAATTTCCGAGTAATTAAACTCTCCTTACTTGCAAGATTTAAGGAAAATAGAAAGTCTAAATAAATAAAAACCAAAATAATAATTTCAACCCACAATTCTACTAAAGTGTGTGCCAAGACCTGGTGTCACAAGTGTATGAGCATCTAATAGATTATACAAAATTCTAAATATTGTCTGAATATAAGCTAGACAGAATACAAATGTAAGAGAGACACTAGGTGCTACAGAACGGCTCAAGAAAAGCATCTCACCACTAGGCCTCGGTATAATGGGGATGCGCACCGGTAGGACCGCCTGATGCACCTGTCTCAGATCTTGCACAAAAAGTGCAGCAAGCGTAGCTGTCACGACCCAAAATCCAACTAGTTGTGATGGCACCTAGCCCAACCCGCTAGGTAAGCCAACTTTCAATTATCTAATTCCAATAATGATTATTAAGACAATTTAAGTGAATAAATATCTTAATCTTATACATCCCCCAAGAACTGGTAGTACAAATCATGAGCTTCTAAGAATAGAGTATACAAAGCGAAAATAAAATAAATAAATAGTCTATTTGAATAGTACATAAACAGAGCTTTTATAAATCTAAGGCTACCATGAACAAGAGGCAACTACAGTAAGAAATGAGGTACATCTTCAAATCCCGCAACCATCGAGCACAACAACAACATCAACCAACATCTGCACGCAATGTGCAGAAGTGTAGTATCAGTACAACCGACCCCATGTACTGAGTAAGTAATAAACCTAACCTTAGGTTGAAAGCAGTGACGAGCTATTACCAAGGTCGGGTCCAAAACCAATAGTCCACAACAATATCCAGAAAACAAATCTCATAACAACAGAATTGAGGCAGCACAATGAATAACTCAATAATAAAGTGCTCAGTTCGTTCACTGTTCCGGAAAAATAAACATTTTTCTTTTCAAATATAATAGTAAAACTCAATTCTTTTCACTAAAATCACCAAAATATGAGTAAGTCTGAAAACTGTGATTTTCCCAAAATCCTTTCAATATTAAATGGGATGTTTCATTTTCTTTTCAAATAACCCGTACAAAACAATTGCATCACTATGCCCATCTGTCAACATGTGTGAGAAATCATGAATGATGTGATACTGTACAGCATGAGAAAAACTCCACCTCTATGCCTGTATGTCATGTGTGCATGTCAATGCGATGCAACTCAGTGAAAAAGTTATAAACAACCCCTCTAGTAGAACAACTCTCATATACAGCCCCTCGGGCAAACCTCACAGTCACTTATGCCTCTCGGGCATACCTCACAGTCACTCATGCCACTCGGGCATACCTCACAATCACTCATGCCTCCCAGTCACTCAGCACTCGACACTCGGCACTCGGCACTCGCACTCAGTAGGTACCTGCGCTCACTGGGGGTGTGTACAAACTCTGGAGGGGCTCCTTCAGCCCAAGCGCTATAATCTGCACGGACAACCCACGTGCTGCACAGACGACTCAAGTGCTATAATAATATCTAGATCCGCACGGCCAACTCACGTGCTGCACAACCAACTCACGTGCAATAGTATAATATATGGATCCGCACGACCAACTCACGTGCTGCACGACCAACTCAGGTGCTGCACGACCAACTCACGTGCAATAGTATAATATATATAAAGCCAACATGGCCTGCTGTGGCGTGCAACCCGATCCTATAATTATCCTCACAATCAGGCCCTCGGCCTCACTCAGTCATCAATCTGTCCAGTCTCTCGGGCTCACAATGTCATGAAAATAGCCCGAAAATGATGATATGATGTAACAATAAATAACAACAGAGACTGAGATGTGATATGCAATGAAATGAATATGACTGAGTATGAAATTTCAATTTAAAACAAATAATTCACAGCAATATGACCTCTGTGGGTCCCAATAATACTGGCACATAGCCTAAACGTGATTTTTCAGTCAAATTTTATCAACACATAGAGAGCATATAGCTAACAACAAAATATTCAACTTTACAGTTTCCCAGGACGAACCAAGTCACAATCCACTCGGTGCACGTCCACACGCCTGTCACCTAGCATGTGCGTCATCTCCAAAATAATCACATGATACAAAAATCGGGGGTTTCATACCCTCAGCTCCAAGATTAGAAGAGTTACTTACCTCAAACCGCGTAATTCTTTATTCCGTTATGCCCTTGCCACGCGAATTGGTCTCCTAAAGCCTCGTATCTAGCCACAATTAATTCGATTCAGTCAATACCAATTATTGTAATTAATTCCATAAGGAGATACTAATTTTTCCAGTAAAATTTGAAATTAACTCAAAAATCGCCCATGGGGCCCATGTCTCGGAACCCAACAAAAGTTACAAAATATGAACGTCCATCCAACCACGAGTCCAACCATACAAGTTTCACCAAATTCCGACATCAACTCGACCCTCAAATCTTTAATTAAAGTCTATGAAGATTTCTATCATTTTCAACCCAATCTTTACCCATTTGAACTTAACAATCTTTTACAACCTTATTGGTATGTATACATAATACTCTTACACCAAGAATCATATTATTAATCATTCATCTTTACTCCAAACCCGAAATTAAAGAATTGGGGAAAGAAATTATTACCTCTTTGAAGCCCTAGCAAGATCCTTGTGAAATCTTCAAACCTTGAACAAGAGTTGATGGATAAATGACTAAGTCTTTACTTTATCTCTCTAAAATGCTCTCACTTCTCTCTAAAATATCATATGAAACCCTTCAAAATGACCCACAATAATTGTCGCATAAATAACCCTTTTTTATGACAAAATCTTTCCTTTACACATCGGTGTTTGTACTAATTGATCTATCTCGGCACCACAAAACCTTAATTTTCTTAGAAAAATTTCTCCGGGGTCGTTACACATGAGTCAATATCCGGTCAACTATTTCAACTTAAGCTTCCAACATGAAAATTTATTCTTACAAGCTAACTCTGAAATACCTTAAAACCAAAACCGACAATTTACACAAGTCATAATACCTTGTCGGAAGTTATTCAAGACTTCAAATAGTTGAAAGGAGCGTAAATGCTCAAAACGACCAGTCGGGTCGTTACGGTAGCATGAGTACGTAAACAACGTGTACCCAGTAAGTATCAAGTATAATCTCGAAGAAGTAGTGATGAAATATCGACTTCGACACTCACTATGGGTCAATAATATTAAAATAAAGTTATTTAAATAAACATGGTTGATGTGAATAACAATAATTTCCTTAACAAGTAGAAATATTTAATTCCTTCATAATTCGATAATTTCCAATAAATCATTTATTTTCACAAGCTGCAATAAAATGTTAAGGCATCGTGTAATTATTATTATTAAGCACGATTTATGCCGAGGTCGTACGATCCGATCCAGAGTGACATGTACACTACCGAGGGACATGCGACACGATCCATAGATGCTATCTACTGCCAAGGCGTTTGGCCCTCTCCACAAGAAGAGAATGATATTTTATAAGCATTTGACTTAAACATTCTTGAGGTTTTATGCAAAATAATACGAATCCCATTAGTGATCTTTCACAATTTCTCTAACAATTACTTATATAATTTAGGCCTTTTAAACTAACAAGTATGGTGTAACAATTCCAAATACTTGATGAATTGGTTCGTAAAACTACCCGGATAATAGCATAATTGTAGCTATGCACGGACTCTTGTCACCTCGTTCCTACGTAGCCCCCACAATTAGATACAAATATTTTATTTAAAACACCTATGGGGTAAATTCCCTCTTACAAGGTTAGACAAGAGACTTATCTCGTCTCAAAGTTCACTTCCCGATCACAATTTCGCATTAAAGCTTCAATTTGGTGACTAAAAATCCGAAACTAGCCAGATGTTATTTAATTTAATCAATACATGCCCAATAATTCGAAATAAGACTATTAGATTAATTACCCAACCCAAATTGGTAAAATTCCTAAAATTCACCCCGACCCACATGCCCAGATTCCAGAAATCTTCAGAGGAAATCGTTACCCATAATCTCAATAACTCAAATATACAATTTTCATCCCATTCCATAACCATTTTTATGGTTAAAATCTCATTTTTATCAAAACCTAGGTTTTTCATCTAAACCCTTGATTTTCATAATTTACATGTTATAATCTACCCATAATCTATGCTTTTAACTCACAATAGTTAGAATTAATTTACCTCCAAGTTTTTAGGTGAATATTTCTCTCAAGAAGCTCCAAATCGCCCAAGAATGGAGAAAAATGGGTCTAAAGTACTCAAACCTCGACTTAAATGAAGGTTCTGCCTACTGCGATGTTCGCACCTGCAGAGCCTTTACCGCACCCACGGTTCCGCACCTTCGGAAAATCCTCGCAGGTGCGAGTTTCCCCCACCTGTCCAGGCTCCGCACATACAGACCAAAGGACTGCTTCTGCGCGTCCGCGGGTGTGATAAATACTTCTCGCCTGCGACCCCTCCGCTCCTGCGATCACTGGCTTCGCTCCTGCGCGCTCACAGGTGCGCCAAAACTTCCGCACCTGCGGATGGCTGGGATACCCTCACTGGCTTGCTTCTGCGGCCCATGGCCCACACCTGCGAGCTCGCATTTGATATTATCCATGCGCAGGTGTGATCGCACTAGAATCTAAAAGCTTTAGCTGTTCCTCCCAAGTCCAAACTTGGTCCGAGCCTCGTCCGGTTAACACTCGAGGCCCCCGCGGCCCTGTCCGAACATACCAACAAGTTTGAAATCATAAAATGGACTCGCTCGAATCCTCGAAACATGTAAAACAATATCAAAACTAAGAATCACGCCTCAAACCAAATTGATTCAACTTAGAAATTTCAAAATTTTCAAACTTACTCCGAACACGTCGAAATATACTTAAACTACTCGGAATGACACCAAATTTTGCGTGCAAGTCTTAAATCATCATATGGAACTATTCCCAGGCTCGGAATTTCAAGCGTGCCTCAATTACTCCAAAACCTACTCCAAACCAAATTTAAATAAACTTAAAACCTTCAATTAGCTAACATTCACTATTAAGCGCCGAAATACTTCCGGGTTGTCCAAAAACTGATTCGAACATACACCAAACTCCAAAATCATCATACGAACTTGTTGGACCCGTCAAATTCCGATTCCGGGGTCATTTTCTCAAAATATTGACCAAAGTCAAACTTAGCCTTTTTAAGGCCAACTAAGGAACTAAGTGTTCCGACTTCAACCCGAACCCTTCTAAATCCCGAACTAACTACCCCCGCAAGTAATAAAATAGTAAATGCACATACGAGGAGTTTTATTTAGGGGAACGAGATTCTGTAAGGCAAAACGACCGATTGGGTCGTTACAACGAGTTGGGTGCACCATCCCATTCTTATGAGTGAAATTTCCGTAATGTGTGTGGTTGTCAAAGTGGCCATTGGGATGGTTGTCCTAATTCTTTTTACCCTCATTGAGCCTTTATTTTTATTTTTCTATTAATATTTTTGTGTTTTATAGGAGCAATAAAGTGGAGGATGTGGAGCGTGCTTCCCGTATTACGGACATGGTGAGGAGAGTAGCCGAGAAACAAGATGAAAATCAAAAGGCTATACAAAGAATTAGTGCAACAATCACGAGAATAAAGGCCGAGGCGGAAGAATTGGCTAAAGAGAGCGAGTTCTCACAAGAAGATAATTTTGAAGAAGCAGATATAGTGAGCCATTCTTGGCTAGAAGAACAAGCTCAGCTAATAAAATTTCATGGGGTTCTACGTATCGGTCTTTCAAGTATGGAAGAACAACTGATAGAAGGAAGAACTGAGCTCAGACAAGAGATACATCAATTTAATTTAGATATCCATGACCTGCAAGCTCAATTGAATAAAAGGTTAAGTCGTCTGATGCCCTACAACTAATTGTTGTGGATACTAGCTAGCTTGCGGAGCAAAAGAAGGAATTCCAACCATTCGACCAAAATATTATTAATGATGCCAAGGTTAAGGAAGTGTGCAAAAGTGAGGATGTTAAAACTAAAGCGATTTTAGAGTTGGAGCGCATTGGACCTCATTCTAAACACTTTTCAATATTGTGTTTGGTTAGTGACATGAGAATCGATCCATTCGAGCCTATGGAGGAGTTAATGGATGAGGAAAAAAATGTGTGTGTATATATATATATATATATATATATATATATATATATATTTTCTGAAACTTGCGATGCCAAGGGGACAAAATGATATCCCTCACTTGAAGGCCAAAAAGTGCAAGATGTGATATCTATTACTTGGTTCTTTTGTATTTATCCCACCGCCCCAGGAACGTGATAGAAATATTTATGCAAAATTGGGAGTGCAATTCATATCCTCAAAGTGGAAGGAAGAGTGGTTATGGTGTTGGAGTCGTGCCGGGACGTTAAATCAAGCGCTTGTTGGGGGGCAATACAATTCTACTATTTTTGTTTATTTATTTTTTATTGTGATATTTTTATAGTGTTGTTTTTGTATTTTATAGGAGTAAGAGCATGGAATCAAAGTCAGTAGGCGTATGAAAAATCGAGCAGGTGGTTGGAACTAAGTGTGGGATGCCCACACAAAGGATCATACATGAGAGAAGTCTAAGTATCCCGTGAGCTGCTAATGCTTCGACCTTTGACCTACTAGGGAGTCTTTTTTACCCTCTTGTTATTTATTATATGCATTGAGGACATTACACAATTTTAAGTGTGGCGTGAGAAGATTGTCGGTATGATTTTATGTGCTATCTTAACTTAGTTGGAGTACTTTTTCTTAGTGTATTGGTTTGCGTAAAAAAATAAATTAAAAAAACAAAAAAGAAAAAAATTAAAAATTTTGGACTTTTCCCGACGATGGATTTTCTGGACAACTTTCTTGAAGGATTAAAATCCAATGGAAAAAAATCCAAAAATAATATTTTCTTTTTCTTTCTAGTTAGTTTTAGTTAGGTAATAATCTCCCTTGGTTTTTCTTTGTGCATCGATTCTTTTCCAGCGGATGTAATTTAAACCGGGTAAATTTTTTTACTTTTAGGATTAGATTTTCTTTAGGAGTAGTAAAAGAGGGAGAAGAAAAATCTTTGTGACTTATTTGATACTAGCATATTTAGGCTCGAGCTTGAGTAGTACTTTCCTTTAAGTGCTTGAGTAACGAATAAAATAACAGACTTTCTGACACTTAAGCTCAGGGTTGTGACTCTGTATATAGCTTATTATTATTTTGTCGTTCGCTATGATCCTGTTTGTATTAGAGTAGAATTGATCCAACTTGATTGATACTTGTGCCATATGGGGTGAGGATTTCTTACATATATTCCATGTTTTGCATTTTAGTCTAGAACTTTCCATGCATGTTATTGAAGTGAAGTAAAAGTGTTGCTCTGTTTAGAAAATGATAATAGGCTTTCTTCGATATGTCTTGCAAATTTTAGCCTTTTCAGATATTGTACCACTAGTTAGCCCTTTGAGTCTGTAGACTTTTATTTGGAAGCCGTATTTTTCCCTTGATTCTTTTGTTGAATCCCTAGTTTTTGCACCCTGCTTTCTTGAGCACTGTTACCTGAACTCTGATATTAATTGATAAATTTGAAGAAAGGGTTGATTAAGTAAAAAATAATGACCAACGATAGCTAAAAAGGCCCTCTTAAAAACAATGTGACATTAAAAAAAGAAAAAAAGAGAATGAAAAAAACATTGCTTTGAAAATAAAGGAAACGTTCTTGATATGAGGAAAATACTTGTGAAACAATTGATGAACAAAGGACTGAAAATAAAATTAAGAGATTAAAATAATTAGTGATGAAGTCAAAAAATGTAAAGTCTTTAGGAAAGCATAAGTCATTATTATATAGTTCTCCTACCCTTCTCCTAGTGTCACGACCCCAATCCCCTCCGTAGGATGTCGTGATGACACCTAGTCTCTAAGATTAGGTAAGCCTAACAAATATGCGGAATAACTGAATAATAATTTAAATCTCAAAAACATCAACAACTATATGAAATAAAATCTGCAACTCAACATGTACATCTCCCAAAACTCGGTGAAAATACAAGTCACAAGCTCTAGGTACAGTACTCAACACTCATATACATCATTGTCTATAAAGATGCAAAGACATAAAAAAAGAACATGATAGAAGGGACTCTGAGGCCTGCAGACTCGGGCATATGTACCTTGAAGCCTCCAAAACAAGCCACTCACGCGCTAATACTACCGAGGCTGATAGGATGTACCTGGATCTGTACAAAACATGTGTTGAAGCGTAGTATAAGTACACCACAACGGTACCTAGTAAGTGCCAAGCCTAAGCTCGGTAGAGTAGTGACGAGGCCAGGTCAAGGCCCTACTGGAGATAATACGAAAACAAGACAGAAGATATATTGATATAATGATAATTACAAGGAAATGAAACAATAAAGAATTTATGGAAGGATAACAATACGGAATCAATGCATCTAATACAACAAGAAAGGAAAACAAGGATTTTACATGTTAAGGAAAACAACAGCCAAACAAAAATACAGCAAATAGAGAAAGATCAACAGGGGCTCTCCCGAGGTACCGCCTCGTAGTCCCAAATCATAAAAATAATTCTTAGTCTTTCGTTATATCACCGCGGGAGAATTTACATTTAGTTTTAAAAATCATTATTTTCCAAAATAGCATCCCGCATTTTAGCCCACCTTATCACACCACATGGCTTCTAGTAGTTCACCTACTAGCCACACGTATCAAGACCACCTTATCTCACCGCATGCGTTTCAACACCCAGACCTTATACCACCACATGTGTATCAATAATCACAATGACACGGCAGAAACTTTGTGCAAATAGTAATAACAGCATGATGAAAACCTCGTGCAAACAATAACAATAGTACGATAGAAACCTCGTGCACACAACCAAGAAGTCACCTCAACAATAACACGGAAGCCCAAATATAACAACTAACTAAAATGACACTTCACAACTTGCACCTTGCCTCAATAGAAACCACGACCTTTGCAACTCAACACCAAACCCAACAACAAGATATTTCAAGGATAGCAAATTTCAAGTAGAGAATTTCCATAGTTAAATGATGAATACAGAATTAAGAAAGCAAGTAATTCAACTAAACATGTAGTACAAGTTGCAATTAAGAGATAAGATAAAAAAAACATGTGAAATTAGGCTAAACATGGTGACTATAACATGATAAAGTAACTCAATTAAGGCATGAAAAAAAGAAACTACCTAGCTAAAACCGCAATCTCAACATTTAGACCGTGTACGCACTCGTCACCTTACACGACCTTCACATATCACAAATTATCACAACAGTACCAAATCCTAAGGGGAATTCCCCCCCCCATAAGGTTAGACAAGTCATTTACCTCAAACCACGCTAAATAAATTAACTAGAAGGCCTTTTCCTTGATTTTCAAACTCCAAACGGCTCGAATCTAGCCAAAACAATTTCATACTATAAATATAACTATAGGAAACTAATTTAAATAGCGAAATTATGATCTTAGCAAGGAATTGAAAAATCGCCCCAAAAAGTTGGCCATGGCCTGCATCTCGGTACCCGACCAAAATAATAAAATCCGAACACCCATTCAATACCAAGTCCAACTATACAAGAATTATACAAATCCGATCCTATTTCGCCTTTCAAAACTCAAGAATTTAGTCTAAGAAATTCTACACATATTCCCCAATTTTAAACTCCAAAACACAAATTAGAAAACATAATTAACAGTAGATTCATGGCATTTAAACAAAAACGAGTCAAGAATCCTTACCCTAACACTTCCTCTGAAAATCTCTCAAAATCTCACCTTAATCCGAGATCTCATAGTTCCAAAATGAAAATGAAGTAAAACCATCGAATTCCCCTTTTTCTGCCCAGCGATCCTCGCATCTGCGGCCCTTGGGTCGCTTATGCGACGTCGCACCTGCGGAAATACCATCGCAGGTGCAGAAAACACTTATGACTCAAAATTTTGCTTCTAATGACCATGGCTCGCACCTGCAAGCCCGCTTCTGCGGAGAAGGATACCGCACCTACGGTCCTGTCCCAGGCCCCCTTCTCAAATTCCGCTTCTACGGAGAAAAGGGTTGCGCCTGCGCTCAGAAGTCAGCACCTGCAAACCCAGGCTGTCATGACACAAAACGTAGCCTATCGTGATGGTGCCTAACAATGTAAAAGGCAAGCCGAAATCTCAAAAATATTTGCAACACTTTTAAATGAAAAATGAACTAAAACAGGTTTAAATAATTAAATCTCTCATAAACTGGATAAAAGATCAAAACTCAATACGGAAGTTCCAAAAATCAGGGTGTCACTGAGTACATAAGCGTCTATACAACACAAGTCTGAAATACTGTATATGAAAAGCTGAAACTAAATACATAAAGCAGAAAGATAGGGAAGGAGGGTCAAGGGTTGCGGACGCCGGGCAGCTACCTCGAAATCTCCTAATTACTAAGCTGCTCAGATAATCAGCACCCACCGTGTCCAGAAATGCCTGGATCTGCACACGAGGTGTAGAGTGTAGTGTGAGTAAAACCAACTCAATAAGCATGGCAAATAAATAAGGCAAGCTAAGAGAAGCTTAAATTATTAAGGATACTAGTTTATTCGATGTGATTCTGCCCCTTTTAAACCAACACAACATAACATTTAAGGCTAACTCATAAGGCTTTGTGAGAAGAATATCAGTGTGTGCATGTGCACTGTTTTCTCAAAATACTCCACCTAGCAATAGTATAGCATGTAGAGGAAAGTTACATGTAAATCAGATAAATGATCAAGAAAATACAAGTTCCACACACTGCACGGACAACTCACGTGCTAACCATAGAACCTGCACGGACAACTCACGTGCGACACAAATAACTCATGTGTCAATAATATCAATAAATGGATCCGCACGGACAACTCACGGGCTACACGGACAACTCACGTGCCAATAATATCAATACATGGATCTGCACAGACAACTCACATGCCAATAACATAATCTGCCCGTCACAGTCGCATGCCTAGTCCAAAATATCATATAGAAGCAATAAATAAAGTATACAAGTATAAGATGAGCTAAATAAGATTCTCATGTCCTTGGACTGGTGTAACTAACATGCTAAAGTGTAGGCATGTGCAAAGTGTGCTATCTTAGTCCAAACGAGCAATTTCATCAATGAAAAGCATTTGTCAAGTTCGTTCAGGGATTAAACTTCTAAGTAGTCTCATCATGGCTCAACTAGATCACATAAATCGATACAACATGTTAGATACCAAATCTTGAAGCTCAACAGTCATTTCTGGGCTTGTAAGAGCCCGAGCATAACTAAAACATGAATATACAATCCTGGTACCCGCACATGGGATCATCCCCACGCATGTACGCACCAAAAGCAGGTGGCTATCATAACTATTCAGGCAACTGGTTCCTCAATTGAATTTACATACAATACTTACCTCAATCAAATCACTCCGCTAGCAAGCCCTTGCCTCACGAACCGACCTCTGAATGCCTTGAATATTGCCACAAATAATTCGATACAATCAACACGAGCTAAATGAATCAATTTCATAAGAAAATACCAAGTTCTTAACCAAAAGTCAAAAGTCAACTCAAAAGTCGACCCCGAGCCCACATCTTAGAATCCAACAAAAGTCACAAAATTTGAAAGCCCATTCAATCACGAGTCCAACCATACAGAATTTACCAAAATCCGACACCAAATCATCACTCAAATCCCCAATATAAACTATCCAAATCCCTAGCCTCAACTCCCATATTTACACCTCAAAAACACACCAACTAGGTATGAAATTCAATGGGGAAACATAAATATTGAATTAAAATAACCACAAGTGACTTACCTCAAGAATACCTTCGAAATCCCTCTCATATATTGCCTAATCCCGAGCTTGAAATATCCAAAATGATAAAAAATCACGGAACCCTCGATTTTAGTGCACTACCCAGGCTTTCCGCACCTGTGACAACTTACCCACGCCTGAGGCTTTGCGGGTGCAACCAAAATATCCGCTCTTGCGATTGGATTCGTGTTGGTGGACCAAAATTTCGCACCTGTGGACTTGCGTCTGCGAGCACACTGCCGCTTTTGCGGAGCCATCTCCCATTCCCATTTCTGCTTTTGCATTTATCACTTCGCACCCGCGACTTCGCAGGTGCGGGCAAACTCTTCACACATGTGAGCATTGCCCAACTCCATTCCTGGCCACTTCTGTGATGGCTGGTGCACACATGCTGCTTCGCACCTGCAATCAAAACCTTCGTAGGTGTGATTGCACCAGACCCGGTGCTTCAGCAATCTCTCAAACGCCAAATTCGATCCGTTAACCATCTGAAACCAACCTGAAGCGCCCCCGGGACCTCAACCAAATATACCAACAACTCCTAAAACACGATACGAACTTAGTCGAGCCTTCAAATCACATCAAACAACGCTAAAGCTATGGATTACGCATCAATTCAAGCATAATGAACTTTTGAACTTCCAACTTTTACATTCGATGCCGAAATATATCGAATCACGTCCGATTGACCTCAAATTTTCCACACAAGTCACAAATGACACCACAGACCTACTTCAACTCCCGAAACCCCAATCCGAGCCTAGTAACCACAAAGTTGACTCTCGGTCAAAATTCAAAATTTCCATCTTTCGCCATTTCAAGCCTAATTCAACTACGAACCTCCAATTCAAAATCCGGACACACTCCTTAGTCCAAAATCACCAATAAAGCTAAAAGAACCATCAAAACTCCATTCCGAAGTCATTTACCCACAAGTCAACATCCGGTCAACCATTTCAACTTAAGGTTTCAACGTTGAGACTAAGTGTCGCATCTTATTCCGAAATTTCTCCAGACCCAAACCAACTACCCCGTCAAGTCACATAACATATAATAAGCATAAAATGTGTAGTAAATGGGGGAACGGGTCTACAACTCTCAAAATGACCGGCCATGTAGTTACACAGGCCTTGGCTGGCTCCTCTACTTGTGATGACCAAGGCGCGCCTGTGAGACCGCACCTGTGACCAGACCCTCCGCAGGTGCAAAGATACTAGAACAACAACACTTCAACAATTCCCTAAGTCTAAAAATGTTTTGATTTCCATCTGATTCACACCTGGGGCCCCTGGGACCCCGTCCGAATATACCAACAAGTTCCAAAATACATAACAGACCTACTCAAGGCTACAAATCACATCAAACAACACAAATTCTATGAATCGCAACCCAAATTTAAGCCTATGAACTAAGAACTTTCGAATTCTGAAACTAACGCCGATTTATATCAAAACACTCTGATTGACATAAAATTTTGCACACAAGTCATAAATGACATTACATACCTATTACAACTTCCGAAATCGGGATCCGACTCCAATATCAATAAAGTCCACTCCTGTCCAAACTTCCTAAATTCCTCCAGTTTCCAACTTTCGCCAAAATACGCCGAAATAACCTACAGACCTCAAAATCAACATCCGAACACGTTCCTAAGTATAAAATTACCCTATGGAGCTATTCGAACTGTAAAAACTCCATTCTGGACTCATATTCACACAAGTCAAACTATGGTCAACTCCTATGACTTAAACTTCCAACTTAGGGACTATGTATCCCATTTCACTCCGAAACTCACCCGAAACAAAATGAACGACCCTTGCAATCCACAATCCTGGTAAGTATACCCAAAACCACGATCCTTCTCATGACTCTTTCAATGCCCACTTGGCTATCACTAGTCTTACAAGAACCACCGGTTATGTTGCCATAACATGACCTCTGATATGTATTATTGAGGTTGCTGTGGTCCTTTGTTACTTTATAATTGCTTTTCCTTTATCGTCTTTTGGTGTAGAAGATTCTTCTACTCCTTCCTTGAAGTTTTTTAGAAATTCTTCAATCTCATCTAAATTAACCTGTTATTGTTAGCTTCATTGGGCCTCTCCTGCCATACATGTGTCTTCATCTATGATATTACCTATTGATGCCATTGACACGTCATCTGGCATTTCAACTTCAAAATTTCGTACCAAATCCCTTTTTATTTCTTAAAAATAGAAGCAGTAATTTCCTTCTTAGAAACAACTCCTTTTTCATTTGAAGCCTTCTAGTAACCTGCTGAAATGGACTTAATTCTTCTACCTCGACATTTGTCATTTCCTATTTGCTATAATCTTCAATCTTCTTCTTGATATTCTCAATGATTTCTTGACCATAAATTTTTTCTTGCTGGTCTTTTTGGAGTAATTTACTCTAGAAATATGTATAAAAAACTATGTTTAAGCGTGTGAATCCTTCCATCGTTTGATTTACTTCTACATCCCATTTCATGATCCATGGAATGAAGAATTCTATAAAGAAATACATTGTTGTTATACCATCAAAAAAGACATTATCCTTTTGCAAGATAATAATCCTGGGAGATATATCTACCCATTGAGTATATAAACTTGTAAAAAGTGGTGAAAGTATTTCCAAAGATGGACCATATGATATCCACCATTTGCAGAACCACTTTGGAATCTGTTGTTCAAACAAGTTGGAACATAATTTTATGAACCAAGGGTGTTTCCTATTAGGATTCTCATATAGTAAAGTTTTATTAAAACTTTCACTATAATCCCAGTAATTGAATTTTACCGATACTTTCTGTTCTAGATGAGTATATTCCCTCTCCTTTAACGTACTAATTCCTCATTCATCTGAGGCCAATTTCTTCTTTATAATAATTTTAGAGAAATTATAAATTCTCTTTGTATTTGGTGGATAAAACTGCTGAATTTCAGCTGAACCAGTAGATGAGACAATCAACCCGTAATTCATTCTGTATTTATATGCAGTAGTAGCATATGATGATGTATCAAAATACTTGGTCATGATTTGCCAGGGGTTACCTTTCCATTTTAGGTCGGATTATTACAAGATAATTATTAATTGTTTTCTTTATTTATGGTTATAAACCTCAATGTTCGTGGTAAAGAACGAGGGAGTCCTAGAGTTGCTCTGGTTACACCACCAGTGGGTCTAGTAGAGGATCCCATTATTGAGGAACAGGGTGATATGCCTTGGTGGATTTTATGCCTGCACCGGGATTCCAGGAGGTCATGGGCCGTATGCTGCGGCTCGTGGATTTTATGACTCAGGCTGGTTTATTTCCAGTAGATCTTGCCACGTCTCAGGCGGGAAGGGTCACCGACCCCTACCGCTCAGGCTTCACGGCACGCAGCTGACATATATCAGAATCCGGGGCGCACTACCCGTGGGTGAAGCTCATCAAGTTGCAGCAGCTATACCTGAGCCCATATCAGCTGCGGCCGGCGATACGGGGCAGATGGACCAGGCTACAACCTCCTATCTTTGGAGGTGAGCGACACGAGGACCCCCAGGACTTTATTTACTGGTGCAGGGACAGACTGCACAACATGAGAATATTGGAGTCCCATGGGGTGAATTTTACTAATTTACAACTGGAGGGCGGGGCCCTAGGTAGATAGGTGGTGGCAGTCATATCTGCTCGGCAGACCAGCAGGTTCTCCTCCTATGACTTGGGACCAGTTCACATACCTCTTCTTGGACAGGTATATTTCACCCTTTTAGAGGGAAGAGTTGCGATTTCAGTTCGAGCAACTCCAGCAGGGCCAGCTGTCTGTGACTAACTATGAGGCGATATTCTCTGAGTTTTCTTGCCATGCACTTATCATACTTCCGACCGACACAGAGAGGGTGCGGAGGTTTGTTGCCGGTTTTCACTCTGCTAGCCAGGCCAATATGGCCCGAGAGATGGAGATAGGGACTTCTTACGAGCTAGTTGTAGAGATAGCTTGGAGGATCGAGGGTGCACGTCAGCGTCGTCAGGAGCAAGCTGTGAGGGATAAGCGGTTCTAGTATTCTGGAGAGTTCAGTGGTGCCCCGGCTGGGGACAGGGGTCAGCTCGTGAGGGGTCAGTCTTGAAGACCCACATATCCAGCACCGCCGCCTCCTCGGGGTGCTCCAGTGCAACCTTATTTCAGTGCCATGCCAGAGAGTTCTTATCGCCCACAGCTATCCAGGGTTCCTCCAGTGAGTATTCAGGCCATCAGGGTCAGACTTCAGGTCAGCAGTCCACCGTACCGAGAGGTTGTTTCGAGTGCGAGGATCTTAGTCATGTGTGGAGGTTTTGCCCCAGGCTTCGGGGCAAAACAGTATAGCAGGGTCAGCAGCCTATTATTCCAGCACCAATTGCCCCACCAATCGTCCGACCACCCAGAGGTAGAGGGCAGGTGGGTAGGGGTCGTCCTAGAGGTGGAGGTCAGCCAAGAGGCGCTCCAGCCAGATTCTGTGCCTTTCCAGCCGGACCAGATACAATGGCCTCAGATGCCGTGATTATAGGTACTATTTCTATCTGTGGTAGGGATGCTTCGGTACTAATTGATCCAGGGTCTACCTATTCATATGTTTCATCTCTGTTTGCTCATTACTTGGGTATTCCTCGTGAGTCCTTGGGTACTCCTGTTTATGTGTCCATACCAGTGGACGATTCTATTATTGTGGATCGGATCTATCGGTCTTGCATTGTTACATTCTGTGGTTATGAGACTAGAGAGGATCTTCTGTTGCTTGATATGACTGACTTTGAAGTCATACTGGGCATGGATTGGTTATCTCCATATCGCGCCATCCTTGATTGCCATGACAAGACTGTTACCTTGGCGATGCCAAAGTTGTCTAGATTGGAAGGGTTCGTCTGTCAGTACACCTAGTCGGGTTATTTCTTTCCTGAAGGCTCGACACATGGTCGAGACGGGGTGCTTGACTTATCTAGCCTATGTTTGGGATACTACCACAGAGACTCCGACGATTGATTCAGCGCCCATGGTCCGGGAGTTCTCCGATGTGTTTCTTTCTGATCTTCCAGGCATGCCACTAGATCGTGATATCTGTTTCTGTATTGATTTGGCTCCAGGTACCCAGTTGAACAAAGTTACCATTAAGAACAAGTACTTGTTGCCGCGTATTGATGACTTGTTTGACCAGTTGTAGGGTGCTAGGGTGTTCTCTAAGATCTACTTGAGATCGGGGTACCATCAGCTAAAGATTTGGGATTTCGATGTCCCGAAGACGGCTTTCCAGACTAGATATGGCCATTATGAGTTTCTAGTGATGTCCTTTGGCTTGACTAATGCCCCGATGGTGTTTATGGATTTGATGAACAGGGTGTTTAGGCCATATATTGATTCGTTTGTCATTATCTTCATTGATGACATTTTGATCTACTCGTGTAGCATGTAGGAGCACGAGCAGCATTTGAGAGTGGTACTTCAGACCTTGAGGTAACAGAAGCTATATGCTAAGTTCTCCAAGTGTGAGTTCTGGCTAGATTCTATGGCATTCTTGGGACATGTGGTATCAGGCGAGGGTATTAAGGTCGATCCCAAGAAGATTGAGGCAGTTCAGAGTTGGCCTCGTCCTACCACCACGATTGAGATCAGGAGCTTCCTGGGGTTAGCAGGTTATTATCGTCGGTTTGTGGAGGGCTTCTCATCTATTACAGCACCTTTGACTAGATTAACCCGAATGGTGCTCCATTGTGATGGCCCGATGATTGCAAGGTGAACTTTCAGAAGCTCAAGACCGTATTGACTTCAGCACCAGTGTTAGTGTTACCTTCCGGTTCAAGGATGTATATTGTGTATTGCGACGCTTCACGCGTTGGTTTGTGTAGTGTACTGATGTAGAAGGGGTGAGTTATTGCATATGGTTTACGTCAGTTGAAGCCCCACAAGAAGAATTACCATGTACATGATTCGGAGTTGGCCGTGATTGTTCATGCTCTTAAGATCTGGAGGCATTAACTTTATGGGGTGTCCTATGAGGTCTACACCGATCATCGTAGGGTCAAGGAGGTTACTCTCAGTGAGGATGGTGCTCTACGACTCCAGGGTCTCCTATGTGTTACTAATGTTGATGGCTTGAGGGATCAGATCCTAGAGGAGGCACATAGCTCTTGGTATTCCATTCATCCAGGGGCCACAAAGATGTATCGCGACCTGAGGAAACATTATTGGTGGCCGCAGAAGAAGAAGGACATAGTTGAGTATGTTGCGAGGTGTATAAATTACCAGCAGGTCAAGTATAAGAACCGAAGGCCAGGTGGCCTACATCAGCAGATGACTATACTTGACTGGAAATGGGAGCGCATTACTATGGACTTCGTAGTTAGGTTGCCACGGACCTTGCGGAAGTTTGATACAGTTTGGGTCATTGTTGACAGGTTGACCAAGTCGGCACACTTCATTCCGGTTGTGATCACGTATTCTTTAGAGAAGTTGACCCTGATTTATATTTAGGAGATTGTTCAGTTGCATGGTGTTCCTGTTTCCATCATATCAGATAGGGTCCTTAATTTACTTCATATTTCTGGAGAGCGGTACAGAGCGAGTTGGGGACTCGTGTAGAGCTCAGCACAGCCTTTCATCCGTATACCGACGGGCAGTCAGAGCGGACAGTTCAGATTTGGAGGATATGCTCAAAGCATGTGTGATTGACTTCGGAGGGCAGTGGGATCGATTCTTGCCTTTGGCCGAGTTCTCTTACAACAATAGTTATCAGTCCAGCATCGAGATGGCTTCATTTGAGGCTTTATATGGTCGGCGATGTTGTTCTCCCATCGGATGGTTTGAGCCCAGCAAGGCTAAGTTATATGGTGTTGATTTGGTAAAGGGTGCCTTAGAAAAGGTAAAGTTGATTCAGGAGACTTCACATAGCACAATCCAGACAGAAGAGTTACACGAATCAGAAGTCGCATGATTTATCATTTATGGTGGGCGAGAAAGTTCTCTTGAAGGTCTCGCCGATGAAGGGGATCATGAGGTTCGGGAAGAAGGTCAAGTTGAGCCCAAGGTTTATAGGTCCATTTGAGGTGTTGAGGTGAGTTGGAGAGGTTGCTAATGAGCTTACTTTTCCTCCCAGTCTATTGGGGGTTCATCCGATTATCCACTTGTCTATGCTCATGAGGTATCATGCAGACAGGTCACATGTGTTAGACTACAGCACGGTTCAGTTAGATGAGAGCCTGGGTTACGAGGAGGTGACAGTGGCCATTGTTGATAGGTAGGTTTGCCAGTTGAGGTCCAAAACTATTTCTGCGGTAAAAGATCAGTGGAGGGGCCAACCAGACGAGGAGGCAACTTGGGAGGCCGGGGAGGACATGCGGAGAAGATATCCATACCTCTTTGGCACTTCACGTATGATTCTAGACTCGTTCGATGACGAACGTTTGTTTAAGAGGTGGATAATGTAACGACTCAACTGGTCATTTTGCCTTCTAGATTCCCATTTCCCAAAATAAGACTCCCCGTATGTGCTTTTACTTCTTTAGGACTTGTATGGATGGTTAGTTCGTTATTTGGTAGGGTTCAGGCTGAAATCGAAACACATGGTTCCCTAACATTGGCTAAATAAGGCTAAGTTTGGCTTTGGTCAACATTTTCAGTAAACGACCTCGGAACTGGGATTTGACAGTTCCAATAGGTTCGTATGATAATTTTGGATTTGGGCGTATGTTCGGATCGGGTTCTGGATGAACCGGGAACATTTCGGCGCTTAATATTGATGGTTGGCACCTTGAAGGATTTTAAAGTTTTTTAAATTTGGTTTGGAGTGAGTTTTGGTGCTATCGAGGTCCATTTGGGAATAGTTCTGTATGATGATTTGGGACTTGCACGCGAAATTTGGTCTCATTCCTAATAGTTTAAGTATGTTTCAACGCGTTCGGAGTAAGTTGGAAGAACTTGACGTTCATAAGTTGATTCAATCTGGTTTGGGGTGTAGTTCTCAGTTTTGATGTTGCTTTATGCGTTCCGAGGGTTCGAGCGAGTTCGTTTTATGATTTCAAACTCATTGGTATTTTTGGACGGGTCCCCGTGGGCCTCGGGTGTTAATCGGGCGAAGCGCGAAACTCATTTGGACTTGGAAGGACAGCAGAAGCACCAGGCTTCTGGTGTAATTATGCGGAAGGCTAGCCGCAGATGCGAGCTCGCAGAAGCGAGCCATAGACCGCAGAAGCGGCGCAGCACAAGCTGCCCAGTGACCGTAGAAGCAGCGAAGGGACCGCACCTGCGGATGCGCAAATGCTAAGAAGACGATCGCATAAGCGGAATAGGGTCACAGGTGTGATGTGCAGAAGCGAGCCCGCAGATGCTAGCCGCAGAAGCGAGCCCGCAGATGCTAGCTTGTGGCTGTAGAAGCGGCTTTGGGCATTGTCCAGTGGTGCACAGAAGCGGGGAAACAAGTGCAGGAGCGGGACCGCAAAAACGGGATCCCGCCGGCAGAAGTGAAACCAGCCAGCCTTAGGTACTTTCGCAGAAATGGACCTTGGTCCGCAAAAGCGATGCCGCAGATGCGGCCCAGCGACCACAGGTGCGGAATCGCTGGAGGCACAGTGGTATTTTTAAAATGGGACTTAAGGTATTTTGAGTTCATTTATTGCACACTTGGGCGATTTTGGAGCTTTAAAGAAGGGGATTTCCACCAAGCTAATTGAGGTAAGTAATTTCTATGCAATGTGAGTTTAATAAATAGATCATGGGTAGATTATTTACATGAAATTTGAGAAAGATTATGGGTTTATACCTACTCGAGGCCTCAAATGATACATAACAACATCGAAACGACAAATCGCATCTCAATTCGAACTTGAATGAACTTTGAACTTTCAACTTCCAAAACTCGCGTCGAAACATATCAAATCAAACCCTGAATGAACTCAAATTTTGCAAACACGTCCCAAATGACATATCAAAGCTATTCCCATTAATGAAACCACAATCTGAATCCGATATCCTCAAAGTCAACATCCGGTCAAACTTATGAACTTTTCAAACCTTCAAATTTTCAACTTTCGCCAATTAATGTTGAATCCTTCTAGAAATATCCAATTGTAAATCCGGGCATACACCCGAGTCCAAAATCACGATGCGGACCTAAAGGAACCATCAAAACTCCGTTCCAAGGTCAAATTTACAAAAGTCAAACTTGGTCAACTCTTCCAACTTAAAGCTTCAATTATGAAATTCATTCTTCCAAATCGATTCTGAATAACCTGAAAAACAAAACCGACGATTCACACAAGTCATAATACATCATACATAGCTACTCAACACTTCAAATAGCTGAATGAAATGCTAATGCTCAAAACAACCGGTCGGGTTGTTACATTCTCCCCAACTTAAACATACGTTCTTCCTCAAACGTGCCAAGAATCGTTCCAAAGCCATCAAACTGCCATGTAACCTTACTATGTATATACCCGGGGGTGATCCCACGTCACCCTATTCCATATAGGCCCGAAAACATAACATAACTGAAGATCATTACTTTGACCTTAGCCCTTAAACCTTAGAATCCAATTTACAATACCCAGAATTTCCTATAAGACCCGAATCTCGCATCTACACACTGTATAAGTCTGAACTAAGTGCATCAAATAAAACCATAACCCAATACAAAATCACATGATATACCACATAACTCAATTACTCGTAGCAATAACTTCTGATCATAGTAGCTGCTCAAAACAAATCTGGTACCGATAATAAACCTCATATCAAATAAAACCTCGCTCTAAAACCTCCGTACACTACTGATGATGAAATAAACACGCATAAACTCATAACCACTCATCAGAACAACGAGCCATGGAGTTCCCTTTCTTTCGACAAGAAATATATTTCTAAGCCGATCAGCGACATTGTCCTATCAAATATACACATTCTAGGTTCGACGACTTCCACTTATCAAATACAAGCTACTCTACTGACACGCTGCACCAATACTACATAGATCCACAAATCGTGTCGTCCGTACACCAATACACATCAATTCAAATGTACTCAATCATGAGAAATGTCGCAAATGAGAGAACAACCCAGCAAGCTCAACAAGTACCACCACAACAAAATGCTAACAACCCATCCAAACACTGGTCCTTATTAAATACCCCAAGACACCATGATCAAAATCAATAACCACATGCAATGCGACATCAAGTACCCAAGGTGCATGACCATAACCACAGAGGAACCAATACCACAATACCACAGTCCGGAAAGAATATAACCAAATGCGCAATCAATCATTCAGCACCTTAATATCCATCTTGCTCAAATTTCGCTATAAGGCCCAGGTAGACCCGCACCATATGTGCCTATAACCAATGGATCCTAACTCTTCATAGCATAGAAGGGTACCTTATAGAGCATCTCAGAACACGAATAAGCTCAACTCTAACCGAATGGCATATCCCTAAATAACATCAGTGTAGAATCAGCCAATCCGGCTCGGTGTAGGATACACATCCTCATTGGGCCTACCAATGGGCCCCAACTCAACTCTGGTCACTCATAAATAGATAAATAACCCTCCTAAAACCCACAATGACCTAACCATAACACATGCCATCATCTGGATAGCTTTAGCTACATCTTCACAGTCCACAACCATGAAACAATCTGCTTCTGAGAGTTCCTGGCCTCCAAATCCATAAAACACATAAATAACCATATTTGGTCCCAACTCTACCGCCTGAATGTCTAACACATCTCTCATACACGATCAGCCCATGGGGAATACCTCTATAATTCTTCCATGCCACAGCAAAATCTGAATATCAGCAGTCGATCAACCAGGCGAGTACCGCAATACCAATAAAGCATCTGTAAGTCTGAAAACAATGCACCTTCTAAAATGCGCACCCTTCTCAGGAATTACCAAATAGTTATAACATTCATCTAAACTTCGAAAACCATCTATATTGTCTAAGAATTTATGATCTTCCCTTTGAAACGGACATGTGACCTTGCACATACAAATATCAATCCCGAATAACACACCACAACAATCATGCCATCATATGAAAAGTACGAGAATCTTATAATCAACTCTGGGTCCAGCAAAAATACATACCCGATCAGTAAAAAATCTTCCATATGATCCCATCTAGGAGAAAATCACAATACGCAACATGCTCCTCATGCTGGTAGGAAATATCCATTTCAAGCCATGATAGAAACCATTGAGAACTCTTCGAAACCCATTTGCCCATAACCAAACCATCCGAACCGAGTCTCTATAACTTAACCAAGCCATGCAGTCTTCCAAACCCAAGAGTATTGACACCAAAAGATGTGTAGAGCTTCACCACATCATAAGTACCCAAAGAACCGATTATATCTATTACCTTGCTAATCTAACCTTCTACCAAGATGTACTATTTCTCTGAGTTCCGTCCGAATTATCCTCAAGATGACACTCCTCCTCACCATAATACCATCATCCTCAACCAAAACTCACCCCACAAGATCCTAGAATAAAACCACACTGCCCTATGGCCCATAAACTACTGTATTCCCTCTTAAGCACCCCAAAAGTTCCACAACCAAGACACCCACTCTGAAGAGACCTTCTGTGAATCTAAACCTATTTCCTTCACCTTCCTGATACTGAAATGTAGGATCCATAAAGATATAGAAATACCGCGAGTCTCGACACCATCCAATGTAAATATCATATTATAGCCATAGACAAAACTGAAAAATTTCCAATTGCTACATATAAATCTTGAATCCATTAGACCTTTCTCGAGAATCATCCATTTTGCTCACATCTTAATTGTTCCGCCCAAACGGGCCAACCGACATGTGCCCCATCAGCACAACAACACCCAAAGACGTAACCATGTCTTAACATAACCGATCAATTCATACTCCATGCACACTACATCCTTCACACATAATAACTCAATCATTCCACGATTTTCATATACTCATAAAGTGCAATATAACCCGTATTCTGAAATTCCCTTACTCGAGTCATCCTCAAAACCAACCTCTGCAAGTCATATCTGATTCACCAGTATGCTTCAAACCGAAACCAGTACCACACATAACCATGCAATCAAATCATCGATAGCAGACTCCCCCACTTGGCTCAAAGATATAGAACAAAACACTCGACAACTCATAATGCCCATATGATATTCCTTCCATAATACCGCAGTGAGATTCAACTAATTCCTTCATAAGCTCGTGTAACACAAACCATCTAATATCTCAAATCATCTGTAATTCTCACATTCATCCCTGTGACAGTCAGGTCAACCTTCTCAACCCATCCAAACTCAAATTGCAACATGTATAACCCGCTAGAAGAAAGAAGCTCTCCGCATAACATCTTAAGGTTCACACATCTGTAGATTACCTCGCGGGTTATAACTCACCTGCTTAGCTTCAAACTGACATCTCTCTATAACCTTTCATAGCCACAACTACTACACCATCCCTTAATCTCCCTGAGTCTGAACTCACAAAAAGACATGAAAATCTACTTTGTTCCACAATTAAATAACAAAACAAATCCTTCAACACACTCATAACTCGAGACTATACATCACATCAATATAGAAATTAGGCACCCAATAGTCCTTTTCATATCCCAAGAAAACTCTTCTCATCACATTCAACCCATCAGAACACATATTGCAGTCACATCATACTCATCATATAGCCATCCAGCCACTCATTGAGCCACAAATTCCACTCATAGGGACACTACCGGATATATAAGTCCAAAAGCACATGATCACACAACCGAAATCACCGTGCTCATGCTACAGCCAAAACCCAGCCTCAAGTCCTCCAGACTGGTCTATCATCAGCACACCGAAATCACATCTTGCACCTCCTCCATGGAATCACAAACTGTCAATGCACAGTCGATAACGAGCACTCACATGCGCACACGAATGCTTGGAGGGAATTCAAAGAGTTATGTTTCAATATGAATCAATTCCGCATGATAAGGAAAGAAAGATGAGAAATTATCCTAAATGCCATGTAGCATCTCGAAGATAGGTATGGACGTCGTACCGATTCGCAAGATTCTACTAGACACTTGCTCAAGACTCGTAGAACCTATGAACCTAGAGCTCTGATACCAATTTGTCACGACCCAAAATCCAACTAGTCCTGATGGCAGATAACCCAACCTGTCAGGTAATCCAATTAACAACTATCCAATTTAATGAGATTTATTAAGAAAAGAAATGATAATTTAACTGATTTTATACAAGAATTTTCCAAGGACTGGTAGAACAAATCATAAGCTTCTAAGATATAGAGTTTACAAAGCTGGTTTAAAATAAAATACACCATTTGTCTGAAACATATATGAACAGATCTGAAATACTAAAGATATCAAAATCAAATCAAGAGGCAGTTATGACTAGAACGCAGGTACATCTTTAGATCCAGCTCCCATCGTACGCAGCTACATTAGTATCCATCATCTGTACGCAAGGTGCAGAAGTGTAGTATGAGTACAACCGACCCCATATACTCAACAAGTAATAAACCTAACCTTAGGTTGAAAGTAGTGACGAGCTGGGATAAGGGTCAGAAACCAACTCAAATAACCAACAACAGTCATAACAATAATATTAAAATGGTACATAAAAATAACTTTGATGTAAGATGCTCAACTCATTCACAGTTATGGAAAGATAGGCATGTTTTTCAAGTATAACAGTAAATCCCAAATCTTTCACCGAAAGCACCAAAAGCATATGAATAAGTTTGAAAATTGTGATTTTTCCCCAAAACCTTTCAACAATAAATAAGATATTTTATTTCCAGATAGCATGGGAAAAATACATCTCTATGCTTACATGTAAATATACAGGTGAAATCATGAATGTTACCAATGCCGGGTAGCAGAAAGAAATGCATCTCTATGCATGTATCTATAGTACTCATGTCAAATTCAATGCATCTCAATGATTAACTCATGTACTCACCCTCTCAGATTTCTCCATCTCACTGTCTCATATTCTCACTCATCATGCTCAATACTCAGCACACTCAGTCATTCAGTAGTGAATAGGGCAGATCCAGCCCAAATGCAATCAACCAAGGAAGATCCAGCCCAAAGATGCAAATGAACCTAGATGCAAATAAACCAGGGAAGATCCAGTCCAATGCAAATGAACCAGGGCAGATCCAGCCCAAACGTAAATGATTGCTAGAAATTGCGCCCACTGCGGGTGTGTAGACTCTGGAGGGGCCGATCCAACCCAAGCGCTATAATAAGCCAAATCCTGGCATGAATCAATAAAACCCGATGCAGCGTACAACCCGATTCCATAAATATTACTCATAACAGGTCCTCAGCCTCGCTCAATCATCAATCTGTCCAGTCTCTCGGGCTCACAACACTCCTGCTCATCCCTAATCAATGATACGAGATGTGACAATATACGATAACAGACACCGAGATATGATATGAAATGATGAATGCGACTGAGCACATAACTGTAATTAAACAAATAACTCAAAAACAAAAAATGACCATTGTGGGTCCCAATAGTACCAGCATATAGCCTAAACGTGATTTCTAACATGAATTATAGCTCAAGTGCTCTAACACACAGATTACAGTAAAAAATATTCAGATAAAATAGCTACACAATTCCATGGAATCGAATAAATCACAATGTACACACTGCATGGCCACAAGCCCGTCACCTAACATACGCGTCACCTGAACATCAATCACATAGCACTTAATTCAGGGTTTCATATCCTGAGCACCAAGTTTAGAAGTATTACTTACCTCGAACAAGACAAATCCAATACCAAGCAAGCCAAGCGATAGTCCAAAAATACCATCCCGTGCGAACCGGCCTCTGAACGGCTAAAAACTAGCCCAAAGCAACTCAAACACATCAATTAATGTCATATGAAACAAACCCAATCGATAAAGGATGATTCTTTAATCAAAATCCCAAAATCGACCCAAACATTCAACCCAGGCCCGCTCCTTGAAACTCGACGAATCTTATAAAATCCAATAACCCATTAAATTATGATTCCAACCATAGTAGTTTCACTCAAATCCGACTCTGAATCGATGTTCAAAACTCAAAACCTCACTCTCTGAAACTTTAGGCAAAACCCCCCAATTTCTGTTTAAAATTCATCAACCAATTGCCAAAAATAAAGATATATCCGCGAAATATAATTAAAACCGAATGTAGAACACTTACCCCAATTATTGTGATGAAATTTGCCTCCAAGATCACTTTACTCCGAGCCCCAAATCTCAAAATATTATAAAAGAACCAAAAGCCTCAATTTTTATAGCTTCTGCCAAGATATTCCGCATATGCGGTCACACAATCGCATCTGCGACCCCCGCTTTTGCCCATAAGTCCCATAACATCGGGGCCACTCTGCACCCCGTCCAAATATACCAACAAGTCCCATACCATAACACGGAACTATTCAAGGCCTCAAATCACATATAACGTTATCAAAATGACAAATCGCATCTCAATTCGAACTTGAATGAACTGTGAACTTTCAACTTCCAAAACACACGCCGAAACATATCGAATCAACCCGGAATGAACTCAAATTTTGCACACATGTCCCAAATGACATATCAAAGCTATTACAACGGTCAAACTTATGAACTTTTCAAACCTTCAAATTTTCAACTTTCATCAATTAGTGTTGAATTCTTCTAGAAATATCCAATTGCAAATCTGGGCATATGCCCGAGTCCAAAATCACCATCCGGACCTAACATAACCATCAAAACTCCATTCTAAGGTCAAATTCACAAAAGTCAAACTTGGTCAACTCTTCCAACTTAAAGCTTCAATCATGAAATTCATTCTTCCAAAATCGATTTTGAATAACCTGAAAACCAAAACCGACGATTGACACAAGTCATAATACATCATACGGAGCTACTCAATACTTTAAATAGCTGAACGATATGTAAATGCTCAAAATGACTCATAAACAAGAATATCTTGTTCAATTCTATTTTGGAAAATGGAATAATTTTCAAAGAAATTAAGCTATTGTAGCTAAGGAAATCCTTTTTATAGTAAAATGTGTATTGAAATTCCAGTCTAATTTATATAATCATAAGTTTTTAATAAAAAATGATTGCCAAGCAGTAAGGTTTATCTTTAATAAAGATTACAAGTATGATGTTTCTAAACAAATGTTTGCAAGATGGCAAGCTTTACTAGCACCATTCATTTTGAAATAATTTATAAAAATGAGTCTGATAATAGTCTCCCTGATTTTCTTACTAGATAATTATTGAATTAATAATCTCTCTATTTTTGTAATAACAGGATATGAGACCAGCTTTTAGGGCCTCCTGAAGGAGGGGACGAGGAAGGAAATTGAAACCTTCCTATAGCAGAGGAAATATCCTAGCCCAGATAGGAAATCAGTAACTAATAGCTGCCAATATAATAGGAACGTCTGGTCTTAATACAGACCACCCAATGTATAAAGATTATTTAGATTTTATGAAATCCAAATAAGGCATAGACAACAATCCTCCGTCGTATTCTTCAGCTTTACCTCTGCCTATGCCTTGGCCCCCATCAACAAAGGGAGCAGCTCCGCCATTGTCTGGAACATCCGTTGGCATTTTCACTATCTGTGAGAGAATGTGAGAAAATATTTAGTACTACATCAACTGCACGATAGTAGATGAAGAAAGAGTAGTTTTCTAACACCCTATAGCCTCTCGAAGATAAGTACGGGCGTCTCCGCACCGATCCGCAAGACTCTATTAGGCCCGCTTATAACTTGTGAGACCTATGTAAACCTAGTGCTCTGATTCCATGTTGTCACGACCTAATTCCTCCTATAGGCCGTGATGGCGCCTAACGTCACCGCTAGGCGAGCCTACGATGAATTTACTACGTGATTACTTCTTTTAAGCAATTTTCGAGTAATTAAAATTTTTTCTTAACTAAAACATTTAAGAAACAATAGGTTTAAATAAATAAGATGAAAATAGTTGAGTGCAATCACAACCATAGAAATACTCCAAAACCATAAAGTCTAATAATATGTGTGTGCCAAGACCTGGTGTCACAAATATATGAGCAACTAGTAGAATATACAAAACTCTAACTAATATCCGAAATAAAGTAGACAGAATATAAATAGAAAAGAAAGACTCTAGGGGCTGCAGAATGGCTCGGGAAGCAGCTCAGCACTAGGCCTCGGGATATCTGGGACGCACGCCGGTAGGACCGCCCGATGCACTGGCCTCAGATCCTGCACGGTCAATGCAGAAGTGTAGCGTGAGTACATAAATAACATGTACCCAGTAAGTATCAAGTCTAATCTCGAAGAAGTAGTGACGAGGAACATCAACACTTACTATGAGTTAATAGTAAAGAAATATAGGATTCTAAATGAACACGGGTTATGAATATAATAACAATAACTCAATAATAAGCAAAAGTAAATAAACCTTTCACACATGGTAAGTCCCAAATAAATTTCCATCTTATAATATTTTGCCTCTCAAGTCAAGGAAGGATATCAAATATATGATTACACATCGAGTGTTATCACGCACGATTATGCCGAGGTCATACGACCCGATCCAGAATAATGTGTATACTGCCGAGGATCGAGTGGCACGAACCATAGATGCATCTATCTACTGCCGAGGCGTTTGGCCCGCTCCACAAGAAGATGGAATACTTTATAAGCTTTTGACTTAAACATTATTAAAGGCTAATACACAATGTAATACAAATTCCATTAACAGTCTTTCACAGTTCCTCTAACAAGTTCCAATATAATTTATGCACTTTAATTAACAAGTAGGGTGAAAACATCTCAAATAATTCATGATTTGAGTCCTAAGACTACCCGTACATAAGCATAATTAGTAGATACGCACGGACTCTCGTTACCTCGTACGTACGTAGACCCCACAATTAGAAGCAAACATTAATTTAAATCACCTATGGGGTACATTCCCTCTTACAAGGTTAGACAAGAGACTTATCTCGTCTCAAAGCTCACTTTCCAGCTTCAAATTCACTCCAAAGCCTCAACTCGGTGCCGAACAATCCGAAACTAGCCAAATGTTGTATAAATCGATCAATATATGGTCAAAAGTTCATATTCTAACTATTAGAGTGATTACCCAACCCCAATTGAAGTATTCCTTAAATTTGTCCCTGAGCCCATGCACCTGGATTCCGAAAATATTTGAAGAAAGTTGTTACCCATAATCTCACTAACTCAAATATATAATTTTCACTCATTTCGATAACCATTTTCGTGGTGAAATCTCATTTTTATCAAAACCTAGGGTTATTCATCTAAGCCCATAATTTTTCACAAATTTCATGTTAAAAATCTACCCATGATCTATGTATTAAACTCACATTGTATAGAAATTATTTACCTCAATTAGCTAGGTGGAAATCCCCCTCTATGAAGCTCCAAAATCTCCCAAGTATGCAATAAATGAACTCAAAATAGCTGAAGTCCTATTTTAAAAGGACCACTCTGCCTCCAGCGATTCCGCACCTGCGGTTGATGGGATGCATCTGCGGCATCGCTTCTGCGGAAGTGCCTAAGGCTGGCTGGTTTTGCTTCTGCGGACGGGATCCTGCTTCTGCGATCCCGCTCCTGCGCTTGTTTCCCCGCTTCTGCGGACCACTGGCCAATGCCCAAAGCCGCTTCTGCAGCCAGAAGCTCGCATCTGCGGTGAGCACGTCGCACCTGCGACCTTATTCCGCTTCTGCGATCGTGTTCTGCGCCCCTGTGCCTCCGCAGGTGCGGTCCCTTCGCCTTTTTTGCGATCACTGGCAGCATGTGCTGAGCCGCTTCTGTGGTCCATGACTCGTTTCTGCAAGGTCGCACTGCGGCTAGCCCTCCGCATGTGCGATTACACCAGAAGCCTGGTGTTTCTGCTGTCCTTCCAAGTCCAAATGAGTTTTGCGCCTCGTCCGATTAACACCCGAGGCCCCAGGGACCCGCCCAAACATACCAACGAGTTTGAAATCATAAAACGAACTCACTCGAACACCCGGAATGCATAAAACAACATCAAAACTGAGAATCACATCCCAAACCAGATTGAATCAACTTACGAACTTCAAGTTCTTCCAACTTACTTCGAATGCACTAAAACATACTTAAATTACTCGAAATGACATCAAATTTTGCGTGCAAGTCCCAAATCACCATATGAAATTATTCCCAGACTCAGAATCCCAAACGGACCTCGATAGCACCAAAACCCACTCCAAACCAAATTAAATAACTTTCAAAACCTTCAAGGTGCCAACTATCAATATTAAGCGCCGAAATGCTCTCGGGTCATCCAGAACCCGATCCGAACATACGCCCAAATCTAAAATCATCATACAAACCTATTGAAACTGTCAAATCCCAGTTCTGAGGTCGTTTACTCAAAACTTTGACCAAAGTCAAACTTAGCCTTATTTAACCAACGTTAGGGAACCAACTGTTCCGATTTCAACTCGAACCCTACCAAATACCGAACTAATCATCCCCGCAAGTCATAAAATAGTAAAAGCATATACGGGGAGTCTTATTTTGGGGAGTAGGGGTCTAGAAGGCAAAACGACTGGTCAGGTCATTACAGCTCTGATACAAAGTAATCACCGGATCGCTTCAATACTATAGGAATGGTTTTACAAAGACACTAGCCATTTGAAGCCACAGTCATATCAAGTATACCCTAAACCACAGTCCTTAGATGTTGACCGTAAAATTCGAAGACTTGTTGATTTTAAAGTATTTTTATCTTGATAAAAACAATATAAAATATTATAATTGACGTACCTTAATTTCTTGCTAAGTCAAGAGGACTCTAACAAGTCTTCTCCAGAGTACAACTTTATCAAGTGTCCTTGTTTGGGGCCATTTAATACTGCCCCAATTGATGAAGTGAAAACAACCTTTGATTTTTTTACTGTGTGGTGATATCATTTTATATATTCTTTAACTAGACGGGATTTCACTTTAAGAAAATAAAAAGGGAAAAAATTACCCGCGTCTTATATATAGAGTAAGATTCTGGCGCACAATCCCTTCCTATTCACAACAATCTTTTCCAACAACCCAAAAAGAGAGAAGACTTGAGGTATCGTCTGCTCCTTTATTCAAGCTCAACAATGCTGGTTGCTCATTTTCCCTGCAAATCCCTACACTAACACTAAATTTGGTACTTGTCCAAATGAAAAACAGGAGAGCTACACGGAGGACTGTTGTTAAAGAGTATAGTTGGAAATGCATTTTAGAAAGATAACTTGTTATTGTTGCCTTGTTATACATTGCAAATGACCAGTAATTATAGACACATTTCTAAATATTAGGATCCACTTCCCATTTGCATAAGTAAGAAAAGCTCCCCACCATGTTTGGAAATTGTGACCTTCTTACCGTTGGATCTCTACATTTGAACAGTAATAATAAAATGAACGCCGTTGAGATGATATTTCAGACGAAACTTCAGGCGTTGCAACATTCTAAACAACCTCCTTCTACAAAATAAGAGAAAATTAGCTTCAAGGAATCAAATGTCACTTCCATTTGCCTCACTGTCATTCGGAACCTCACCGTCATGCGGAACCTAACAAAATAAACCTTAGTTATAATAAATCAGAGGACAAAAAAAATTATACTAAAAAAGAATAATATACTTTAATATAATTTGATCAATTGACCTACATATCATAAAACTAATACAAAAGAACGTATAAAAGTTATTAAGAGAAAATCCCCCCCTAAACAAGATTGTTTTAATAGTCCATTTTCCTTCTATGACAGCCAGCAGTGGCTAGGTCTCCTGAAAATTACACAGAGCAATCTTCTGTTTTTATAATGTTTATACTATATGTTGAATCCCTTTGACTTTTTGTATATTTACTTCTTTATACTTTTACCCACCTTAGTAAAAATTCTTGCTAAGCCGCTAACTAGGCGCGAGCTATATAAACACAAGATAAATATCCAACAATGTTGTTTAGATAGAGCACCGGTCTTCTACGGGCATAATATAGTTATTATTATCAAACATTGAGAAAAAACGTTATCCTTCTTCTTTCTATGTGACCGATAACTATAGAGACAAGACAATATGGAGTAATAGTATCTGCTAAAGCAAACAGCTAAAGCACCTATGTTGTGGACTCTGCAGAAAACTTAATGGAAAAAATCAATTATGAAGTTATGAGACTTAAGGTGGAAGGTCAGCATCAATATCTTGAGGAAAATAAGCAACTAACTGGTAAGTGACTTCAATTTGTGCTTGAGTGTTGACTTTTTAATTTACATAAAAGAGAAGTTGGAAGGCATCATTGAAACATTGGAGGATTTGGAAAAGCAAATTGGTAGGTAGAATGAATTGGAGGAATTGGTTGACCGTTTAATGGCTATTGATGCAAATGAAAAACATTTGACTATTATTTCTATTGTTGGAATGGTTGGGATTGGCAAAACAACACTTGCTAAATATGCTTACAATGATGAGAAGGTGAAAGAACATTTTGAGTTGAAAACTTGGATCTGTGCATCTGAACCATATGATGCTCCCAAAATCAAATCCTCAAAAGTTAACAAAAGTTAACCCGGATCCACATAGTCAAAATTCGAGTCAAACGGGGAGATCCCGATTATCCATAATCCCACAAGTATAAATATGTGATTAGATTCCAAAACCAAGTTCAAATTGACTCCCAAATCCCCAATTTTTACTCTCTTAGGTTGTAGACAACCCAATTCTTTCTTTAAGAAAATCCAAGTTTTAGGTATAACAATCCATGGAGATTCAAGATATAAGCCAAATCCAAGTGAAAACTACTTACCTCCAATGTAGTAATGAATTTGCTCGCTAAAATCTCCACCTCTCGAAGTCTAGGGATCAAAATATGAGAGAATCAGTAAAATTCCGAAATTATAACACATAAATCTGCTTAGTGATACCTTTCGCGAACACGACCATTGCCTCACGTTCGCGAAGTATAAAAATCCAACATCCTCAATTAATCCTTCGCAGATGTGGCCTCTAGCCCGCGAATGTCATGAACAACTCCATAGGCCAACACGAACATGGTCACCTTCCTGCGAACGCGAAGGCCCAACACCTGACAATCCCCAACCAACCTCACTCCTTTGCGAACGCGATGCACCAGTCGCAAACACAAGCCAATCTGCCTCACTCAATGTGAACGTGTCTTCCACAGTCGCGAACACATAGAAGAAAATCCTGCCTACCTCAAAAGCACTCCGCGATCGCAATCCAACCTCCGCGATCGCGAAGAAGGGCCTGACACCGGCAAAAATCTGCAACTTTCAATAATGCTCCGAGGTTTTCAGAACTCACCCGAGCCACTCGTGACCCCGTCCAATCATACCAACAAGTCCATAAATACTAGTCGGGCCTATCCAAAGCCTCCAAATACATATGACAACATCACAACAACGAATCAAAGGTCAAAACATAAATTGAACTTCTCTTAGGTTTAAGAACCTTCAAACTTCAAATTAAGCGTCCGATTCAAGCCTACCCAATCCGGAATGAACCCAAACTTTGCACACAAGTCCCAAATAATAAAAAATATCTACTCCAACTTTCAGAAATAAAATTTGAATCCAACATCAACAAAATCAACCTCCAATCAATTTAGGAACTCTCCAAACCTTCAAATTGCCAACTTTTAGCAAATAGTGCCAAAACATCCTAGGAAGCTCCAAATTTGAACTTACGCCTCAGTCCAAAATTACCATACGAACCTATTGGAGTCATCAAATTATCAATCTGAGGTCGTTTTCACAAAAGTCAAACCTTGGTCAACTCTTATAACTTAAGCTTCCAACAAAGGAACTAAGTGTTCCAATTTACTCCAAAATCTTTTCGGAACCAAATCAATCATCCCCGCAAGTCACAAAATAACAATCAAATATATAAGAAGCATCAAATGGAGAAACGAGGCTCAAATACACAAAAACGACCGGCTGATCGTTACAATTCAGATTTTTGTTTTTGTTTTTGTTTATTTATTATATTTTGACGATTTTAGATATATGTGTTGATTTTTGATAGTCAATTAATTAAAAATAGAAAAGTTAAGCTAGAAGTGATTAAAACTAATTAATGAGAACTTTGCTGCAAGATGCAAGAAATATATTAATTTATGAAGGGATTAGCCAGCTTTTAACGGACGTTCTCGGGAGGATTAAAAAAGGAAGACCATGATTCTACCAACTGCTCTTGAAACGGATTAGATATAAATGGATATACTATACTAAAATTCTTACTAGTATTTTTGTTAAAAGTCTCATGACTTATACAATAAGATTTTGATGAGGTAAAATCATTTTAAATCTTTAGATACGTGTGAAAAAGTTCCTTTGAGAATTTGGGCAATGGAGATTTTTATCCCTTTTCTTGATTTCTAGTAATGGACCAGTTTAAAGTTTTTGCAAGTACTATATTATTCTAGTAGGTAGAGTTGGAACTTGAAGTTTATGAGGGTTTTAAATTGATAGTTTGTACATATTTAATATGTCACGACCCAAAACTTAGCCTGTCGTGATGGCGCCTAACGTGATACTAGACAAGCCGACACTTCAAAATACTTCCAACACTTTTAAATGAAAAATAAGAATAACACAGGTTTAAATCATCAAAACTCTCAAAAAGTGGATAGAAAGTCAAAACCCAATACGAAAATTCCCAACATCGGGATGTCACTGAGTACATGAGCGTCTATACAACATATGTCTAGAAATACTATCTATGAAAGACTAAAACTAAATACATAAAGCTGAAAGATAGGGAAGGAGAGACAAGGTCTGCAAACGCCGGGCAGCTACCTTGAAATATCCAAACGATCAAGCTGTGCAAAGAGATCAACACCCACTGTGTCCGGAAATACCTGGATCTGCACACGAAGTACAGGGTGTAGCGTGATTACAACCAACTTTGTAAGTAACAAGACTAAATAATGGACTGAAAGTAGTGACGAGCTTACAGATATAGTTCAATTACAGAAATTACAACATAGAAAGATAGGCGCGCTTTCAAGTTCAGTAGTTAAACTCAATGCAATTAAAATAGATCAATTCTGAATGATATGAGGAATACGACCTCTCTATATCTACATGCCAATGTACATGCTGTATGTAATGCACCACACTAGAAGCTTCGTGCACTCACACTTTCGAAATACTCAATCACTTAGTATTGTATATGGCCAGTCCAGCCCAAGGAAGATGCATCCCATATATATATATATATATATATATATATATATATATATATATATATATATAAAACAGTCAATCACTCAGTACTGTATAAGGCCAATCCAACCTAGGAAAAATCCATCCCTAAATATAAATGATTCGGGCAAGATCCATGCCCAAGGAAGATCCATCCCTCAATATAAATCAACTACGCTTACTATGGGTGTGCAGACTCCGGAGGGGCTCCTTCAGCCCAAACGCTATAACATGCCAATCATTGCACAAATCAATAAAATATGTTACAGCGTGCAGCCCTATTCCATAATATCCGCACAAAATCAGGCCTTCAGCCTCACTCAGTCATCAACCTCTCCAATCTCTCGGGCTCTCAGAAATCATGATAATCAACCCAAATAACAATGATATAATGTATCACTAATGAACAATAGAGACTGAGATGTAATATGCAAGTAAAACTGTGACTGAGTATAAAATGGTATTTTAGCAGATAATTCAACATGTCACGACCTCTGTGGGTCCCTACAGTGCCAACACATAGTCTAAATATGATTTGTAGTTCAATTTCTATAACACTTGGAGAATATATAGATAACAACAGATTTTTCAACTATTCAGTTCCATGAAATTGACCAAGTCATAATTCCTACGGTGCACGCCCACATGCCCGTCACCTAGCATGTGTGTCACCTCAAAACCAATCACATAACACATATTATGGGGTTTCATACCCTCAGAACTAAATTTAGAACTATTACTTACCTAAAATCGTGCAAATCCCTACTCCAACATGCTCTTGCCTAGTGAATCGGCCTCCAAATGCCTCGAATCTAGCCACAGATAGTTCGATACAATCGATGCGAGCTAAAGGATTTAATTCCATAAGAAAAATACTAAGTTATTAATCGAAAGTCAAAAGTCTATTCAAAAGTCGGCCCCCCAGGCCCACGTCTCGAAATCCGATAAAAGTCACAAAACCTGAAAGCCCATCTAACCACGAGTCCAACCATACCAAATTTATCAAAATCCGATACCAAATCGCCACACAAAACCTCAAATCAAACTCTTTAAATCCCTAGCCTCAAATTTCCAAATTTCACCTTAAATACACACAAACTAGGTGGGAAATTCAATGGGGAAACAAGATTATTGATTAAAAATTAACACAAGTCACTTACCTCAAGAAACCCCTCAAAAATCCTCTCAAAAATCGCTCAATCGCGAGCTTGAAATGTTCAAAATGAAGAAAAATCATGAACCCTTGAATTCAAGGTTCTGTCTGGCCTTTTCGCTCCTGCAGAAACTTAACCGCATTTGCAGTTCCGCTTTTGCGGAAAATCCATCGCTTCTGCGATCCCTAGTCCGCATCTACGATCACGCAGGTGCGGAAATTTCCCTCGCATTGGCAGCCACTGCCCCATTCTCTCCTTTCCGCTTCTGCGCTGCCATGCTCATTTCTGCGAACTCGCACCTGCGATCACAAATCCGCAAGAGCGATTACACCAACAGACTCCTAGCTTCAGCAATGCACTAAGTCTCATTTTCGATCCGTTGACCATCTGAAATCAACCCGAGGCCCCCGGGACCTCAACCAAATATGCCAACAAGTCCTAAAACACGATACGAACTTAGTCGAGCCCTCACATCACCTCACAAAACATCCAAACACGAATCGCACCCCAACTCAAGCCTACTGAAACTAAGGAAATTCCAACTTCTACAAACGACGCCGAAACCTATCAAATCACGTCCGATTGACCCCAAATTTTACACACAAGTCACAAATGACACCACAGACCTATTCCAACTCCCAAAACTCCAATCCAAGCCCGGTAACCACAAAGTCCACTCTCAGTCAAACTTCTAAATTTTCAACTTCCGCCATTTAAAGTCTAATTCCACTACGGACCTCCAAATCATAATCCAGGGATGCTCCTAAGTCCAAAATCACCTAACGGAGTTAACAGAACCATCAAAACTCTATTTCGGAGCCGTTTATACATAAGTCAACATCCGGTCAACCTTTTCAACTTAAGCTTCCAACCTTAAGACGAAGTGTCTAAATTTATTCCAAAACCTCTCCGGACCCGAACCGACTATCCCGACAAGTTACATAACAGATATAAAGCACAAAATGAGCAGTAAATGGGGGAACGAGGCTACAACTCTCATAACGACCAGCCGGATCGTTACATCTTCCCCCTCTTAAATAAACGTTCGTCCTCGAACGGGTTTAGAAATGTACCTGGAGTCTCAAATAAGCGTGGATATCTGCTCCGCATCTCCCGCTTGGTCTCCCAAGTAGCCTCCTCAACTGGTTGACCTCTCCACTACACCTTCACTGAAACTATATTCTTTGACCTCAACTTTCGAACCTGCCGATCCAAAATGGCCACCGGCTCTACATCATAAGACAAATCACCATCCAACTAAACCGTGCTAAAATCCAAAATATGAGACGGATCGCCGACATATTTCCGGAGCATAGAAACATGAAACACTAGATACACTCTCGACAAACTATGTTGCAAGGCAAGGTTGTAAACCACCTCTCCGACCCTCTAAAGTACCTCAAACGGCCCAATATACCGAGGGATCAACTTTCCCTTCTTCCCGAACCTCATAACACCCTTCATGGGTAAAACCTTGAGCAGTACCTTGTCCCCAATCATGAAAGCAACATCACGAACCTTCCTATCGGCGTAACTCTTCTGTCTAGACTGTGCCGTCCGAAGCCGATCCTGAATCAATTTAACCTTGTCCAAAGTATCCTGAACCAAGTCAGTACCCAATAGCCTAGCCTCACTCAGCTCAAACCAACCCACTGGAGATCGACACTATCTCCCATACAAAGCCTCATATGAAGATATCTGAATGCTCGACTGGTAGCTGTTGTTGGAGGCAAACTCTGCGAGCGGCAGAAACTGATCCCAAGAACCCTCGAAATCAATGACACAAGTGCGTAGCATGTCCTCCAATATCTGAATAGTGTGCTCGGATTGTCCGTCCGTTTGAGGGTGAAATGTTGTACTCAACTCAACCTAGGTTCCCAACTCTCGCTGCACAGCTCTCCAAAACTACGATGTAAACTGTGTGCCCCGATCTGAAATGATAGACACTAGCACACCATGTAGGCGAACAATCTCGCGGATGTAAATCTCAGTCAACTGCTCTGAAGAATAAGTAGTCCCAACTGGAATGAAGTGCACGGACTTGGTCAGCCGATCCACAATCACCCAAATGGCATCAAACTTCCTTGAAGTCCATGGGAGCCCAACTACAAAATCCATGGTGATCCGCTCCCATTTCCACTCTGGAATCTCTAGCCTCTGAAGCAATACACCCGGTCTCTGATGCTCTTACTTCACTTGCTGACAGTTAAGGCACCAAGCTACAAATCCCATTATATCCTTCTTTATTCTCCTCTACTAATAATGTTGTCCCAAGTCCTTATACATCTTTGCGACACCTGGATGAATGGAATACCGCAAATAGTGGGCCTGCTCAAGAATCAACTCAGGTAGCCCATCTACATTAGGGACGCAAATCCGACCCTACATCCTCAACACCCCATCATCCTTAATAGTATTGTCTCTGGCATCACCGTGTTGAACCGTGTCCTTAAGGACAAGCAAATGAGGATCATCATACTGGCGTACTCTAATGCGATCATATAAGGAAGACTGAGAAACCACACAAGCTAGAACCCGGATGGGCTCCAAAACATCTAATCTCATGAACTTGTTGGCCAAGGCCTGAATATTAACTGCAAGAGGTTTCTCACCAACATGAATGAATGCAAGGCTACCCATACTCACCGCATTTCTACTCAAGGCATCGGCCACCACATTGGCCTTCCCAGGATGATACAGAATGATGATATCATAATCCTTTAGCAGCTCCAACCATCTTTGCTGCCTTAAATTTAGATCCTTCTATTTGAACAAGTGCTGGAGACTCCGGTTATCCATAAATATCCCACAAGACACACCGTAGAGATAATGCCTCCAAATCTTCAATGCATAAACGATGGAAGCTAGCTCCAAATCATGAACATGGTAGTTCTTCTCATGGGGCTTCAACTAACGCGAAACGTAAGTAATCACTCTACCTCCCTCCAATAAGACACACCCATTACTGATCCGAGAAGCATCACAATACACTGTATAAGAGCCTGAAGCTGAAGGCAAAACTAGAACTGGAGTTGTGGTCAGGGCAGTCTTGAGCTTTTGAAAGCTCTTCTCACACTCATTCGACCACCTGAAAGTAGCACCCTTTTGGGTCAATTTGGTCAAGGGCGATGCAATAGATGAGAAACCCTCCACCAAGCGACGATAATAACCGGCCAAGCCGAGAAAGCTCCGAATCTCATTAGCTGAGGACGGCCTGGGCCAACTCTAAACCGCCTCTATATTTTTTGGATCCACCTGAATCCCTCACTCGACACCACATACCCCAAGAATGCCACTGGACAAAGCCAAAACTCACTATTGGAGAACTTGGCATAAAGCTTCTCCTCCCTCAACCGCTGCAACACAATCCTCAAATGCTAGGGATGTTCCTCCTAGCTACGAGAGTACACCAGGATATCATCAATGAATACTATGACAAACGAGTCGAGATAAGGTTGAAATATACTGTTCATAAGATGCATGAATGGTGATGGGGCATTGGTCAGCCCAAAAGACATCACAAGGAACTCATAATGACCATAACGGGTCCTAAATGTCGTCTTTAGAATATCCGAGTCCAGAATCTTCAATTGGTGATACCCTAACCTCAAATCAATCTTAGATAACACTATCGCTCCCTGAAGCTAGTCAAATAGATCATCAATGCGCGGCAAAGGATACTTTTTATTGATTGTAACTTTTTTCAACTGCCTATAATCGATGCACATCCGCATAGTACCATCCTTCTTCTTCACAAACAGAACTGGTGCACCCCAGGGTGACAGACTAGGCCTAATAAACCCCTTATCAAGAAGTTCATGAAGCTGATCTTTCAATTCCTTCAACTCAGCTGGTGCCATACGATACGGAGGAATAGAAATGGGCTTAGTGCCCGGCACCAAGTCAATACCAAAGTCAATATTCCTGTCGGGCGTCATGCCCGGCAGGACTGCAGAAAACACATTCGGAAACTCTCGCACCACCGAAACAAAATCAATAGTAGGAGTATCAGCACCAACATCCCTCACAAAGGCCAAATAAAATAAACAATCCTTCCTAACCATCCGTTAGACCTTCAAATATGAAATCACTCTACTGGGAACATAGTCTAGAGAACCTCTCCACTCGGTCCTTGGCAACCCCGGCATCGCTAACATCATAGGCTTAGCGTGACAATCCAGAACATCATGACATGCAGACAACCAATACATACCCAAGATCACGTCGAAATCAACCATACTAAGCAATAAGAGATCAACTCTAGTTACCAATCCCCCAACAATCACTACACACGACCGATATACACGATCCATAATAATGGTGTCGCCCACTGGTGTAGATATATGAACAGATAAAACTAAGGACTCACAGAGCATATCAAGATAATGAGAAAAATATGATGATACATATGAATAAGTTGAACCAGGGTCAAATAATACAGAAACATCCCTGTGGAATACTGAGACAATACTTGTGATCATTGCATCTGAAGCAACAATGTCTGGCCTAGCAGGAATAGCATAGAATCAGGCCTACCCCCACTTGATCGGCCTTCCCCTCTTGAGTGACCCCTACTGACTGAGCACCTCCCCGAGTTGGTTGGGTAGGTGGTGAAGTAACTGGTGTTGAAGTCGTAGACTGACTCCTCTGATGAGCTGGACCTCCCGAAAGGCGGGGTCTGTATCTCTTTATGTGACCCAAATATCCACACTCAAAACAACCCCTCTCTGAAAATAGTGGCAAGCACTGAGGCGGACCCCGAGAACTAGAATACCCTCTAGAAGCACTCAGTGTAGATGAACTATGAACTGAAGGAGCACGGGACAAACTCTGAGCTAGAAGGGCATTGCGATATGACTGACTCTGATGAGCAGTGTATGAACCATGGCTGGATGATGCACCACGGTGAATTGGACGAGCCATCTAAGCGGGCCTATAAGAATGACCCTACTGTGGTAAGGTTGTCACCCAGAATGAACACCACTAGGACCACCCGAACCTCGAGGCCTCTTAGCCTCTCTCTCCTCATGCTCCTGACTACGGACCATCTCTATCTGCCGAGCAATATCGACCACCTCGTCGAAAGTAGCACTGGATATCCTCTCCCGAGTCATAAGCAACTGCAACTAATATATGAGGCCATCAATGAACCTCCTAATCCTCTCTCTATCCGTGGGAACCAACCAAACTGCGTGACGGGCCAACTCAGAAAATCTCATCTCGTACTGAGTCATAAACATGCCATCCTTGCGTAGCTGCTCAAACTGTCTGTGCAGATCCTCCCTGCGAGAATGCACCTCTCATAAGCCTCCCACCATCTGAAGGCAGCCCCAGTAAACTGAAAAGTAGTGAATAAGACCCCACTGGTCTCCAAAATACCTGACGTGCGAAGCATCCACTGGCATCTATCAAAAAAGTCCCGGGAATCCTCAAAATCAGCCCCACTGAATGCTGGAGGCTGGAGCCTCCCAAATCTCTCCAGTCTTCTCTGCTCATCATCAATCATAACGGGACCCCCCTGGGCCTGCGTAACTGTAACCGGCTAAGCTGGTAGTAACCCTGGTGTCTAAAGTCCCTGCATCACTTGCTCTGGTGTGAGTCTGAGTACCTCCCCCAGCCTTAGAAGTGGCTATTGTGGCTGGAACAGAGACCGCCTGAGCAAGGCTAGTGCACACTATCAAAATATTAGCAAAAGCCTCCTAAAGGCCTGGAATCACAATGGGCATAGCTGGTGCCTGAGCTGGCCCCGCTGGCTCAACCACATCAGGAACCTGTTCCTGAGCTGGAGCAACTGGTGGATCTGCAGGTGCTGCTCTAGCTGTTGTACGAGCTGCATCTTTGCCCCTACTGCGACATCGGCCTCTCGTGGCCTTAGCTGGTAGTACTGGTGGCTGGTCGTCCTGTCCGGTAGTACATGTCCTCACCATCTATGAGAGAATAGAACAACAGAAATTTAGTGACCGGAATCAACAAATTCGCACGACGAGAATATAAGAATGTGAAGTTTCCTAAGGTTTCATCAGCCTCTCAATTATATGTACAAACGTCTCTATACTAATCCACAAGACTCTATTAAACTTGCTCATGACTTGTGAGACCTATGTAACCTAGGCTCTGATACCAACTTGTCACGACCTAAAACTTAGCCTGTCGTGATGCCGCCTAATGTGGTACTAGGCAAGCCGACACTTCAAAATACTTCCAATACTTTTAAAAAAAATAAGAATAACACAGGTTTAAATCATCAAAACTCTCAAAAAGTGGATAGAAAGTCAAAACCCAAAAAGGAAATTTCCAAAATCGGGGTGTCACTGAGTACATGAGCGTCTATACAACACAAGTCTAGAAATACTGTCTATGAAAGACTAAAACTGAATACATAAAGTTAAAAGATAGGGATGGAGAGACAAGGTCTGCGAATGTAGGGCAGCTACCTTGGAATCTCCAAATGATCAAGCTGTGCAAAGAGATCAACACCCACCGAGTTCGGAAACACCTCGATCTACACACGAAGTGGAAGGAGTAGAGTGAGTACAACTAACTCAGTAAGTAACAAGACTAAATAATGGACTGAAAGTAGTGACGAGCTTCACGGATATAGTTCAATTACAGAAATTACAATATATAAAGATATGCATGCTTTCAAGTTCAGCAGTTAAACCCAGTGCAAGTAAGATAGATAAATTTTGAATGATATGAGGAATACGACCTCTCTATATCTACATGACAATGTACATGCTGTATGTAATGCACCACACTAGAAGCTTCGTTCACTCACACTTTCAGAATAATCAATCACTCAGTACTGTATATGGCAAGTCCAGCCCAGGGAAGATCCACCCCTAAATATAAATAATTCGGGCAAGATCCATGCCCAGGGAAGATCCACCCCTCAATATAAATCACACGACACATATTACAGGGTTTCATACCGTCAGAACCAAATTTAGAACTGTTACTTACCTCAAACCGTGCAAATCCCTACTCTAACACGCTCTTTCCTCGTGAATCGGCTTCCAAATGCCTACTCGAATCTTGCCACAGACAGTTCAATACAATCAACATGAGCTAAAGGATTTAATTCCATAAGAAAAACACTAAGTTATTAATCTAAAGTCAAAAGTCGATTCAAAAGCCGGCCCCCGCGCCCACATCTCGAAATTCGATAAAAGTCACAAAACCTGAAAGCCCTTCTAACCACGAGTTCAACCATACCAAATTTATCAAAATCCAATACCAAATCGCCACCCAAAACCCCAAATCAAACTCTCCAAATTCCTAGCCTCAAATTCCCAAATTCAACCTTAAATACACACAAACTAGGTGAAAAATTCAATGGGAAAACAAGATTATTGATTAAAAATTAACACAAGTCACTTACCTCAAGAAACTCCTCGAAAATCCTCTAAACAATCGCTCAATCGCGAGCTTGAAATGTTCAAAATGAAGAAAATTGCGAACCCTTGAATTCAAGTTTTTATCCAGCCTTTTCGCTCCTGCGGAAACTTAACCGCATCTGCAGTTCCGCTTTTGCGGAAAATCCATCGCTTCTACGATCCCTAGTTCGCATCTGCGATCCCTAGTTCGCATCTGCGATCACGTAGGTGAGGAAATTTTCCTCGCACCTGCGGCCACTACCCCATTCTCTCCTTTATGCTTCTGCGCTTCCATGCTCGCTTCTGCGAGCTCGCACATGCGGTCACAAATCCGCAGGAGTGATTACACCAGCAGACTCCCAGCTTCAGAAATGCACTAAGTCTCATTTTCGATCCATTGACCATCCAAAATCAACCCGAGGCCCCCCGGGACCTCAACCAAACATACCAACAGTCCTAAAACATGATACGAACTTAGTCGAGCCCTCAAATTACCTCACACAACATCCAAACATGAATCACACCCCAACTCAAGCCTATTGAAATTCCAACTTCTTCAAATGACACTGAAACTTATCAAATCATGTCCGATTGACCCCAAATTTTATACACAAGTTACAAATGACACCACGGACCTATTTCAACTCCCGGAACTCCAATCCAATCCCGGTAGCTACAAAATCCACTCTCGCTCAAACTTTCAAATTTTCAACTTCTGCCATTTCAAACCTAATTCCACTAGGGACTTCTAAATCACAATCTGGACACGCTCCTAAGTCCAAAATTACCCAATGGAGCTAACGGAACGATCAAAACTCCATTTTGTAGTAGTTTACACCTAAGTCAATATCAGCTCAACCTTTTCAACTTAAGCTTCTAACCTTTAGACTAAGTGTCTCAATTCATTTCAAAACCTCTCCGGACCCGAACCGACTATCCCGACAAGTCACATAACAACTATAAAACACAAAATGAGCAGTAAATAGGTGAACGGGGCTACAACTCTCAAAACGACCGGCCGGGATGTTACATAATGAATTTTTTAAGTCAACTAAAGAGTTTGGGCCAAAGCCTTCTGAGTTTGGCGAATCCCACAAGTTATACTCTAACTCCGCAAATATATATTGTTATTTCTCTATTACGTATCATGGAATTAAATATGAAAACTCAAATAACTGTTCAAAAACTACAAATATTTGATAAGTACAGTTACATATAATGAAACATGATCCTCAAGAATTATTCATCACGGGGTAATTTAATTATTTTATGGTAATCTAGGCAAAGAACATAACATAGTAAAACTTAATATTCTCATTACATAACATATTAAAACTTAATATTCTGTTTAATTAACATATTAGTAAAAATAAATTACTTATTTGCATGGAATGCTTTGAAGCTTTTTAGTTATAACTGATAGAAGCAGTGTTAGAATGATGTGAACTTGGTGATGCACACATAATATGAATTTATCCTTCGATAACAATAATGTTGTCCGATTTATTTATGATAATATCGTGGACGCAAGATTTGGGATTCATTTGGTTCAAAATTTAAGTAAGCACTTTAATAATTATTTGTTACAAAAGTTTTACTAACTTGTAGTGGCATTGTTTACTTTATAAACTTAACGCCTCTTGTTTGTTTCATTACAGGAAGATCAATGGATGATTAACATGACACACATGAACATATTGAGGACACTGTGGAGGTAAATAATTCTGCAGAACCAAGTTAGAAAAAAAATTAAGTTAAAATCAGATGTGTGGCTTTACTTCAAAAAATAATTGTCAGAGCTAAATATGGAATTGAAAGAGCTGCATATAAAGGGTGTAAGAAACCATTTAAGGTTGGTTAACTCTGGGACCCAAAGGTAAAAACTATGGAACATCACATTTGCATCGTCATAAATATCAGTGTCCAATGCTTAACGTTCATGATTTGGGTCAAATGTTCTTTAATCGAGAAGGTAAAATAGAATCTAGAAAAATTGATCAATGGACACACTGTAGTATGCCTCCACCTCTGCCTCTGCCCTTGCCCTGGCCCCTACCCTCGGTAGTGGCTACAATCTGGGGTTCTGCTCCTGACCAGCTACGGATGAAGCACGTATTCTCACTATCTGTGAGAAAATAAGAAAAGAAAGATTCAAACTTTATGATAGAACAAAGTCGCACGATAAAGAAAAAAAGAAAGTGAAATTTTCTAAAGCCTTATAGCCTCTAGAAGATAAGTGCAGCCATTTCCCTACCGATCCTCAAGATTCTACTAAGCTTCCTCATGACTCGTGATAACTATGCAATCTAGGGCTCTAATACAAACTTGTCAGGATCCAAAATTCCAATCACGGGGTCGTGATGACACCTAAAATCCGCTTTCTAGGTAAGACAACATTAGTAACAATGATTAAAGCAGTTTAACAGCTAAAGCATAATAATAAGGATAAAAGAGTGAAGTCTCATAAAATGTATAATAAATCTACAACCATCGTTGTCTACGACTATTCCCAGAATTTATATGTCACGAGTACGTGAGCCACTAGAAATACTAAATACAAGTCTGCAATAGAAAATACAATATTGTCTGGTACAATAAAAAATAGATAAAGATAGGAAAGGGACTCCAAGGTCTGCGAACACCAAGCAACACTACCTCGGGAAAGGTCCGAGCAAGTCACCTATGAATGCCGCTGGGACCAACATCAAGATCTACACAAGAAGTGCAAAAGTGTAGTATGAGTACAACCGACTCCATGTACTAAGTAAGTATCAAATCTGACAAGACACTTACTGTAAAGATGCACGTGTAATAAATAGAAAAACAATAGCAATATAGAGAAACGAGTAAAAGCATAATAAATGGAATAAGAAAATAGGTAACAGAGGGAGCCCGAATATCATCACATCACAGCCTCATAACACAACACTGTAGTGGAATTTAACACCCAAGAATAACTACAAAATATCCTTTTCATTGCGGCGTACAACCCAATTCCAATATCAATACCAACAATTGTCAACACTGTTGCAACGCGCAACCCGATCTCAATTTCAATAATAATACCGTTGTGGCGCGCAACCCGATCCCAATTTATCAGTTTATTTGAAAATTCTCAGTAAATATCAACATGGCAAATCTCACAACATGGTATAAAGGGAAGTTAGAATGCATAAATTCATCAAGGACGTACGAGTACGAACAAGGAAGGTCAAACTGTGCAGTACCCAAGAATTAGCCTCACAACATATACCAACAAGACTTAAACAAGTTGTAACATGAGCACAATCTAAGATCACACAATACGACATTGCACCATAGGGTAAAACAAGGAACATGTACAGACAAGAAGGCAAATAAGGACATAGGTAAGAGCATCTACCTAATAATAAGAAAATGCATGTAATAAGTAAAGGCATACATTAAATCAAGCGTAAAGCAAATAGAAGCATGTAACAATTGAAAACAGTTAACAAGTAAAGGCAAGTACATGTCAAGGGAACATGTATAAGATAAGGGCACATAATAAAGGAAAAATACGGAATAAGGAAATACATAGTATAATAAGGCATTTGAACATAAATAGTATAATAAGGCATTTGAACGTAAGCTAGACTGCTCCGCATGCTTATGCCCATGACGACACATATACACTCGTCACCTTGCATATACGTCATCCAACACATAAACCACATAGCAAATAGATCAATCATGTCCGAATTCTCTCAAATCAAGATTAACCACGACACTTACCTCTTTCTGGAATAAGATCAACAATCCAACACGACTTTTACTTTAGAACAAGCCTCCAAACCACCCAAATCTAGAAAAATATAACTCAAATAAGTAAAAAAAAAAAAAGCTTTAAAAACTACCTTAGTATAAAAAAGGTTCAATTTTTAACATGTATGGAAAAGTGAACAAAACTTCAACCCTGGTCCATATGGTCAAAATCCAAAATTAAGACCAAATCCTGATTACTCATTCACCCCCGAGTCCAAATATATGATTTGTTTCGATATTCGACCTCAATTTGAGGTCTAAATCTCAAATTTACAAGATCCTAAATTTCTACCCCAAATCCCTGGTTCTACTCTATGAAATCTTAAATTTGATAATGAAAATTCATGAAAAAGTAATAAAAATTGAACAAAAACAAGTTAAAATTACTAACCTAAAAATCACCTCGATGTGGAGTATAGGTCTAAATGATGGAATAAAATGAGCTAAGTCTCGAAATCCAACTTTTTCCCAGCTGCAGATATCGCAATTGCGAATTCTTGTTCGCAACTGCGATGTTCGCAAAAGTGAACCATAGATCACAAATGCGAATAATGCGTGAGCCCTTCTAATATCGCAAATGCGAAGGCAGGCCCTTTGTAAATGCGAACAAAGCTTCACAAAAATGAAGCTGCCCAACACCTTCCAGCATCACAAATGCGAGCTAGCACTAGAAAATGCGAGGCTCGCATTTGTGAACAGACCATCACAAATGCGAGGTCTGCAGCACCAGCAATCCTAATTCCCCGAAACTCATCTGAAATTGACGAGCGCAAAACCGGTGTAAAAAACTTAGGCTCGCTAGTCAAAGATAGTATAGTATTAAATTCTTTCTACAGGGATTGGTTTAAATAATGTTCTAATAAATCTTCAACTCAACACTATTCAGGATAATAAACCTTTGATAGGTGTTATTATCGACTATAAATAAAACTAAGATTATCTATTGTAAGAAACTAATGGCACTTTAATGATTAAGGAGCAATGATTTAATATCAGGGTGAAAAGTAAGGGTTGTAACAAGATATGTGATCAACTATTGTTCCGGATAACTCTGGGTTAGGTTCATTCTTAATTTCTATTGACTCCTTTGATTTCAACAGATGATTAGGCTACCTTAGGGATTCAAACTCTTCTTCCGAATGAATGATAGTTCCCTTAATCCACCTAATAACAGATCCTATGAACATATGCACAAACACAGTGAATGAATGATCCTTCGAAGAACACCTCTCAATTATTCTTCTAAACTAGGTTAATTGATAACTCTCTAAGCTCTTTCGATTACCTAGAAAAGGCATAAAATCAACCTAAACGATATGGCATAATGCAAATTGCAGCAACACTTCTCTTTCGATAAAAGTAAAACCACAATAAGCCTTGCAATTCAATTAATAACTCATTCAATGAATCCGGGCAATTAACAGAGAGTAAAACCCAAAACAATAGTCAAATCACAACATCCATCAACAACCCTAAGCAAGACTACTCCATAATGGAAAAAGTATTCATCACAAGAGTATTAGAAGATCAAGAATACATTACAATTCCCAAATTTAAACAAACTTCCGTATTGAATGAATTGGATCAAGTCTTTTGCATTTACGTTGTTTCCTTCCTTCTTCTCTCCCAAAAGTTTCTCTAAAAATCCAAGATACCCTCTTTTTAGACGAGATGGGCTTCATATTGGTCAAGAGGAGTCGCCTCCGAAATTACAAAAATTGGCTTGGAAAAATTTTCGGACCAGACGTGCGCGGTCGCGCACCTGGGCAGGTGACCGCACATGTTGGATAGTGTTCTGCTCCACTTGTGCGCCCAGTGTGCGCTCACGTACCTGGGTGACTTCCTGCTCCATTTGTCGTTTCTCTTCATTAAGTGCATTATTGTCCGTTGATCTTCGATTTCGATCCCAACTTAATTCATGGGCTTTTACTCAGACTTCAAAGCTCCAAAATAGCTCGAATTAGCTCCAAAACCTCATCGTAACTCGGAATCGCTCCTACAAAGCATAAAACACATACTCAGTACAAAATAATACCATTTAAATCTCAGACACTAGTAAAGTGCAGCGAATTAGAGTGCAATTAATAGCCAAAATATACAATTATAGCCTACCATCAGAAACTCATCCAAACCCATCGGGCTCATATCCGAACATCAACACAAGTATAATAACATCATACAAACTCTCTTGTAAGCTCAAATCATCAAAATACCATCTAAAATCACGAATCAAACACAAAAACTCAAAGAACTTTAAAGTTCAAACTTCAAATTTTTAACTTTTCACATTAACGACCTTGGGTCACCCGGATCCCAACCAAACATGCGTACAAGTGCAAAATCATCATACGAGCCTACTAAAATCATCAAATATCGATTTGAGGTTGTTTACTAATAATATTGACCGTGGTCAACTCTAGCCATTTTCAAGTTCAAAAGTGGAGTTTTCTAAAAATTCGCATTTAGACTTTTTCGAAAATTAATACGGACTATGCACGCAAGTCATAAATCATCAAATAGCGCTATGAAAGGTCTCAAATTATAAAAAGGGGATCTAGTACTCAAAATGACCTATCAGGTCATTATAGAAGTTGAGATCGCAAAAGTGACATCTCACCTGCTGCTTAGTGAGTGCAAGTGTGAGGTTGCCTGACAGGGGTATATGTTCGAGAGTTAGCTTCTTTTTTTTTTATCATATTTTGAGATTGGGAGATCGGATTGGAGTCGTTTTTTAGGTCATTTTCTCCCACGTGGTTTAGGTAAGTGTTCATCAGCTGGATTTGATTATTATTCATGATTCTATCTCTGATTTTGGCATTTGATTGATAAATCTAAGGAAGAAAATTTGGGTTTATGCCTACACTTTAAGAGAGTGTATTTTGGGGTTTTGACCATCGATTTGGACCAATATTTGGAAACTAATTATATATTTAGACTTGATAGGTTATGGGTTATCGAATTTTGGTATTGATTTCAGATTTTGGGCATGCATGCCTGGTTGGCGTTTGTTAACTTTTTGAAAATTCTTCAAAGATCGAAGCTTTATGGATTGAGATTACTTCCTATAGTATTGTTTGACTTCCTTGGATGACGATTGTCTTGGATTTTCATGATTGGAGAGCTAGAACGAGGTTTTGACGCAATTTGTTGTTGAAGATAGCCCGAAAAGAGGTAAATCTCTTGGCTAACCTTGTTAAGAAGGAAACCCCTAGGATTTAACCTGATTGATATGCGCCTAAGGTATTGGGAGTGGTATATATATATGTGGTGGAAAGCGTATATGCACTTGCCCAGTTTATATTATGCCCAAGAACGAATTGAGATACTTTATGCCTTGTTTTAATTATGTTCTCATCTTGATTCATATTAGAGATCATGTTTAGGTTTATGATTAATTATGAAGGCAGGGAACTGGTTCTTGATAAGTTGAATTTCTTGAATCATTTGTAGTCATATATATATTTCATGAGCACATATTTTCATGATTATTATTAAGTCCTTGTGCATCTTTTATCTATTAATTCTTGGGCATATATACACACACTTGATTAGAACTGAAATTGTGGCGCGAGAGGCAAGGTCGTGCAGTTGAAATACAGTTATGGCACAAGATATAATGAGTGGATATTTGATTATGAGTTGTGCTATCAAGCTCCTATTGCGCTTGGATTTGGTACCTCCCTTTCGAGTAGCATTATGATTATCTCTTGAATTGAAAAAACATACTTTATATCTTTTGGCTGTTTTGTATCTTGATACCTGTTGATCATGATGATATTGTTTGTTTTAGCTCCAAGATTGTTATTATTATTTGTGTTGTAAGTATCTTGATGACTATAGCCTTGTCACTACTTATTCAAGATTAGACTTGATACTTACTAGGAACCGATTGAGATGTACTCATATTATGTTTCTGCACATTTTGTGCAGGTTCTGAGACTAGTATTGCAATACTCTTTGAGCTGAGGGAGTGCATTATTGGAGACTTCATTGTGAGCTACCATACTGTTTCGATCCGCAACACATGGAATCCCCGTCCTTATAAGTCTCATGTCTATTTTGTTTCTCACTTACAGTTGTGATTATATATTCAGACTTGTACTTATTCAGTAGTACAAGTCTGAATATATAATGCTCGTGTACTTATTCACCTATTTCTTGGGGGTTGTACTATTTTGGTCATGTTCGCACCATGTTTAAATTGTATAAGATATTATACTGTTTCGAGATCTTTTTAGCTTTTATTATGATATAACTCTGTTAATTAAAGAAAATTCGACCGTATTCTATTGATTGTAAGTTGGCTTGCTTAGAAAGTACAGCTAGGTGCCATCATAACCTGAGGTAGGATTTTGGGTCGTAACAAGTTTGTATAAGAGCTCTAGGTTCTAAGGGTCTCACGGGTCATGAGCAGGTCTGGTAGAGTCTTGTGGATCGGAATGGAGACTGCACTTATCTCCGAGAGGCTACGGGATGTTAGGAAATTTCCCTTTCTTAATTCCTTATCGTGCGACTTTATCTCGGCTTGAAGCCTATATCTTTAGTTCCCTCCTACTTGTTCGTATGCAATTTTGAGCACTCGATATCAGTTAAGGTCCGGTGATTTGTGGTGATATTAGACCTGTGGTGTGGGATGTTTTCCATGTATTGAGGGCTAACTACTATTAACACTTTGTGGAGGGGTTTCAATCTATAGCCGCCCTAGTGTTGGTGTTACCCACGGGTTCAGGAAATTTCAAAGTATATTATAATACTTCACGTGTTGGTCTTGGCATTGTATTAGTGCAGAGTTGTAGGGTAATTGCTTATGTGTCATGGCAGTTGAAGCCTCGTGAGTAGAACTATCTGGTTTATGATTTAGAGTTTGGCATTTGTCCAGCGGAGGGAAGGTTTTGGTTATGAAACTTCTGACCGTGGTATATAAAATTTTCAAATTGAGCATTTCTGAGCATAGTAGAGTTCTTGCTTTTGTGGTTGCATCATTATCTTTGTTGAGTGCATTAGATCTTGTCAGTGTGATGATCTACACTTGCATGTCCTTAGGGACACGAAGTGCGGGGTGGGGATAAGGAGGTGGTCCTGAGTGAAACGGTATTTTGCGATATTAGGGTTGGATTTTGTGTTTCTAGTGTTGATAGTTCGACGAAGATGATCCTTGAGGAGGTTCATAGTTTGAGGTATTTTGTTCATATGGATGTTACCGAGATATATCGTGGTTCGAGGCAACATTATGGGTGTCGGAGGATGAGAATGACATATTAGGCATGTTTCACAATGTTTTATTGTCAGTAGGTCGAGAATTAACATCAGAGACATAGTGACTTACTTTGGAAGGTGGTTATACCTGTGTGGAAGTGGGGGCGTATCATTATATACTTTATGGAAGGGTAGCCACAGTCTTTGAGGACGGTTGTTATGATTTTGGTCATTGTGGATAAATGACTAAGTCTAGGCATTTCATTTTGGTTATGACGTTTTACATTTTGGAATGTTTGAATTTAACAAGAAGGGTTTGCTTGAGCTATGAACGGAATGTGAATGCTTGATTATCATCTTGATGTACTATACTGCCTTGAGTTTTGGATGTGTTGATGGATTTTTCGGTTGTTCATTGATGAGATGAAATAGATTCTTGCGGCCTGTGTACGAGTGCAGGCTCGGGAGGATTCATTGGTTACATAATGGTGGTGCTCATGGCAAGGTCATAGAAAGATTTGAGGCTACAAAGGTGGGCTATCTCATGTGGGAACATTAGGGGTTGTACGATTTCTTATGAAGTTGCTATGAAGAGTTTTACCTTCTATACAATGAGATGTATGTACTATGAAGTGAGTCTAGATCGCTTGAAGTAGATGGCACGACTGTCACGTGGTTGAGTATGCATTTGGGTCGATACTTTAGGGTATGTTATGGATAGTGCAACATGAGCTTATGAGAAAGTCAACTGAGTAAAAGTGTGAGGTCATAGTAATTAAGGTTTAATGGCCATTGTGAGTTCTTGGGGTTATGTGATTGTGGCTTAAAGCCAAGTGGGGGAGCCTACCATCGGTGATTGGGTCATCTGATCATGTGTTATTACAGTCATGGACTTCGGTACGCTTGTGGAGTAGTTATGGTTTGAGAAGGATAACTTCGGTATTGAATCAGGCAAGGAATTTGTGGGAGGCATGTTATATTTTGCCCGGTTATTATATATAGGTTGTGGAATGGCTCAGGTTGGATATTCCTTGGTGCATGTAGTGTTTAAAGAAAAAGAATTCGCTCGGTTGTTCTTTTGGAGTATTCATATGTTGATGGAGCACTGGTCGTCCGTCATGTTTGGCTATGTATTTAGGGACTAGGATTGAGTGGGTGACTCTCGAGAATGGTTCTAGTATTTTCAAGATATGGCACCTAAGGATTTTTGAATTCTTCATGTTTTTGAGGATTTGAGATTTATGTTGAATTGTGAAAGAGACTTTTGTTATTTCTATAACATTATCAGTTCGGTGAGGCATTTTTTTAGAGGTGGAAGGAACAACTTCAAATTCATAGAAGATCCCATCGGAGCAGGTACTTTGGTTTGAGGTATTATTTGGTGTATAAGAGGGAAGAAAATGGCTTACGTGTCTTAAGACAACGAGATTTCGCATTGGGATCACTTGGGATAAGTTTTGATTGAGGTCCATAATGTATTGGGAAAGAGAAGTTTTGTCGTGAAGGCTGGTCATGAGAAATATGAAGAAGTTAGATCCTCTTAGCAGTGGCTTGGATCAGCACAGTAATAGAGAAGACCATATCCTTTAGTATAATAGGGCTTTACAGATATTTTGTGGTAATACATTTTGGGTATGGCAGTCTGTGTGACTTGGATAATTTAGAGGGATTCAATTCTGATGACTTAGGTATGTGCAAATGGATTCCAAAGAGTTTGTGATGATTTGGCCACGACTTGAGGCTAATGCCTCCCACCAGCATGGAAAGTTTGTTGCGTGTTGTGATTTTCTCTTGAATTGAGCTAAGTGGAAGGTTTTTGGTCGACATGGTGTGTAGCCTATAATGATTCAGAGTTGATAACAGGATTCTCATAGTTTTGTGTTGAGGTATGATAGATGCGGTGAGCTATGTGGGGTTGAGATTAAATGGACAAGGTTGCGGTTCAGTTTTGAAAGGAATGTCATGAGTTCTAGACAACATGGAGAATTTAGATGTTTAAGAGAATTATAGCCCTATCTTGTATCGCCTGGGTAGAGTGTGTGTTGTAGAAGGCGCATTGTCTTTTGAATTGCGGATGTTGGGCTAGTACTACAGAGATCGTGTGGTTAGCAACTATTGATGTTCAGATTTTTGCTACTTAATGCAAAAGGTTTATGGGAGTATTTCTCATGAGGCGATTGTGTATGCATGCAGTCATTTAAGTGGGAGGGATAGAGATCAGGTATCACGAGCCGAAATCCCAACCTCGAGGCCGTAATGGCGTCTAACATCCACTTGCTAGGCAAGCCGACGTGAAATAAGTAATTAACCAATTTTAATAGTTAAAAATAAAATAATGATATTCAACGAGAAATAAATGCCAAATCTAACACAGTGCTAATATAAATCACATGATAAGAACTACTCCTAGAAATTTGGAGTCACGAGTACACCAACAACTAGAAGTCTACAAATACAGTCTAAAATAAATACAATTGTTCGAAAGAGATAAACAGTAAAAGTAGGAAATGGAAGAGGACTTCAAGGTCTGCGAACGCCAGCAGATCTACCTCGAGTCTCCGTATGAAAGTGATCCGAGCCGGCATATCTCAAGCACCGCTGGGACCAATACCAGTATCTGCACAAGAAGTGCGAAAGTGTAGTAGAAGTATAACCGACCGAATGTACTTCGTAAGTGTCGAGCCTAACTTCGACGAGGTAGTGATGAGGCTATGATAAGACACCTACATAATAAACTTGTACAAGTGTATATAAAGCAGGAAAATAAGAAAAAATGATGATAAAATATTAACTGGGAGGGGACATGCAAAAAGGGAAAAATATAATAAGTACAACAAGTATGAAATCACAAAATAACATCTTCTGAATTAGGCAACAATATAACCAAGTAAATTACCAAAACCGGAAATCAATTAACTCAATGATATGAAAATGGCACGGCATTACCCTTCGTGCTTTTATTCCCCTCCTCACCACGCAATATCATGAATATAATGACACAGTATCACCCTTTGTGCTTTTACTCTCTTCCTCACCGTGCAATATTACGAATGTAATGGCACGACTTCACCCTTCATGCTTTTACTCTCGTCCTCACCATGAAATAATATAAATCCGAATAATAAAAAGGCGGGGAATAATTTCACTTTAAATATGGTGCCTTGAAATCAAATTTCAACTTCCAAAATATTCAACATCTTTAAAATAAACAACAAATACGAAATGGATAATTAAAAGAAGTAATAATCTAAGCTAAGCATGGATAACATAACTAATGAAACAATATAATACAAATAAATAATTTTCACCCGCATGCTTTAACTCAATGACAATGCATAGATACTCGTCACCTCACATATACATTGTCCCCACACATAAAACACGTAGCAAATAGACCAACAAGTCCTAATCCCTCAAGTCAAGGTTAACCACGACACTTACCTCACTTCGCAATTAAATTAATGCTCAACCGGAGATTTTCCTCTTGAATTAGTCTCCCAACCAATCAAATCCAACCAAATATAGTTCAAATAATTCAAAATAAGCTTTAGAAACTACCCTCAAGTGAAAAAGATACAATCTTTAATGTTTTTGGAAAAAGTCAACAAAAGTCAATCCCGGTCTTCTTGGTCAGAACCCGAGATTCATGCCAAAACCCAAGTACTCACTCACCCCTGAGTCCAGTTATGTGATTAGTTTCGAAATACGACCTCAATTTAAGGTTGAAATCTTAATTTCTCAAAATCTCCAATGTCTACCTAAATCCCTAATTTCTACCATGAAAAAGCATGGATTAATGGTTAAAATCAATGGGAGTTTATGGAAATGTATGGAAACGAGTTACAATATACTAACCTATGAAGTTGGGATGAAAAACCTCTTCAAAATCACCTCTAGGCCAAGCTCAAACATGAAAATGGTGAAAATTGGGAAGAATCCCGATTTTGGACTGTTTTAATTCACTGGCGTCAGATCTTCTTCGCGTTCGCGAAGGACCTGACGCAATCACGAAGCACAGTGGCCCAGTTGGCCTTCGCGAGATGCTGCACGCATTTGTGACGGCCACAACCCCCTGGCCTTCGCGTTCGCCAGCCTAGGCTCGCGTTCGCATAGAATATCAGACAGATCCCCTCCCATACCCCATAACCCTACGCGTTCGCGAGTGGACGGTCACATCCCCGAAGGGTAAGCCCCCCTCTACCCCGCGTTCGTGAACGTTTCCTCATGTTCGCAAAGAACAATTTCCGCCCCAGCCCAGATTCCCCTTCGCGATCGCGAAGCACATCGCACCAGACTCCAGCAATAGTAAAAAAACCAGATTTTTCTAACTTCAAATGGTCCGTAGCCTATCCAAAACTCACCCGAGCCCCTCAGGCTCCAAACAAAACATGCACGCAAGTGTAATAACATCATACGAACTCGCTTGCGCGATCAAAACACTAAAATAACACCTAGAACTATGAATCAGACATCCAAATGCATGAACTTTTCAAGGAAACTTAAGAACTTTCAAATTCATAACCGAGCGCCAGAATCCTATCAAACCAACTCCGTTCTACACCAAATTGCAGACAAGTTTTAGATAATAAAATGAACCTATGCCAAGTTCCAGAACCGAAATCCGAATGTGGTAGCCATAAAGTCAACCTACGGTCAAACCTCTAAAATCTTTAAACCTTCAAATTACTAGTTTTCAACAAATCACGTCAAATCAAGTTAGGAACTTCCGAATTTAATTCTGGGCCTATGCCCTAGTCCAAAACCACGATACGGATCCACTTGGATAGTTAAAATACCGATCCAAAGTCTCTTACACAAAATATAAGACCGTAGTCAACGCAAATCATTTTTAAAGGTAAAATTCATGTTTTCTTCAACTTTTCACATAAAAACTTTTCAGAAAAAGACACAGATTGTGCACGCAAATTGAGAAAACTAACGATGCTAATCGAGGTCTCGAAACACTGAAATAAGTGCTAGAATTCAGAATGACCTATCGGGTCGTCACATTCTCTACCTCTAAAACTAACGTTCGTTCTCGAACGGACATAGAAAGTTACCTGGACTGGTGAAAGGGTGGGGATATCTGCTCCGCATGTCGGACTCGGACTCCCACGTAGCTGCATCAGTCAGCTGACCTCTACACTGCACTCTAACAGAAATATAACTCTTAGGCCTCAACTTCTGAATTTGTCGTGCTAGAATGGCCACCGGCTCTTCCTCATAAGTCAAACCTTTGTTCAATTGGACTGAGCTGAAGTCTAATACATGAGATGGATCACCATGATACTTCAGGAGCATGGAAACATGGAATACCGGGTAAACTTCTGATAATATAGGTGGCAATGCAAGCTTGTAGGCCACCTCACCAACTTTCTCAAGGATCTCAATTGGTCTGATATACCTAGTGGTCAACTTGCCCTTCTTCCCGAACCTCATCAAACCCTTCATGGGTGAAACCCAAAGCAAAACCCTCTCTCTATCCATGAATTTAGAATAAATTATATATTTGAGTTTGTAGTGCTATAGATAATATGTATTTTCAAAAATATTTGAAATTCAGGCACGTGGGACCGTGGGTTGACTTTTGTTGACTCTTCGTTTGGGTGAGAATTTGTTTCTAGTTGTTAAACTATAGGTTTTTTGAGTATTGGTTTGGACATTCTTTGACTAGCTTCGGATCATATAGCATTGGTTTGAGGTGTTAGAGAGGTGTTGGAGCCGATTATCGGATTTGAGAGCAAGGTAAGTCTCTTGCATAATCTTGTAAGAGGGAACTTATCCCCGTAGGTATTACATTTGCCACATACTACGTGTTTGGGAGCTACGTATGTACGAGGTGACGAGCGTCCGTACGTATGCTAGATTCTTGATGCGTCTGGATAGACTTAGGCTTACACCATGCTTTAACTGTATTACTTGAGTTGTTCTGGTCAGTTTAAATGCTTCAATTCATGATTTATCTTGAGACTAGGCTTTTGTAGTTTACCGAGCCTTGCTACCTTAAGAACTTGGTGGGATACTTGATTATTTGTGGAGTTATGATTCCTCCTATCTACGTACCCTAGTGTTGTGCTTATTTGATCGGTAGCTTCGTGATTTCTCAACTCGAACGTATCTTCGCGAGTTGGGAATAGTGACGCATTAGAAGTTTTACCACTCTTATGGGATTGGGTCATTCACCTCGGCAGTATCATGTAATACTCCTATTAGATCAGTTTGTTCACTTTGGCAGTATCAGGTAATACTCTTATGGGATCGGGTCGTTCGCCTCAATAGTATCATCTAACACTATTCTTATGAGAGTGGGTCGTTTGCCTCAGCATTATTATAAAATATTCTTATGGGAGAGAGACATTCGCCTTGGCAGTATTATGAGATACACTTATGGGAACGGGACGTACAACCTCGATTGTACCATGTGTTGTACCCTATTTTGTACGAGTCAAAACAAGATTCAACTAGTGGTTTTCCTATTGATGATAAAAATAGAGTCGCCACCTAATATTTAAAGGTATACTACGGTACCTGTTTAATTACCAAGATCACTTCTCTATTAATCTGCTAACCTGTGAGATTTTGGGTAAGGGTTCTTGTTCTTCTAAGGGAAAGGTGTTAGGAACCCTTTACAATCTACCTAAGGTAGCTCCATAGGATTTAGACTAGGTTTAAGGAATTAAATGTCTATATGCTGTTTAATTTGTGCTTAAAAGTATGGCTTATTGTATATCTAGTTTAAAGATTATCACTTGAAAATAGGATATGTAATTTTAAAAGGGGATATAGGTTTCATTAGTAAAAGCCCTTAAAAATTTTACATCTATATAATTGAAAGAGTTTTTAGTAGTATACCTATAATGTTTGTATTTGCAAACCTTGTGAGATGTGGCTAAGTTTAAAATAAATTATCTTTGAAATGGTGTGGCTTATCTATATAACTCTAGTAAAGTAAAGCTTGTTTAAAGAGATAGTCTTTAGGTATACCTTGAAGATTAGTTCTCAAACCTCATATTTATTTTTGAAGAAACAGTCTGAAAACCTTGGCTTTGCAACAACACTTGTTCGATTTTCTTTTTAGAAAATCCCAATTTTAGAAGACCAATTTCATATTCCGGTTCTTCTGGTTTTTGAAAAAAAGAGAAGACTCCGACCTTTGCAAAGGTTGTCTTAGTTTCAAAAGACTTCATGAAAATCATTAGTAAAGGTTAAGAGATGAATAACGGAAATGATTAACGAATTAGAATTATGGTTACTAAGTCACAATATTACTTTTATCCTATGCCTTTAGAGTTTCCCTAGGTTGTTAACTATATTTCAAAGATATAACGCAAGAGAATTCAATCAATTGTCATAAGTTTTATATACATAGGAGAATAATCAGTAGGCTTAAAGCGATAAAGGAAATAGGTGACTCTAGGTTTGGGCCGGAGAGGAGGTAAGCCCAGCAGAATAGCGGAGACGAGCAATGGCAAATTCAGACTCCCAAAAGGTTCAGGCAAAGAGCTTGGGCCTGAGTTCTTTGGGAACTCGGTAGGCCTATTTAAATACATATGCAAAATAAAGAGAAATACATTAGATATATGTCCCAATACACATAATTATATGTAAGTAACATTAATATAGATCCAAGATAAATTATAAAATCAACAGTAATTAAGGATGCAAAATTAGTATAAGGTCACATATAGTAAAGCAATTTCCAATGAAGAAAAAACTTTATTTCCATTGAACACTAAACCTAAAGAGATTAATAAATGTCAATAGATTATATGCTACGGTTGGAATTCCATTCATGGCCAAAGTACTCTTTGAATCTCTGGCACTTCAAAGATCACAAAAGTCTCAAGGACCCCGAGCAGTGCTTGTATCAGGGAGAGTAACTCAACCAAGAACTAAATTCTACTCCCAAATACCCCTAGCTACTCACACTTACTCTTCTCTACTGATTTGGGTGCTAATGAGGTATTCATTGTAAGCTTCAATACCACAGTGGTGATTTATACACAACGAGGGATATATTTCAATGACACATTCGGAATACCAAAGCATCATCAGACATCTCATGATTTGCATACATGCATGTAGTACTATCATGTATTTATATCAAGCTTAAGAGCACTTAGACAGAATCAATTGTAGGTGCCAATAAATAATTAGAGGAAAGCAACACATGAATATAACAACTTAGAATATGTAGGTCATGTAGTTCAAAGGGGTATAGGAAGTATCAGGTGTATTGCTCTTAATAATCCTGTTAGAAGGCTCATGCTTATAGAAGATCCTTACCTATAATCTTGTACTTAATCATACATACTTAATTGGGGCATACAGACCAACACTCCATTCCTTACTGAGTGAGAAAGTTAACAAACCACTTCAACATTCTTAAGAAAACAGGGGCAGGCAAATATATTGACAATTAATCTCCAAAGGGATCTTCATTCATATCTAGGTTGATTAAAAGTTAAACATATGGTTCTACATTCAAACAGGACAGATGAACGTTTAAAGGGGCTCTTTCTAAGTCTATAGGTAAACTTTAGTGAACTTAGTAGGTTTCAATGGAATGGGAACACAGTCACAAATATAATATACAAGGAGCAGTTTCCTTTAAGGCAGAGATGAGTATAGAACTCCTAATAGGTGGCATTTAAACAGGCGTCTGATGTATTCTAACCAAAACTTACAGCATTACAATATGACTAAGTATTGAACATGGAATTTGGTCTAACGTTGTCATCATAGTGGTCCGGAACAGTGAACACTAGTACTAGGCAAGCATATTTAGTTTTGAGCTAAATTGATTAGTTGTTATAATGAATCTTTGCAACATATGGTTTAATCAGAAAGTATTCAACTACAGTAGGTACAATTCCAATTAGGTTTATAAACATGACTCAAGCCAAGTGGATAGCAGAAGACAAAACTGAAGTGCACAGGTTCCTTAGGGATGAATCCTAGTTAACTTAAGGCATTATCTCATATAGTGAAGTTGACAGATGTGCTAAACAATTATGGGAGCTGATAGAAGGTCTTCCTCTGATTTTAGAGTTACAAAATCATAGCAGAATACATTTGAAAGTAGAGAGTTTCAAACATTATAAACTACCATGTTTAAGTTATATGACAGCCCTATACTCAGTAGCATATGCCTATTGGTGGAATGACATGAAAAGGAACGTGGCAGACTTTGTGGCAATGTGTCCGAATTGTCAGCAAGTAAAGTCCGAACACCAACGGCCTGGTAGATTGGCACAGAACATAGAAATTCCAATGTAGAAGTGGGAAATGATTAATATGGATTTTGTGGTAGGGTTACCGCATACTCCGCGCGAGTTTGACTCAATTTGGGTGATTGTGGATCGACTCACAAAATCAACACACTTCTTGCCTGTTAAATCTACCGACACAGCGGAACAGTATGCTGAGTTGTATATCAAGAAAATAGTTAGGCTGCATGGCACTCTAGTTTCTACCTTCCATCCACAGACCAACGGGTAGGCAGAGCGGACTATTCAGACGCTTGAGGATATATTGCGTGCTTGTGTTCTTGACTTCAAGGGTATCTGGGATGATCATTTGCCACTCATATAATTTGCTTACAACAACAGCTTTCATGCTAGTATTCAGATGGCACCATTTAAGGCATTATATGGTAGGAGATGTAGATCTCCCATTGGGTGGTTCTAGATTGGGGAAGCTGAGTTGATAGGACTAGACCTCATGCATCAGGGTATGGAAAAGGTTAAAATCATTAAGGAGCAGTTGAAAAATGCTCAGAGTCGTCCAAAATCCTATTCGGATGTTCGTCGCAGAGACTTAGAGTTCAAAGAAGATGATTGGGTATTCTTGAACCCTATGAAGGGTATAATGCGGTTTGGAAGGAAAGGGAAATTGAGTCCAAGGTATGTCGAGCCGTACAAAATTATTCAGAGGATTGGTCAGGTGGCGTACAATCTTGAGATATCACCCGAGCTGTCATTAGTGCACCCGGTATTCCATGTGTCTGTGTTGAAAAAGGTAGTTGGAGATCCGTCAGCTGTTGTGCCGGTTGAGACCATTGAGTTTAATGAAGAACTGTTATATGAAGAAATTCCATTTGCCATTCTTGATAGGCAAGTTCGAAAGTTGAGGAATAAAGAAATTGCCTCCGTGAAGGTGTTATGGCGAAACCAGTAGGTTGAAGAGGCTACTTGGGAGGCTGAGGAAGAGAAGAAAAAGAAGTATCCTTACTTGTTTGTATAAGCTATGCAACATTTGTTTTTTGGTATCACTTGTTCAGTTAATGTAAAGGTACTTCTTTCTAAATATATTGTATGTGAGGCCACGTTTGGCGTTGTTATGAGTTATGTTACATCATTGGTTTATGTATATGTTTTAAGGATGTGTTTCGGGAGATCTCTGACAGGTGGATAGGCCTAGTTACAGGGGAAACTCTGGCAAAATTTTTGAAAATTTAAGGAGTTAGTCAAATTTGGGGCTGCTGGTGTGTGGTATGAAAACTGAATTGCATAAGATGCTAATAGTGAACCTTGACCCTCATTCGAGGATGAATGATCTTAAGTGGGGGAGGATGTAAGGCCCCGTGAAAGTATTCTTAAAAATCAGGGTTCCATGATGCCGGGGTAGGCGTAAAGGTTAATAATAGTAGAGATTCTTCGCGGCGAGCTTGCGAAGTGTGGTTCAGACTTCTTGGATTGTACAGTGCACTGGGGAGTTGAAGGAAAATATTTTGCAGAGATGGGCATTTTCTCGGCACATTATGCAGCCGCATAATCACTCTGCAGTCCGCAGAATGGCCGCAGAGTGAAGCAACTATTTGGGCTATTTTTTATGTCAATTTTGCGGCCAGTTATGTGACCTCACAACCATTTTGCGGGCCGCATTTTGATTGCATAATCAGCCTTGGAATTTTGTGGAGGGAGGTTCTGTGGCGCATTATGCGACCGCAGAGTGAAGCAGGCTAGCCCATTATCGGAGGCCATTTTCCGCGAACATTTCATGGACCGCAAAATCATTATGCAGTCGCATATGCGACCGCAGATCCTGTTCCAGAGCTTCATTTTTGGAGTTTTTAAACCCGACCTTATTTCGTTAAAACATATGCCATAATCCATTTTTGAGCATATTTCTAATATTTTTAGAGTGAGAAAGAGTTCTTAGAGTGGGGAAGTAACCTTCAACCTAATATCCAATAATTCTTTCTCAATCCTTGAATATTATCAAGAAAGTCCTCATCTTAAAGGTAAGAATCTATGCCCTAGCACTTAATTTTGAAAATCTACTAAAAAGGGGATAATTAGAAAGACAATTCTTGGGTGTGGTGGTTGTTATCTTGCATGCACGTGTTATCAAAGAATGTGGGAATGATGTGAGCTAAAAATGGTAGAGAATGGGTTGGAAAATGATGGGATATTTCACAAAAAGGGCCTTAAAAACATTAATGCACAGCTAGTGTTTTATAATGTGCTCAAATGAGCTAGAATCATGACCATCTTCCTAATCTTGGTTCAACTTATTGTATTTCTAAAATAGATTGAAGTTACTAAGAATTCGAGAATGTTTAAAAGTTTAAGGAAGCTCAATTGAGGTATGTTGGCTAAACCCCCTTCTTCTTAGAATCGAATCCCACGGTGTTCATGCTATTGGTGTAAGTCCCAAATTGATCATAATAGAATTGGCTATTCCGAATGTGCTTGTGTTGAAGGATATATGCTCAATATGTATTGTAAATGCTTCATCATATCACCTTATCATTGAGGATGTGTTCAAAATATGGAATATGTGTTAAAAATGTTAAGACTTCAAGTCTAGATCGAAATAAAGATTGTTATGCCAAATTGTATGAAAAGCCTTTATGTGCCTAAGATTCCTAAATTGCTCATATCTGAATTTGATGTCTTGAATGGGAAACCTTATTGTTGTTGATAATGATAATGATAATGATGTCTGAATGTAAAAAGGGAAAACTAGAATTATGAAACACGGCCAAGTGCCAAGAATGACTTTATAATTATGGTCACTAGTGCCATTGAATTGAAAGGATGTGAAAAAAGTATGATATGAGATGATTGACTGAAAAAGGTAATGTCTCGGGTAAGACGGCCTAGCCGATTGGGCCGTGATCGGACGCCATGCCGCACACATGGTGGTGACTGTGCTGGAAATTATAATAAAATTGTGGTTATGGTTGATGTCTCAAATGAGACGACCTAGCCAATCGGGTCGTGATCGTACTCCGTATAAGAACACGGTGGTATTGTGAATTATGGGATATCGGCTCTAAAGATCACCCAACCTAATAACATGGAAATTGACTTGAAAGCTTATGTGACCCTTAACTTGATATTTTAATATTATTTGAAGCTCTTATTGAATTCTGGATTGTTCCCCTTGTATTATTATTCATTCTATTGAGATGGTGTTTAGTTTTACACACTAGTACTATTCGACAGTACTAACGTCCCTTTTGCCGGGGGCGCTGCATCTTTAAATAGATGCAGGTGGTTCCATAGCAGGCAGTGTTGATCAGCGATAGCAGTACACCTTCCTCCTAGCAGACTTGGTGAGCCCCACCTCATTCCGGGGTTATGTATCTTTTGTACATTTTGTTATCATGTTTGGAGGTATAGCTGGAGCCTTGTTGCCGGTACTATCATAACACTCTTTTGTATCTTTTAGAGGCTCCGTAGACACTATGTGGGTTGTACATGGGTGCTAGAAAAGTCAAATAGATTATGTTGTATTTTGATCTCTTGCTCCACTTTAATCATAAGAATGTGTGTATCTTGAAACTTAAAAGTGATGTAACCAATGAGACGATCTAGTATTGTATATATGATGTTCCTACCATCTAATTAATGAAATCATATCTTCTCTTGATCATGGGTGAGTTGGGTAGAAAGTATCTAACATGATTGCTCGACCGGGTTCACTCGGTTGAGCGCCGGTCACACTCCCCGAGTTTGGGGTGTGACATAAATCTCAGATGATTTGAGATTTCACTCTTTGGTCTAAAATTTCAATATTGGGGCTTTTGAAATTAAATGGTGAAAACGAAAAGTAAACGACAAGATTTGTAGTAAATGGACAAGATGGATAGCCATGCATGCCATGGATTTGAAAGGCCAGAGGTGATTTGAGGTCCCATTTTTTGGGTTAGGGTTTTCGGATTTAGGGTTTTTGAATCTCAATGTTGAAAAAGGAAAGAAGACAGCAGGATTCGCGGATCGGGAAGTAGAAAGAATGATTTGGGGGCAGGATTTGTGACCTTGTACAAATTTGTGCAAGGATTTTGTTATGGCATTTGAGAGAATTGAGAGAAGAAGGGGAAAGGGGGCGACCAGGATAACAGGGAAATGATTTAGGGTTTGGGTAGTTTGGTTCGTCTCTAGGGGTTAAAGTCAAGGGAAGGAATCTGGGATAATTCAGGGTTTAAAAGATTTTTATAAAAAAATAAAGGAACTGTTGGATCATAAAGATCCAACGGTTGTGGTAATATCTGGTAGGAGGTTTAAAATTAAAAGAAAAATGGGATAAACGTAGATCGTTAATGGTTTGAATCGACGACTCAGATGGTTTGTGCTTGTTTGTGAGTGGGGGTGACGAGTGATGTGGCACGATTTGATTGGCTAAGAGAGGGTGGCGGGGATCGCCAAGGAGGATTGGAGGAGGTTGGACCTGGGTCAGATTTTGGCTTTAGGCTTGGTTAATGGGTCATTTTTTATTTAAATGGTAGCCACTTTGTGTTTAATTAGGAGATTGCAATGGTAGCTTTTTAGCTTTTTAACCCTTTTGAAAATAATTTAAATAAACTTAATTACTTTTCATAAAATGTAGTAAAGATTATAATTATCAAATAAACTACTAATTATTGTAATTAATTATTTGTAAAAATACTTTGTCTTCTAAATTATGAAACTAATTTTGAATTATTAAAATAGTAAACTAATTAACTAGAAATTGAGGAATAATTTATTAAATTAACTATAAAGTCTATGTAATGTATATAAAGGTTATTTTAATTATCTCAAAATTGTAAGTATGATATATTTGTAATTACATAATACTAAATTATTAATTTCAACACTATTAATACTTAATTCTTTTGTAAAAATTGGTATTATTGATTAGAAATAATTTCAAAATATTTATTGCAAATCATTCAGTATAAATAGATTAATTTTAAAAGGGAGGGTCAAAATTGGTCGTCAACAATAACCCCTCTTTGACCGGAGACGATGAAAGAGTTTTCGGGCAAAGAAATCGAACCAAGGCCGATTTTATCTCGACCTTAGGCATACATTGTAGAAATGGCATATGAGTTTAAGGACGATTACGAGTTGTAGAATTAGGTAATGGAAGATTCTGGGAGGATTTTGGAGAGTTGGGGCTGAATTCTAGTTTTGAATTGCTTACATACCTCGGACTTAATAATGATCAGGCCTCATGTAACTCTGGAGTGAAGATTTTGGGGAGGCGATGCTTGCAGGAATAGCCCCAGTATAGTATTATGACGATACTGCGAGACAGAAGATTTGGTACCCATGACAAGTCTGAATTGCGGCTTGATTTGAAAGATTTGAAGAATTTGGGTTCCACTGATCGCATTTGAGTTTGAACTTAGATCCTTCGCCCACTTATGAGTTTTTTGTCCCTCATAGTGTTGTATCTTGGTTTGCTGCTTAGAAGAAGTTTCACGTTGCGATGTTTGTTCCTGCAAAAATGAAATACACACATACCCATATATTGCAATGCAGAATAAGTTAAGATATGATGTAAATGATGCGGGAATGATGATGCATGGTTACCGGCTAGCCGTTATTTGGGATTGGGATGAAGGGATACTTGAATTTGACTCAATTGTTAGTCGGGCTATGCACCATTTTGCAGCTGTCGGAGCATTAAGTCTCCTTGTGTTGGGAGTGTCTCCGTGCAATGGGAGTGGTTGACTTGTAATGTAGAATGCATCTCCTCTTGATGGGAGCAGTTGCATTAAAATGTAAAGTATTTCCACGTGATGGGAGTGGTTGCATTGAAATGTAATGTGTCTCCGCACGATGGGAGTTTTTGATTTGAAAATGTAATCATGCATGTAAGCTGCATGAGCAAAATGTCAAAACATTCGGAATAAAGAACTAAGGATCATGTCTAAGAGGTGCTCTTGACTGCGAAACTAAATTGCGGTCGTTGATTGGCAGAACGTCGGTGATGAGGTTTGCAGGTATCTACTTTGATCTCCGATGTGGCGGAGTGGTGGTGTGGAATGCTCCTGTTGGCGAAATGAACAATTTGCTATATACAGGGCTTCGATTGGCAAAGTTGGCAGCTCGATTTGTACAGGGCACTCCAATTGATTGAGCTGACAATTAGCTATACACGTTGCTCCGGTTGGTGGGGCCAACGGCTCTCTATATACAACATGCTCCGTTAATTTTAGCATACGGTTTACTTTATCACAATATGCTCCGCTCAGTTGATCATACAATTTGCTATTTACAATATGCTCTGCTTGCGTCAACGGCCTGATTCCGAAATAGTTGCAAAGGATCTGAGAGTTTGTTTTAGTTATATATAAGGAAAAATTTGAATAAGGAAAGAGTGATGATAGTTTTGAGAGAATGGTAGATCCGTCATTTGCCCAGGTGTGTTCCAGTATTTCCTTGTATCCTGTTGGCCCTGCATTCAAAGAAATATTCTTAGCACAGGGGTATTGGTTTGTGTCGATCGTAGTCCTAGCTTTGCCCTGGTCCTGATGAGGTTACGCCATGAAGTTCGGTAGGTGGAACGAATTATGATATTTTTAGAAAATCTTTTGTTTTATGGCAAATACTGTCATTCCAGATTATGACATGCTTAGGAAGTCCTTCAGGCGCGAATGTTGTTTCTGGAAGATTCTCTCCTGTTGATGTCAATCCTCCAAGTTTGCTGACGTGACTTCTTGCCGTTGTGATTGCATCCTAGTCTAAACTAATGTGCTACAAAGGTTTTCCTAGGGTTATGACTAAACACTTTCAAGTTGCCTACATATTCAAAATGAAATCAGGTCTGCACGTGGTTTGTGGGTAATGAAAAAGAAAATATGATGATAATGACCGAGCCTGACTCAGGCAGCCTACGTATCCAAATAGAATCAGGTCAAAGCATAGTTCGATACAGTAGATGAAAAATGATGGGATTGAAAATGAAATGGCCGAGTTTGACTCAGACTGCCTACGTATACAAATGGAATTAGGCCAGAACATAGTTCAATTACAAAAGATGACTGAATCCGGTTAGGATTGCCTATGTATTCCTTCCAAAGGAAATCAAGTCGTGGTGTAGTTCCAGTACATACAAAATTGTATTTGGATTTTCTATTACAAAAGAAGAGGGGGAGAGAGAAAAACCAGACCCTACGTGGGTGTCCTATGTATCCCTCCGAGGGAATCAGGTCGAGTGTAGTTCTGTTACAACCAAAACCTAACTTTACTGTCATAAAATGTAGTATCTCTTGATTTCATCTGAGTTGATAGGCTTTGTGCTGACTTTTTCTTCCATCTCTGCTAAGATCATAGCTCCTCCCAACAAAACTCGGTGGACCATGTAAGGACCCTGCCAATTTGGTGCAAACTTTCCTTTGGCTTCTTCTTGATGAGGGAATATTTTCTTTAAAACCAACTGCCCTGGTATAAACTGGCGAGGTTTCACCCTTTTGTTGAATGCATCGGCCATCTTATTTTGATACAGCTGACCATGGCATACTGCATCCATTCTCTTCTCTTCAATGAGCATGAGTTGCTCCTTCCTGACCCGTATCCATTATGCATCGTCTAACTTGGCCTCTTAAATGACCCTTAAAGATGGTATCTCGGCCTTTGAGGGTATCATAGCTTCAGTGCCATATACCAATATGTATGGCGTTGCCCCAGTGGATGTCCTCATGGAGGTCTGATAACCCAGTAAGGCGAAGGTCAATTTCTCATGCCATTTCCTATTATTGACCACTATTTTTCGCAGAATCCTTTTGATGTTTTTGTTGGCTTCTTCAAGTGCTCCATTCATTAGTGGCATGTAGGCTGTAGAGTTATAGTGGACAATTCTAAACTTCTCGCAAATTTTCTTCATGAGATCACTGTTGAGATTGGCCGCATTGTCAGTGATGATTGACTCGGGTATCCCAAACCGGCATACTATGTTGTTACGTATGAAGTTTGCTACTACTTTCTTCGTGACGGCCTTGTATGTAGAAGCTTCGACCCATTTGGTGAAGTAATCAATTGCTACCAAGATAAAACGGTGCTTACTTGATGTAGAGGGCTCTATAGGCCCGATTACGTCCATGTCCCAAGCGGAAAATGGCCAAGGAAAACCCATTACGTTCAGCTCATTAGGTGGAACCTGGATGAAGTCCCCATGGATCTGGCACTGGTGACACTTCTGCACATAGCGGATACTACCACTTTCCATGGTCATCCAAAAGTATCTGGCTCTTAAAACCTTCTTGGCTAAGGTGAAGCCATTCATCTGGGGTCCGCATGTCCCTACATGTATTTCTTCTAGCAGTCTGGTTGCTTCAACGACATCTACATATCTTAACAGACCCAAGTCTGGGGTCCTCCTATATAGGACTTCCCCATTGAGGAAAAGGTGATTTGCCTACCTTCTAAGTGCTCGCTTTTGACTAGTAGTAGAATTCTCTGGATACTCTCTTGTTTCAAGGATTCTTTTAATGTCATAGTACCATGGCTTACCGTCTGGCTCTTCGTCTACATGAAAACAGTACGCATGTTGATCCTTTATCTCTATCTCAATAGGGTCGATGTAATTCTTATCTGGATGCTGAATCATGGATGACAAGGTTGCGAGGGCGTCGACAAACTCATTTTGAATCCTGGGAATGTGCTTGAACTTGATCTTTGTGAACTTCTTACATAGCTCCTTTACACAGTGCAGGTATGGAAGGATCTTGACGTTCTTGGTAGTCCATTCTCCTTGAACTTGATATATAAACAGATCAGAATCTCCTATGACCAAAAGCTCCTTGATATTCATGTCAACCGCCATTCTAATCCCGAGGATGCATCCTTCATACTCAGCCATATTATTGGTGCAAGGGAACTTTATCTTTGTCGATGCCGCATAATGCTATCGTGACTCTGAAATTAGGACTACCCCAATTCCTACTCCCTTGAAATTTGTTGCTCCGCCGAAGAACATTCTCCACCCTGGGTATGACTTTGCAATATTTTCTCCGGCGTACAACACTTCTTCATCTGGGAAGTATGTAGTGAGCGACTCATAATCCTTTTCCACTGGATTCTCTACAAGGTGGTCGGCTAAGACTTGTCCTTTGATGGCCTTCTGTGTTATTTACACAATGTCAAATTTGCTAAAAGGAATCTGCCATTTGGCTAGTTTTCCTGTAAGCATCGGCTTCTGAAAGATATACTAGAGCGGGTCAATCGGGGATGTTAAATTCATGGTGTATGCTGACATGTAATGCCTCAATTTGTAGGCGATCCAAGTCAAGGTGCAACAAGTGCGCTCTATCAGAGTGTATTGGCCTCACATGTGAACTTCTTGCTTAAGTAATAGATAGCTTGCTCCTTTCTTTCGGTCTCATCGTGTTGTCCCAACACGCATCCAAATGCATTGTCCAAGACTGACAGGTATAACAACAATAGTTTCCCGGGTTCAGGAGGAAACCAACACTGGTGGATTTGACAAGTACTCCTTGATCTTGTTAAAGACTTTCTGACACTCTTCTATCCATTTTGTGGCAACATCATTTTTTAGCAGCTTAAAGATAGATTCGCAAATTACTGTGTTCTGGGCTATGAATCGGTTGATGTATAAATGAAGCGGTAAATAAGTTTGCAGTAATTTTAAGAAAGCCTTTCTTTTTTATTTCATCAAAAGAGGAACGTCTAAGAGTTCAATGAGGCAATTACCAAAAACGTATAGACACGGTTCAAGCCTCAATTGACCATGCATTGTTTCAAAAGTTTTATAATTCCACACTACCAAGACTCCCGCCGAACCAAAGACGGGCTGGCGGTCCAATTCTATAGGTCCTCTCCTGGTTCGGCATTCTGAATGGTCGGTGTCTTGATATCAACTTTGTCGCAGCATTCCTTAATCATAGTCACGAACAACTTTCCCATTCCATCGATTATGTCATCCTCTGGTGTTGAGCTCTGATCCATACCCAAAACATGATCTGGCACAAAAGCTCTTTTCCCGAAGCTATCGGTATAAGTCTTTCCAGTCGAAGGTTGATACCCTATGCCGACTCTACCTTTCTGCCCACTTGGCTCAATCGGCTCTGTTATCCCATTTGATCGGGCTCCCAGCCCGGTTCCTAGTCTGTATCTGTACTTCATCATTTCTCTCATAGATATCTTTGATCTATAGGGTGACTGCATACCCAGATTTTGCTCGGTCTTTTCTATCTCCGTGGTATGCATGATCTCAACCGTATGATAAGTGACCCCGTCTAATCCTTATATGAATGGGAAAAAATGTTCCAGGTAAGCTGAATGGCTCCATTCACTGTGGAATACAATCTCTTGACAACCCCATCCGAACTTCATGCATTGGTGTAGGGTAGACAAAACTGCCCCTGCCATGTGTATCCAAGGTCTTCCTAGCAACAGGTTGTATAAAGATGAAATATCCATTACTTGGAACAGTATGGGCAACTCAACTGGTCCAATTTGCAGAGCCAAATAAATTTTTTCAGTGACGTCCTTCTGTGACCCGTTGAAAGCTCTTACCCTCACATGACTTTCTTTTACTTCTCTCAGATGAATACCTAACTCTCATAGGGTAGAGAGCGGGCATATATTGACTCATGATCCTCCATCAACAAGTACTCAAGACACCACCTTATGTCCACATTTGATGGTGATATGTAAAGCTTTGTTGTGACCCACGCCCTCTATAGGAAGCTCGTCTCTTTGTAAGGTGATCATATTTGCTTTAACCATCTTTCCGATGGTTGCTGCCAATGCCTCGCTGATGGTGCTGCTCGGCACGCTTACTCCGCTTAACACTTTCATCAAGGCGTCTTTGTGACTGTCAGAACTCATCAATAAATTCATAATTGATATTTGTGTCGGGGTTTTCTTTAACTGTTCCTCCAAGGAGTATTCTTTGGTTGACATCTTTTTCTAGAATTCTGCGGCCTCCGGATTTGTTATAGTCCTTCTCTAAATCTTTTCCCTTATTGGATTCCCTTGGTTTACTTCCTCAGGAGCGTAACACCTTCCTGACCTAGTCATTCCATGAGCCTCTACGGAATCCATCATCATGGCCTTCCATTTTTGCTGATATGTCCATGGGACTATCCTGTATTCCCGATCATCTTTATCCCTAATAGCAGTGGTGGACTGTTGGTGGTAAGGCTGGACCATCACTGTAGGTTTTAACTGTACGTTGATCATTGGAGTCCTTCGAGATAGGACCCTTGCAGCCTTAGCATTTCCTATTGTGACGATGGTTCCTTTCAGGTCATATTCTTCATCCAGGGTGATCATATTAGCTCCTTGATTCCAGTGGTTCGGCTACGGGCAATGGTTCACAATGGGCGGAGCTGGGGTGCACTGAATGGCTCCACTTTTGATCAGTGACTCAATTTCATTTTTCACTTTGAAGCAATCCTCGATATCATGACCTGGCACATTTGAGTGGTAGACGCACCGTTTGGTTGCATCAAATTATTTTGAAGGATACTCATGAATCCTTCCTTTTATTGGATATATCAAGCCTACTCTCCTCAGTATTTCAAACGGTTGAGCTAAAGGTTTAGCAATCGGGGTGTAGTTTCTAGGACCTCTTTCTTCAAAATTTGGGCGAGGTCGGGGTGCATATGTGGGTCGACTTTGATGAGTGTTTGAATTAGAACGTATGGTCGTGGTGGATGTAGATTTGTATAGGCGCGAGGTGGGTTATGTTGAGGTTGGGGATTGCAGTATAATTGTGCGTTGTATACCGGAGCATAAGCAGGTGGGTGTGGGGAATGGGTATTTGGAGAGTAAGAGTTGTTTCCATGGTGTGGATTGGACTGGTAATTGGGAATGATTGCTTATACCTCTTCCTTTTTCTTTTTTTCGCTGCCTATTGAACCGGATTGGATTTCTTTGCTAGCTGCTTGCAATGCAACCATAGATTGTACCTTGCCGAACTTTATACCTTCCTCTAAAAAGTCTCCCATTTTAAGAAGTTTAGGGAACTTCTGCCCCATCAAGCCCATCATTTTCTCAAAATAGATTCCTTCTGAGCCCTGATGAAATACTTAGTCAACTCACTATCATCTAAAGGGGGTCGTGCTCTGGCGGCCTCCGACCTCCACCGGCGTGCAAACTCTTGGAATAATTCTGACGACTTCTTCTGCAAGTTTACCAGAGAGAACCTATTAGGGGTAATTTCTATGTTGAACCGGAAGCGGTTCATGAAATCTTCTGCCATATTCTGCCACTCCCTCCAGTTTCGGGGATCTTGGCGAGTGTACCAAGTAAGTGCCTCCCCTGTCAAACTCCTTATGAGTAGCTTTATCCTTAACTTCTCGTTTCTTCCTACTCCAACTAGCTTATCGCAGTAGGCTCTCAAGTGTTCATGGGGATCACCTGTCTCATCATAGATATCAAACTTCAGAGGATTGTACCCTATCGACATATCCACATCATGATGGATACACAGATCCTTACAATCTAGACTTTCGCTCCCTCGAGCAACCTAAAGTTGGGTTTGTTTCCTTTTCATCGGCATATTGATCAACTTCATAAGGCAGCCTGACTGTGACAGGCATTGTGAAGGTGGGTTTTAAAATTGTATATACGGGAGGAATATATCGCTCATGTGTAATGGTATGCGTCACGGGTATGTGTTGGTTTTGGTTAGTGGTGAAGGTGACGCCTTCACGAGGAAGGGTATGAACTATGTTGGTGGCAACTGGTGGATTTTGAGGTGTTTGAACTTAATTTGGTACATAAGGAGTGTATATAGGAGGGTTGGATGGGTTTGCAGAGGTTACTGGAGGTATAATCAGGGTTGTAAGGACGGAAGTTGGGGTATTGTTTCCATAGCGAGTACTGGCAGGAAAGTGATCGGGGATTGAATCTAGGGAAGGAGAACATGGTGGTTGTGGGAGCATCGTCACGGCTAGATGTTCCAATTTCCAAATGTGTTGTACTTCCTACCTTAATGATTTCATCCCTTGGGCCATCCTAGCCATATTTTCGTCATTCCGCGTATCATCTTTCTCTCCTGATCGCCCCTGGATATCAGCTATTACTAGAGCATGTTTGGTCGGGATATCTGTCGTAGACATCTTCCCTTTCGACCTCAAGTTGTACGGTGGTTCCGCCAAATTTGGGTCAACACAAACCAACTTCTTCTTTGGGGAATAATAATAAAGTAATACAAGAAAAGAAAATAAAAGAAAAAGAAAAAGAATAAAAGTCAGTTTCAGTGTTTGCACAAATATAGGCACATAGAACATTTAGTTAATGTTTTCAAGCAAGTGTGTTTTCCTAAAGTTCGGGGGACTTCCCTTTTCCGGAGGTAGGCCTAAACAAACAATTAAATTTGGACACATTCAGATCCGAAGCAGATTTTGATTTTCATTGATAATATTTGGATTGTAACAGGCGAGAGCAAAGGTTACATCATTGTTTTAAACATTCATAAGATTACACGGGCTAAAACAAACTTGCCCTTAGGGAATAGGAAGGTTCGATATAAAAGATACAAGGTGGGAAAAAGGAGTGAAATCAACCAGCTTCTAATAACCACCCTCGGAATAGTTTTCCATATCTTCTTCCTCTTTCGGTTCCTCTTTTGGATCTTTTTCAAATTCTTCATCATTGTCATTGAACTCAGGCTCTTCCTATGGGTCTTCCTCTGATTCTATTTCATATTCAATTTGTATACACTCGATCACCCGATCATCATCCTCTGGAGGTGGCAACATGTGATCAACCGACTCGGGGATCACTTGGCGGTGCATGGAGGTGGTCACAAGGTAGTGTACCAGAATCTCATGATAGATTTGCAAGGCCGCCACTGCATCTTCCATCCAGGCTATTCCTTCCCTGCTCGATCGGGCTAGCTCATCTTCTTCATTGATCCAAACATAATATTCCGGAGTACCCCACGAAATTTGACCCATCGACATTGTGATTAGATCGTTCCATTCCTCATGAAGCCTCCTTATCCTCGGTATCGGGATCTGCCCATTGTACTCATCTTCATACAGTGTCGTCCTCGTCTAGAGAGGTACATCCTGAATCAACCCAAATTGCCTGAGAACTCGTAAAGGTGAGTATAGTTGGATGCCCTTGAATCCTATCAGCTCAATGAAATACTTCCGGGGAGTCCTTAGAATTGCCCTGCTGCTCAGCCATGGCAGCTTCCAGTTTATCCATTCTCCGCTCAAGTTGGTTAACATCTCTCTCCATTCTTCATGTCCATGCGGGGAGACTCAATGCCTCATTCTCTCAATGTGACTTTGAATCATGTTGCTAACGCCCACAAAGTAGTCAATTGTGTCCTCTCGTTGAAAAAAGTGCTCCGTGGCCCATATTTGAAGCAACAGGTTGCAGCCCTTGAAGAAATCGTACCCCCGGGAACATGCAGACAATGTTCTGCAAATCTCTGCTAACACCATAGGTACCAGGGTTGCTTGGAGGTTGCCTCGGAATGTTGCCAAGATTACATACAACAAGTTGATATTGATTTGTCCTCTTCTTTGGGGAAAAACCAACCGTCCTAGCAGTGCCAAAGAAAAGGTTATGGGTCTGAGACTTTCCCACGTTGACTAATCACATATAATTCTCCTAAGTGCCATCATTCATAGCTCTCACGATGCCCAAACCTGTCGAACTTACCCATCCATCTTCAATGTTTCTCAAACCCCGACTGTTTGCCAAGCCCAAAGCATCGAGAAACCTGTAGCCGGGCATGGTGACTGGTAGTATCGACTTCCTCCCAGTAAATGGTAGCTCTGAGAAGCTAGTAACTTCTTCCAATGTTGGTACCAACTTATAATCAGCAAACTTGAAAACTACCTTGGCTGGATCCCAGAACTCTATCAGCAAGCGGATAAACACCCTGTCAGCCCGGATATTTAGTAAGGCAGTCAATGCTCCTAGGTGCGTCCTGATTTCATCTCCATGCTCTCAGCGGATGTTCTTCCACCATTATTTTAGCTTGTGCGATGTTCCCATGACCATGTTGATCTCGGGGATATTTTGGTTGATTTTCATTTCTGAAGAGGGTAGAGAAAAGGGTTTGATAAATATTTGCTTCGGATCTTAAGTGTCTCATCATGATTAGTTCGTCCTTCCACAAAATTCATGTCACTGGATGTATGACCCGTTGACATTAGGGTGACTTTCCTAATTGTGTGCCGATGCCAAGGACCAACCCACCTAATATTTATGAAACATGACATATGTTTGCTAGAGTAGAGTTTTTCCTAATTTTGAGTTGGACTGAATACTGCGAGAAGTTATATCAGTTGACCTGACAAAGCCATTCTCTGAAACTAAAGAATTTTGAAAGAAGGTTCGGAGGGGTGTAAAATATAACCCTCGCATGCCATTGTATGTGATAGTTACGGTCAAGACCCGATAGGAAAGAGTGTGATGACAGTATATATAAAGCGGTAACAGATAGTGGGATATTAGCAATATATTTAAAATAAGCAGTACATAATGAGCAAGTAAGGCAGGTAAGCATACAATTGCAAATTAAACACAGTTAAAGCAGTGTACAAACAATCCTATGTTCCAAGTCTAGTCTAAGTCTGCTAAGATCGGAACCTAAGTGTGAAGTCCCCAACGGAGTCGCCATGTTCTTGCACCCTATTTTGCACGAGTCAAATTAAGATTCAACTAGTAGTTTTCCTGTTGATGATAAAAATAGAGTCACCACCTAATATTTAAAGATATACTAGGGTACCTGTTTAATTTCCAAGATCACTTCTCTATTGTTCTGCTAACCGGTGAGATTTTGGGTAAAGGTTCTTGTTCTTCTAAGGGAAAGGTATTAGGTACCCTTTAAAATCTACCTGGGGTAGCATCATAAGACTTAGACTAGGTTTAAGGAATTAGATGTCTATATTTTGCTTAATTAGTGCTTAAAAGTATGGCTTATTGTATATCTAGTTTAAAGATTATCACTTGAAAATAGGATATGTAATTTTAAAAGGAGATATAGGTTTCATTTGTAAAAGCCCTTAAATTGTTACAGCTATATAATTGAAAGATTTTTTAGCAGTATACCTATAATGTTTATATTTGCAAACCTTGTGAGATGTGGCTAAGTTTAAAACAAATTATCTTTGAAATGGTGTGGCTTATCTATATAACTCTAGTAATGTAAAGCTTGTGTACAGAGATAGTCTTTAGGTATGTCTTGAAGATTAGTTCTCAAACCTCATATTTATTTTTGAAGAAACCGTCTGAAAACCTTGGCTTTGCAACAACACTTGTTCGATTTTCTTTGAAGAAAAGCTCAAATTTAGAAGACCAATTTTAGATTCCGGTTCTTCTAGTTTTTGAATAAAAGAGAAGACTGTCGACCTTCGCAAAGGCTGTCTTAGTTTCAAAAGACTTCATGAAAATCATTAGTAAAGGTTAAGATATGAATAACATAAATGATTAACGAATTAGAATTATGGTTACTAAGTCACAATATTTCTTTTATCTTATGCCTTTAGAGTTTGCCTAGGTTGTTAACTATAATTCAAAGATATAATGCAAGAGCAATCAATCAAATGTCACAAGTGTTATACACAAGTGTTATACACATAGGAGATAATCAGTAGGCTTAAAGCGATAAGGGAAAGAGGTGACTCTAGGTTTGGGCCTAAGATGAGGTAAGCCCATCAGAATAGCAAAGAAAGACAGCATCAACTTCGAACTCCCAAAAGGTTCAGGCAAAGAGCTAGGCCTGAGTTCTTTGGGAACTCGGCAGGCCCATTTTAATTACATATGCAAAAGAAAGAGAAAGTCATTAGATATATGGTCCAATACACATAATTATATGTAAGTAACACTAATATAGATCCAAGATAAATTATAAAATCAACAATAATTAAGGATGCAAAATTAGTATAAGGTCATATATAGTAAAGCAATTTACAATGAAAAAAACCTTTGTTTCCATTGAACACTAAACCTAGAGAGATTAATAAATGTCAATATATTAGAGGCTAGGGGTGGAATTCCATTACTTCAAAGATCACAAGGGTCTCAAGGACCCCGAGCAGTGCTTGTGTCAGGGAGAGTAACTCAACATAGAACTAAATTCTACTCCCAAATACCCATAGCTACTCATACTTACTCTTCTCCACAAGTTTGGGTGCTAATGAGGTATTCATTTTAAGCTTCAATACCACAATGGTGATTTATACACAATGAGGGATATATTTCAATGACTCATCCGGAATACCAAAGCACCATCAGACATCTCATGATTTGCATACAAGCATGTAGTACTATCATGTATTCTTATCAAGCTTAAGAGCACTCAGATAGTCAATTGTAGGTGCCAGCAAACATTGAGAGGACAACAACACATGAATACAAAAACTCAGAATAGGTAGGTCATGTAGTTCAAAGGGGTATAAGAAGTATCAGGTGTATTGCTCTTAATAATCCTGTTAGAAGGCGCATGCTTATAGAAGATCCTTACCTATAATCTTGTACTTAATCATACATATTTAATGGGGTTATACAAACCAACATTCCATTTCTTACTGAGTGAGAAAGTTAACAAACCACTTCAACATTCTTAAGAAAATAGGGGCAAGCAAATATATTGGCAAGTAATCTCCAAAGAGATCTTCATTCACATCTAAGTTGATTAAGAGTTAAACATATGGTTCTACATTCAAACAGGATAGATGAACATTTAAAGGGGCTCTTTCTAAGTCTAGAGGTAAACTTCAGTGAACTTAGTAGGTTTCAATGGCCTGGTAACACAGTCACAGATATAATATACAAGCAACAGTTTCCTTTAAGGCAAAGATGAGTACATAACTCCTAATATGTGGCATTTAAACAGGTGCCTGATGTATTCTAACCAAAACCTGCAGCATTATAATATGGCTGAGTATTGAACATGGAATTTGGGCTAACATTGTCATCATAGTGGTTCTGAACAGTGAACACTAGTACTAGGAAAGCATATTCAGTTATGAGCTAAATTGATTAGTTGTTACAATGAATCTTTGCAACACATGGTTTTATCAGACAGTACTCAACTACAGTAGGTAAAATTCCAATTAGATTTATAAACATGACTCAAGCAAGTGGAGAGCAGAAGACAGAGCTGAAGTGCACAGGTTCCTTAGGGCTTAATCCTAGTTAATTTATGGCATTATCTCATATAGTGAAGTTCACAGATGTGCTAAACATTTATGGGAGTTGATAGAAGGCCTTACACTGATTTTAGAGCTACAGAATCATAACTAAATATATTTTAAGGTAGAGATAGTTCAAACATTGTAAACTACCATGTTTAAGTTATGTGAGAGACCTATACTCAGCAGCATACACCCATTAAGGCTAAACATCAAGTGAATCATGCCAATAATACTAAGTCATAACACACATGAAGGTTACAATAGAACATCAGGAAATCAAGCGAGCTATTAAGATTGTTTGAGGGTCCTTTGGTTATTCTAACAAGTTGAATAGTAGATATAAGTTATCAAAATGTTCATTAGGATGAACTAATCAATACATGGTTCTAATTTCAACACCTTAAGGAACTTATGATTTCAGAATCTATTAACCAGTTATAGATTAATAACGAACACATAAAAATAGTCAGCCGCAACACATTATCGATAGTGTCATTTAAAAAAAGATAACAGAACAAATCATGCTTGCAAATTCAAATAATTAAAAGAGGAGGAGAGTTGAGGTTCACAGACCTCCTTTAGGGCAGAAAACCAAACAAAGACTTTGTTTAGCCATTTTAGAAGCCAAAGACTCAAACTTTCGATTATTGAGAAAACTTAGAACCGAAAAAGAGAGAGAAATCAAAAATCGATTAAGAACTTAGGCTTTAATTGAAAAAATCTAAATGATAATTTATTGTGTATTGATTTTCTTCAGACTGTTAGGTGTTGTTAGGTGAGAGTCAACCAGGCTCATATTTATAGTGCCTCAAGATCTAGGGTTCCGGTAGATTCAAATTGGTGAGTGGAAGGTAACGAAAGGCTAATAATGCGAGAAAATCAAGTGAAAATCAAAGAAGAGCAGAGGTGAAAAACAGTATTTGATTTTACTTGAGTGGAATGTAGACCTTTGATGGCAACGACCCATCGGACAAATCCCAAAAATCCAGAGGTCACTACGTTTGACCTCTGGGTACAAAATCTTCATGATGAAGCTCTGAGGAGGCTTCTCATGCATTTTGACTTGAAAGAACACAAGAAATCTCACGCGATTTGAGATTTCACACTTTAGTCTGTAATTTCAATATTGGGGCTTTTGAAATTATATGGTGAAAACGGAAAGAAAACAACAAGATTTGTAGTACAGGGACAAGATGGATAGCCATGCATGCCATGGATTTAAAAGTCTACAAGTGATTTGAGATTTTATTTTCGGTTAGGGTTTTCGGATTTAGAGATTTTGAATCTCAATGTTGAAAAAGGAAAGAAGACAGCATGATTCATGGATAGGCAAGTAGAAAGAATGATTTGGGGACAGGATTTGTGACCTTGCACAAATTTGTGCAAGGTCTATGACTGATTTGGTTGTCTCATTTGAGAGAAGAAGGGGAAAGGGGGCGGCTAGGATAACGGGGAAATGATTTAGGGTTTGGGTAGTTTGGGTCGTCTCTAGGGGGTTAACGTCAAGGGAAGGGATCTGGGCCGTTGATTCTTTAGATCAACGACCCTGATAATTCGGGGTTTAAAATTTTTTTATGAAAAAATACGGGAACCGTTGGATCTGTGTGATCCAACGGCTATGGTAATATTCGGTAGGAGGTTTAAAATTAAAAGAAAAATGGGATAAATATAGACCGTTGATAGTTTGGATCGACGACTCATATGGTTTGTGCTTGTTTTGTGAGTGGAGATGATGAGTGATGTTGCGCAATTTGATTGACTAAGAGAGGGTGGCGGGGATCTTCAAGGTGGATTGGAGGAGCTTGGACTTGGATTAGATTTTGGCTTTGGGCTTGGTTATTGGGTCGTTTTTTTATTTAAATGGTAGCCACTTTATGTTTAATTTGGAGATTGCAATGGTAATCTTTAAGTTTTCTAACCCTTTTGAAATTAATTTAAATAAACTTAATTAATTTCCATAAAATATAGTAAAAATTATAATTATCAAATATACTACTAATTATTTTAATTAATTATTTATAAAAATATTTTGTCTTCTAAATTATGACACTAATTTCAAAATATTAAAATAGTAAACTAATACTAGAAATTAAGGAATAATTTATTAAATTAATTAAAAAGCTTATGTAATGTATATAAAGGTTATTTTAATAATTTTAAAATTATAAGTATGATATATTTGTAATTACATAATACTAAATTATTAATTTCAACATTATTAGTACTTAATTCGTTTGTAAAAATATGTATTATTGATTAAAAAATATTTTTAAAATATTTATTGTAAATCATTAAGTATAAATAGATTAATTTTAAAAGAGAGAGTCAAAATTAATCGTCAACACCATATAACACCATTCTTATGGGATCGGGCCGTTCGCTGGGCATAATCGTGCGTAATATTTCGATAGAGATTCAGTGTATGCATGAGTATCCTAACTCGGATTTGACATTTTTACTTGATATTGGTTACATATGTTCCATTCAAGGCACTATTTGGTATTTGATGATTTCGTATTTATTCTTCTGTTGAAAATCATGTTATATATATTTATCTGTTTCGTTGCTACTTTCTATGTTTCATACCTATCTACTTTTATTGTACTTTGATCATTGGACTACTAGTAAGTATCGATGTCGATCCCTAGCCACTATTTCTTCGAGGTTAGAGTAAATACTTACTGGTACGCGTTGATTTACGTACTCATACTATACTTCTGTACTAATTGGGCTGGTACTGAGACAGGTATATTTGGTTGTCATACAGGCGTGTAGGCGCAGCTGCTGAGGAGACTTTGTGGTGAGCTTCTTTCTATGTTACGATTTGCAGCACATAGAATTCCCTTCCTATTCATTTACTATGTTCTATCTATATTTATTCCAGACAATTGTTGTTGTAGTATTGTATATTCTAATAGATTCTCATTCACTCGTGACACCGAATTTTAAAATTATGGACCGCTTGATCATATTTTGTATTAGTTGATTTGGCATTTGGCTTGTAGTTGGATTATTGTACGAATTTCCTTTTATGATATCTAAAATCTCCTATTTAGTTGAGAATGTTTTTCGATTATTTTGATTCTCAAATTGTTTTAAGATATATTGTGGACTATTCGTTGTAGATGTTTAGTTGGCATTACCTAGTGGAAGCATTAGGTACCATCATGACTCATAGTGGAATATGGGTCGTGATAATATCTGAGCAGCGTTATGATTATCTCTTGAACTGAAAAAGCATGCTTTATATCTTTCGGTTGTTTTGTATCTTGATACCTGTTGATCATGAGGACATTAACCGTTTCAGCTCCAGGCTTGTTATTATTATCTGTGTTGTAAATATCTTGATGTTTATAGCCTCGCCAGTTACCACTACTTATTCGAGGTTAGACTTGATACTTACTTGGTACCGACTGTGGTATACTCATACTACATTTCTGCATATTTTGTGCAGGTTCTGAAAGTGGTATTGCGGTACTCTTTGAGTTGAGTAGGAGTGTATATTATTGGAGATTTTGTGGTGAGCTGCTATACTGTTTTGATCCGCAACACATGGAGTCCCCGTTCTTATATATCTCCTGTATATTTTTTTTCTCATGGACAATTGTGATTATGTATTCATACTTGTACTTATTCAATAGTTGCCTGTATACTTGTGTCACCTAGTTCTTGGGATTGTACAGTTTTGGTCGCACCATGTTTCGATTATATCCGATATTATACTGTTTCGAGATCCTTCCTGCTTTTATTATGATATGATTCTGTTAATTAAAGGAAATTGGACTATATTCTATTGATTGTGAGTTGGCAACTTAGCAAGTACGGCTAGGTATCATCACGGCCTGAGGTGAAATTTTGGATCGTAACAAATAGGTAGGGAGAAGAAGATACTCGTGAAGAAGGGGTTTGGGGGGGGGGGGGGAGGAAGGGGGTGTAAAGGTAAGACAGCGAAAGGGGAGGAGCTTTCATCTCTTAAAACAAATTTCTTTTTTTAAAAGGTATTTTATTAACTTAAATCAAAAGTCACATGGTTTCTTTTTATTCGTTATGTTCTGCCATGTCAGCACGTGTGAAATGCACATGCCATATTTGTTTTACTGATTAGTTTTTTGTGTTTGATACATACATATTGAGTGAAGTTAAAATATCTAATAGGTACACGCCTCACTTGAGTTAGCTAAGTGACAATATTGGACAAATTTAAATATTCGTATATGTATTCTGTCAAAGAGAAAAGAGAAATGAAAATAAATATATCCAAGGGGGGCCTCGTGGTCAATTAAACAAATTGAAAATCATGATATTTGGTTCAAATCTAAGAGGGAATAAAAAAAATAATAGTAGGTGATTCTTCAATGTTCACAACATCGCTTCTGTAAATACGATAAACCCCACATCCGTTGGCATTGCCTTCATGTTGGGACTAGGGCTAGCAAGTGGGCCGGTCCCGGGCCTAAACGGGTCAAGCGGGCCGGTCCAAATGATTCCGGGCCCAAATTAAACGGGCCAAACGGGCTTTTTCTAAGGATCGGCCCGGGATTGGGTGGTCCCGGGCTAAACGGGCTAAGTGGGCTATAAGATGTATATATAGTATATAAGATGTATATAAAATATATATATATAGTATATAAGATGTATATATAGTATATCTATATAAGATGTATATATATATATATAAGCTATATTCGATAAGCTATATATATATCTTATATACTATATATAAGATGTATATATAGTATAGTATATATATTAAATGTATATATAGTATAGTATATATATTAAATGTATATATAGTATATATATATTAAATGTATATATAGTATATATATAAAAGCTATATTCGATAAGCTATATATACATCTTATATACTATATATAAGATGTATATATAGTATAGTATATATATTAAATGTATATATAGTATAATATATATATATATATATATATATAAGCTATATTTGATAAGCTATATATACATCTTATATACTATATATAAGATGTATATATAGTATATATAGTATATATATAAGATGTGTGTGTGTATATATATATATATATATATATATATATATATACAAGCTATATTCGATAAGCTATATATACATCTAAAGACAAAAGGATGTTAAAAATAATATCTAAGTCTAAAGACAAAAATATTGTAAAGATATATGCCTTGTAATTTTATTATAGCATTAAAAAATATGGCAATATCTTTCTTAGTCTTCATCCCCCTATGGAATGAGCACAACAAGGTGCTAATACCACCATTGAGAAGAAAAAGAAACTAATCAAGATGTGCCAAAATATAAGTTACATAATACATACTAATTTTTGTTCATACAAGTTACATGGTATCTCTTACAAACTTCATAAATCTATCAAAGTCCGAAGGAATTTTCGTTGGTGGTGGCGAAAAAGTTGCTTGGTCATCGCCACTTCCGGGCGAAGCAACATCCTCCGCAAGTTCAGCTAGCATTTCTTCGTAAGTTTCGTCTTCATCTGGTTGTGATTCAGCAAGTCCAAAATTTCTTCTTTCCGACCGGATCCAATCTCTGAAAAGTACTGATTTTTTCAAACTCTCCCTCATAGACGCTCTATAATCACCGAGTTGAAGTCTTGCTTGACTGAAAGCGCTCTCTGATGCCACTGTTGAAGCTTGAATAGTTAAAATGTCTCGGGCCATCCTTGAAAGAACCGGAAAGTGTTTTTCTTTGTCCTTCCACCATTCCAAAAGATTAAAGGAACCGTCGGGATTCACTTCCTCAATTCCCTGTGACAAATAAACTTCAAGCTAATTTAGTTGTGAAAAATTATTACTACTAGAACCTTGAGAACCCCTAAACCCCGCCCAAGCACTAAGTGCTCTTACTCCCGCAGTTCTTTTAGATGATTGAGAATCAGAAGAAGAATGAGTTGGAACATTTGGTCTAGCATGATTTAATGCAACTGGATAAGTATTAAAAATAGTTTGAGCATTTATTCTAATTGAGGCTATTATTTCCGGAAGTTGAGACAATTTCTCATCTTTAAGTGCTAAACCATTATAAACAGTCATACCAAAAATGAGGATCTCCTAATTTCATACAAGGATTTAACAAAGCAGAAACACCATAAATAGGAGGAATATGGAAAAAATATTTTTTAAACTTTTTTCTCATAGAATCAATAGCAAGTTTATAAATTTCCCCACCCTCTGAAAAATGAGCAAACAAATTTGCAAGTTCTGCAATATAAACTAAACAATTAGAAATAGTAGGATAATATTGCTCAGAAAATTCATTTGTAGCAATATAAAATTTTTCTAAAAATTCTACAAGTATTTTAACATTAGCCCAATCCCCATTTGTAAGGTGCTCATCATCATCACTTACATGTGCATTAAATGTTGAGTTTATGGGGTTTCTATATTCATATGCAACAACTAAACTTTCATACATGTAATTCCATCTAGTTGGACAAGGTTTAGGAACCTTTCTTTCTCTTAGGCCAAATTCATCGCATCTTTTAAAATATTCTCTAAGTCTACTTCTACGGTTTAAATAAAAAAGTCAGTTAAGAGCCATTTTAACCTTTTCAATTTCAATATTTAAAATTCTCATACCATCACCCATAATTAAATGGTAAATATGACAAATACATCTAACATGAAAAATATCACTAAATGTAGGATTTAGCATAGTGGTAAGCAAGGCTATAGCATTTGTGTTACTAGTAATATTATCCATTGAAATTGACATTATTTTATCACTAATGCAAAAATATCTACAAATATCTGTAACTGTGCTAGCAATAAACTGCCATGTGTGACGTGAATTAATTATTCTATAAAAAATAATGCGCTTTTGCATTATCCAATCCTCATCAATCCAATGACTGCTAACAGTAAGGTAATCACAGTCGTTACCACTTCTACCAATATCAGTTGTAATAGCAACACGATAATGTATATGCGTAAATAAATAACACAAATATTGTTCATATTCATGTTTATATTTATAAATATCGCTCTTTACGGTTGTGCGAGGAAAACCTTTATAAGTAGGATTAAAAAAATTTCTAATATAATGCACAAAGTTAGGATCAGAAGGAAAACTATAGGGTAAACACATAACAGTTACCATTTTTGCCAATTCTTTCCGATCTTTTTTTGGATCATAATATAAAATACCACCGGTAACAGTGTTAATTCCTGGTTGAAATTGATTTGAACCGGTACTAGGGTCAACCTGACTAGGAGTAGGTAAACTTTTTCCCTCGGCCAAAGCTTTCAGATGAAGATATCTCACTTTATCTTGAGGGTGTTTCATTATGTGTCTAGCCAAAGTTCCCGTCCCCCCCATCCCCGCGATCCAAAATATTTAAAAACTAACTCCGTGCCATAAGTTTTACACTTAGCCTTATTTTCTGGAATTAGTTGAGTAAAAAATGGTCAAACGAGAGATGTTTCCGTCTGTTTGCTAGGTTGTCTAGAAAACGTAGGGGTAGTAACAGGAGTATCAAATGGGGCATCATTTGGATTAGCAGGGTTATCACTAGTTGGGTTAACATCAGGAGCAGGACTAGTTGGTGTATCATCATCCGATTGAGTTTCATCAAAATCTATTTCCTCATCATCATTTTCATCAATAGTTGGATTAGAATAAAGAGCATTCATTAATTCATGGTCTAATTGTTCACCAGATCTAATATTATGGCAAAATTGACTTTCAGTAAATTGTAATAAACTATTATCGCTATCAAGAATAACATGTGTAGGACGTATATGGAGTTTGGTTCGGGGAGCCCGGGGCAGTGGGGGAGGAACAAATTGAGCACTAGATTCGTCACTCTTGGATTTTCCCTTATTTTTACCAAAAGGTTTTTTAAGGAAGTCATCTTAATTAATAAAGTAATAGAAAATAAATAAAACAAATAAAATTATAATATTAAAACTTAAGAGTTGGAACGAGTTTACCGAATTGACGAACAACTTGTTGGAAATTGATTATCGTTGAAGACTTCAATTCACCAACTTCACAATTGTTTCACAATTTGGAACAATAAAGTAAGCAATAGTAGCAATTATAGAAGAAAATTAGAGAGAGATTGTGATAGATTGATGATTTTGTAAGAAAAAATGAAAGAATGATGGGGTATTTATAGTTGAAAATAGGGAAAAAAGTATAATTATAAAAAGTTTGGGATTAAAACAAAGTTGGAAGGTTAAATGGTTATTTTATAAATAGCCAACGACTATTTTTGACAGCCCAACGGCTATATTTTTTTAAAAAAAAAAAAAAAATAGCCGTTGGGACCGTTTGGCCCGCTAAGCGACCGGGCCGGTCCCGGACCCTGGCGGGCTAAACGGTTCCGGGCCTGACAGGCCCAAATCATAGGATCGGCCCACGAGACCGGCCCAGGCCCGCTAAAACCGGGCCAAACGGTCCTGGCCCACGGTCCCGGGCCTGGACCGGCCCACTTGCCACCCTTAGTTGGGACCCACAACCCTAGTCCCTTAATCAACTTGTTATGTAAAATTAACAATCTATTAAAGTCTTGGGGTACAAAGTTATGTAGTAATTGTGCTAGTAAAAAATAATAAATAAATCGTAAAAATAATCGAGATATAAGCGTTACGACCCGAATACCACAATTATAAAACAAATGTACACATTATCTTAAGAAAAGATTTACTACAAAGTACAAGGATTAAGTACTAACTATTCCCATGGAAATTGAGGTCTTGTCGATTCCTAAAGAGGTGCAAAAGCAGAAAGGGAACAATCAGAGAAAAGTACAAAGGGAAAGGGTTATTCTCTCTTATTTTTCTGTTGGAAATTGATACATGTATAAAAATTCAAAAAGAACAGTCCACAAAAGAAAAAAGAACAATAAGTGGGTAAAAGCCAAAAGTCTATGGATTCCTGTTTGGATTGGCTTAAAAGTTATTTCCTCAAATAATAAGTTGGGATTGCTCTACTTATTATTTTTGGTTTGTTTTAAGTAGTTTTAACTTATTTTAAACACTTTTTGACTTACCCAAACATTAAAAAAAACTAAAAAGAGTTTAAAGTTGATTTTACCGGTTTAAAAGCCAATCCAAACACGAAAAGTTTACGAAATATATTTTTTTTTGGTTGCTGTGTTACATGAAATTAAATAAAAGCTCTCATCTAGTTGTTACTGTTATTATCTTAATATGTACAAAACCTTTTGTTTTTCAGATTTTCTAAAACAAATCAGAATAATAAGCGATCATTTCACTTATTTTTCTGTATTTGGCTAGTGTCATTGTGTATGGAAAAATATTTTCTAAAATGTACTTATTAATATTCTTTTTGTGCTATTTTATGTGATGTTATTTTGCTGGGCGCAAATTTTAAAAAAGAAGAAAACACTTTTCAAAATATTTGGTCTAAACAAGCATAATAGATTTTTATATGTCTGTAAATCATATAATTAAGGATAAAAGGAAGGTTGAGAGTTATTTTATTTTAATAAAAATATAAAATATATTATTTTGTAAAAATAAATTAAAAAAGAAAAATGTGTAATACTAATTGGAACAAGGGAAGTAGTTGATAACAATATCAGCAAATTGGATAATATTTTGATGAAATATCAAGTTTTAAAGGCTGATTAGTTGCAGCAAATTAGACATCTCTTCCCGTAAGTGAGTAAAATTATTTTATTATTGATAAACGATATCTTTCTTCAAAAATATTTTATGATAATCAATCATCATTTAACGTGTTTGTTTAGTCTTCATCATATAATATTTGAAGTACTTTTTATTTGGAGGGAGCCTTGGAACAACGGTAAAAGTTGTGTATGTGTGGCCTATATATTACGAGTTCGAGTCGTGGAAGCAACTACTAATGCTTGTATTAGGATAAACTATCTACATAACATCCCGTATTAGAATAGGCTATCTACATAATATCCCTTGTGGTGTGGCCCTTCCCCAGATGCAAGATTAAGATAGGTTGTCTACATAATAATCCCTTGCGGTGCGGCCCTTCCTCAGATGCAAATATTAATGACTGCTTCAACGGCTCGAACCCTGTTTACATCATATTTCTTGGGGTGCCAGTGGCGTACGCACAATTTTAAGTAAGCGGTATCAGTGTATAGAAAAGTGAACAAATGAATAAATTATTATAATATACATATCATATTATAAAAACACAACTCAAATCATATTAACAATACACAATTTAAGTACATTATTATAATTCTAGGTTTTAAATTATGTGAAAGAGTCAAAAATTATTTCGGAGACGCAAAGAGAATTCGAACTTGTGACTTCTCAAATACAAACCTGAAGCTAATAATCATCGTACTAGTGAGCCGTTTTCTTACAAATGGTGTCACTTTTATCTTTTGAGTTGTATTTTTGGTTTATTTATTATTTATATATACATATGTGTAGTAAAACATTTTGAAGAAGCAGCATCCCGTGACACTGCTTGGGTCCATGTAAATCCTCTCCTGCGGGGTGCGACTCTTCCCTAGACCCTATATAAATGCAAGACGCCTTGTACACTGGGTTATCCGTTTCCCGTTTTATCCATTTAACTTTACTATGATGCATATTCTAAATCTTCATCTCACTGTCTATGTTATGTTAAAGTGGGGACTATAAATGTGTATGGAGCTATGTCTATTGCAAGAGTTCCTGACCTGAAAGGACACGAACAACTGTTACTGATTTTTGGTCTTAATCAAAATAGATCAAGGGCGAATCAAAACGGTCTTAGTCTCATCCGAAAGTTTAATCTACTTATTCCTACAGAAGGAGGGTCGATTTAGTCGCTCAAAATGCAATTTACGGCAGTCTTTGATCTAGCTATAAAAGAGCGGCCCCAACCCCAAAAGGTTCGTTTGGAAAAGTTCTTTCTCCATTGTAATTATGGTAGTCCTGGTTGAGAAATTATTATGCCCTTCCTACGTCTATTCATGCTTGGTCTTCTGACAAGAAAATACCAAAATGATGTAAGATCGAAGTGGGCACATTTTATAAAAAGGAAAAGAAAGGAAAAGAAAAATGTGTAGCTTAATGACAAATGAAGATGTCACATATGATGAAAAATCAAGATTCAGAATTCAATTGAAACAAAAATGTTAGGAGAGCTATTCTTTCTCTCACCGTTAAAATTGACCTTAAAGCTAATAACGGTAAACTCGTTATATTTTTAAAATTCAATTTAAGATCTAATATTATTTTAGAAATTTTAAAATCTATGTGTGTATATAATTATATATGTGTTCGGACTTCGGAGTGAAAATATTTGGTTCAATTCAAGCCATAATTAAAAAACTCCAATCACCTTTGGATAGAGTTATCCAATAACAATTTTGTTGAGATCCGTGTTAGCTTATTCAGATATTACCATTAAAAATTATGCAAAAATAGCAACTAGTTAGTTAAAAATCATTTCTAGAAGTTGTTTGGAGTTGAAGTAGGATAATTATTTTGACACAAAAAAATTATTTTATGCGACAGAAAAGTAAAAATATACTACTAATTCATGGTTGTGAGAGGTAGCGAGTATCCGATAATTTTATTCTTATTAGATAAGCATAAATTTTTATAGACAGCACCTCAAAAACCAAAATACAAACTACTACAGTTTTTTTCTTGTCAAAATTGTAGGATATTTAACTTTTGAGTCACATAAAAAATTTACTATTTAATTTTATGTAAAAGAAAAGTGAAAATTACTATAGATAGAAATTTGAAAAAAAGGCTAATAGAGACAGAAGAAGAGCCAGGAGAGAGAGAGAGAGGATTGCAGGAGAGAAAAGCCTCTGCAAAAGAGCTTTTTGACTCTCTCTCTTCTGCCCATGGCCGATTCTTTTCATGATTTCTTCCTATCTTTTCCCCTTTTGTTCTTCTTTTTTACATTTTAGCTTTTCTTTTTTGGCCTATAATATCATACACAAACACAAATATACAGAGGAAAAAAATCAACATTTTTCAGGTGGGTTTCTCCTTTACTTTTTGTAATTATTATTATTATATATATATATTTATTTATTTTTATTTTTTTGCTGCATTTCATTGTTCTTTAAGCTTTATAGCTTTCTGAGGTTCCTCTATAATTAGCTTTTTTTTAATATTATTTTTAATAGATTGATTAATTTCCAAAATTGTTGGAGATTTTTTTTTTCCCTGAATCGATGTTTCTTATTGTTTCTTGAAATTAATCAATTTATTAAAAACCCATAATTCAGAGGAAAAAGTTCAACATTTTTTAGGTGGGGTTCTTTTTTTTTTCCTTATTTGATTTCTGTTGCATTTAACTGTTCTTTAAGCTTCATATTTTTCTGGGTTTCGTCTGTATTTAGCTCTTTTTTAAAAAAATATTTTTAATACATCGATTAATTTCCAAGATTCTTGGAGATCTTTTCCCCTGAATCCATGCTTCTTATTTTCTTGAAATCCTTGAATCATTTGATTATATAGTTTGGATTTGATTGTTGTTTATTGTTTTTATGGGGGAAAAAAATACCATATGCAATTAATAGTTATTTCAAGAATCATTTATTCAAAAAATATTTATTTCAAGAATCAATCCTTTTAGCTTTAAAATATTTTCAGGATTTTCTCGGTAGAGGAAAAAACAACATTTTTGAGGTGAGGTTTTGGCCTTTCTGCTGCATTTCGTTGTTCTTAAAACTTCATAGTTTCTGGAATTTTTCATTTATTACCCATTTTTCCTATTATTTTAATTGTATTTTCTGGAATGAAAAGTAGTAGCTTTTCTCAGAACCGGAATAATTTCCACTCTTGGAGATCTCTTATTCTTGAAATCTTTGAAAATTTTGATTTTTTGCTGTTTTTATTGGCAGAAGTATCTTTAATTTACTACTCATTTCAAGCATTCTTTGTAAAAACAGTAGTTATTTCAAGAATCAATTTTTTGTTCTTTATTTGATATTTTTCAGGAGTTGATCTTGTAAAGCATCATGGGTAATTGCTGTGTGAAACCCGGTAAATCTGCTGAAAAAAAGAAGAACAAAAAGAACAAACCAAACCCCTTTTCAATTGATTATGGGGAATCTGGGGGTGGAGTTAAGCTTGTTGTATTGAAAGAACCAACAGGGCAGAACATACACGACAAGTATGATTTGGGTCGTGAGCTCGGAAGAGGAGAATTCGGGGTTACTTACCTATGCACTGATGTGGACACAGGCGATAAGTATGCCTGCAAATCGATATCCAAAAAGAAGCTAAGGACTGCAGTCGATATCGATGATGTTAGGAGAGAGGTTGAGATCATGAAGCATTTGCCTAAGCATCCTAATATTGTGACTTTGAAGGATACATATGAGGATGATAATGCCGTGCACATTGTGATGGAACTGTGTGAGGGTGGTGAGTTGTTTGACCGTATCGTAGCTAGAGGTCACTATACCGAGAGGGCAGCTGCTGGAATTTTGAGGACTGTCGTTGAAGTCGTTCAGGTATAGTTTTTATCAGCTTCTTAGTTCCTAATAGACGCCATTTGGTTTTAATGTATCATGGAAGTTCCCTTACACCCGAATTATATCGAGAAGAGGTTATCTTATGTTCTAACTATTTTAAGTGGAAGAGTTATTGTTTTCAAGGAGTATTAGCTAGCGGCCTACCATAGAATTTGGTTGTTGTAAACAAAGTTTAGGAAAGCTATATTGTTTAGGGAAATGATAATGAAAATCAATTTAGTTTGTATACTGAAGGGGAGACTTGGAGCAACAGTAAAGTTGTCTCCGTGTGACCTATAGGTCACGCGTTCCAGTCGTGGAAGCAGCCACTAATGCTTGTATTAGGGTAGGATGTTTACATCACACCCCTTGGGGTGCGGCCCTTTCTCGGACCCTGCGTGACGCGAGATGCCTTGTGCACCGGGCTGCCCTTTTTATACTGAAGTAAATGTGGCCGCCGCTCCCAAAAAGCAAGTGCTTTCTGCTTCAAATTTTGATCTTTAATCCTCATTTCTAACAATTGGTGTCCAAACTCAACTTAGAGTGAAATTGTCACCAACAACAACTAATTAACTACAACTTAGAGAGATGACAAATTGATATTAAATTTAAGTTGTTTACTGAAGTAACTACCGGAAAGGGGAGCCTTCGCGTAACGGGTAAAGTTGCTGCTATGTGACGAGGAGGTCACGTGTTCGAGCTTACAGAAATGCATGGTAAGGCTGCGTACAATATACCCTTGTGGTCCGGCCCTTCCCCGGACCCTGCGCATCGCGGGAGCTTAGTGCACCAGGCTATCCCTTTACTAAAGTAACTACTGGTCGTTTCATGGTAAAGGACATTAAATTGGGTCCTTTTTAGTTAGTCTCCTTTTCTGAAACAACTATTAATTTGGTTTGCGCTGCATGACATTATGAAATACTTTATGTTGGTAGGAATCTCATTTCATATGTAAATCATGAATCTGTCTTGTAAAGAATTGCTCAATGCATTGATTTTCAATGAGCAAAGCAGAAATTGTAATTTCCTGTTAAAGGGTGGAAATGATTTTGATATTACATCTATGGTCAAGTTTTACTCTCTGGTTTTATTATGTAAATAATCAATTTATAAAGTCCAATGGTATTGCAGATGTGTCACAGGCATGGGGTTATGCATCGTGATCTCAAACCTGAGAACTTTCTTTTTGGTAACAAAAAAGAAACAGCTCCACTGAAAGCAATTGACTTTGGGTTGTCAGTTTTCTTTAAACCTGGTAATGGAATTAGTAATGAAACAGTCAGTTTGAGCCCTTTTTATCATGCTCAAAAAAAGATTAAACATTTTGAATAATCTTTATTTCTTTAACAGGGGAACGCTTTAATGAGATAGTGGGAAGTCCTTATTACATGGCTCCAGAGGTTCTAAAGCGTAATTATGGACCAGAGGTTGACGTCTGGAGTGCTGGAGTTATACTCTACATTCTTCTTTGTGGCGTTCCACCCTTCTGGGCAGGTCTGCTTCTTTTATTGCTTCATTTGTATAATCATTAAAAAACCTAGATGCAGATATTTTCAGCTTTGCAATTTGTTAACATTTTCTTGATACTTTTCTAAGTTCCTTTTAATATTTTTAGAGACTGAACAAGGAGTAGCCCAAGCAATTATTCGTTCTGTGATTGATTTCAAGAGGGATCCATGGCCTAAAGTTTCTGATAATGCAAAGGATCTTGTAAAGAAAATGCTTGATCCAGATCCAAGTCGACGGCTCACAGCTGAGCGAGT